>NC_061512.1:203699038-203793647 GCF_022539505.1 Lolium rigidum
GGCCGCTTCATAATTCTTCCATATGTAATCTCCCAAGCCCATCTTGATCGCGGCCCACCTCCTGATTTAGCCAAAATCTGGTGATAACAGAAGGGCATGCTCCACCATGCAACTATGAGATCAATGGCCACCAATATACCAAAGGCTATTATCTAGCCGATGGTATATATCCAAAATGGGCCACTTTTGTCAAAACAATCTCGAATCCATCGAGTCCGAAGAATTCTCACTTTGCTACACGACGGGAGGCTTGCGGGAAGGATGTCGAGCGGGCATTTGGTGTGCTTCAAGCACAATTTGCCATTGTCCGGTACCCTGCTCTAAGCTGGTCTCACGACCAAATGTGGGAGGTGATGCAGGCTTGTGTGATCATGCACAACATGATCATCGAGGATGACCGCAAGAATCATGTTAGGTCACATGTTGGTCCCTATGAGTGTCAAGGACCTCTCGCGGAGGTTGATCATGAGGTGCACTGCAGATTTTGCTGATTTTGTGGTCATGCACGCAGAGATCCGTGACAGCAATGTGCATGAGCAACTTCAAGCTGATCTCGTTGAGCATTTGTGGAGGATCAAAGGAAATACCGTGGCACCTTGATGTATCATCTAGCCCTTTTTATTATATTTGATTACTTGTTTTATTGTTTGTTGTAATTTAATTTGAAAACAATCCTCGAAAACATTTTTTTTCATATGCTACATTTGATATAAATGGTTTATGTGTTAAAAAAATTATTTTAAATGTTTGGGGGCGGCGTTTGGGGGACGCGGCTGGGGAGCGACGTCCCCCAAACGCGGCACGAACAAAACACGTCCCCCAAATCCGGCGCGCTTTGGGGGACGGTTTGGGGGACGCGACTGGAGATCAAGTCTCCGGTTGTCGTTGTGGCTGACAAAGAATTGGATCGATACCATATCCATATGCCGATTCCGTTTCAACATTTGTAAAGTTTGATCAAAACTAAAAGAAAATATCAATTTTAAATATACAATATGACGATTCTAATGCAAGATATTTTATATCATAGATATTGTTATTTTTTAAATATATAATCAAACTTTACAAAATTTAACTTTCAATACATAAATGCTGGGCCCTCGCCGCACTCGCGCACTGTCCAGCTAGCGCGGCACGTGATCGAGTATGTTGAAGCAGGCGGTGAATGAGAGGCGCATAGAGCCATAGTGAGTGGGGAAAAGTTAGAGCGGACAAAAAAACAATACGCTTTACACGACTGCATGTCTCTTTCTTTCTCTGCGGATGAGTGAGGACAAATGGCTTAGCATGGAGAGGCAGTCAAGGGCTATCTGATCAATGGTGAAGTATAGAGGAGCACACTCCGATACTGTCACATGCCATGCTACGAAAGCTCACCAATGGCCAACGACACTAATGTATGGCCCAGAACCTGAAAGATGCTTGAGCATCTCCGTCTCCAAATGTCCATTGGACAAGCCCTTTTGTGACCGCCGATATTTGAAAATTAACGATATTTTGGATGAAGATATAACCACATTTTATCCACCCTAGTTTTATACAAAAATTTAAATAATTACGCCTAGAATTAGACAAGTGATGATTTTTTAGCAGCAAATGCTTATTATCTGATTCTTCACAAATCTGTTGATCAAATAACATGTATTATTTTTCTCCTTCGGTTCTTGTGATTCATTTTTCAATTCTTCTTCTTGTCGCCGAGCATGTTCCTATTCTTATCCATCTTTCCCAACTTGATCTTAGATTGCTCCTCATAACTCGCGTTCAACTTTGCCATATTCTGCTGCAACACACGGTTCTCACTCACATCCATCCACTGCTTCACATCTCCTAATAACTAAATTTTTTTCTTCATAAATTCTTAACCAACTCGTATTTGAATTTTATCTTTTATTCTAGTGGTGTTGGTGTTTTTGTACATGGCCCCATAAAGTAGATAGTGCATGTTGCAGCGTTGCAGGTTACTCGAGATCACCCAATATAGCAAGACAAAGTTTATGACACCCTACAAATATAATTATGAACACTATAATTGAGCAAATTACACTACCAACGGCATTGCATATTTCTTTTAAGTCCCAAAAATTTAATAATAGAGAAAATCACAATACAACTTAAATTGTGTTGTGAACAGGCGTAGAACAACCATCATCACGTGTTCTTCCTTTCGAAAGTAACGGCTTTCTTCGGCACATGCTGGTGGATGCAGCAAAGTTTGACTGAATTGTCTATAAGCCCAATGAAATGTTAGATTCAGGAGGATAGTCACCTCAGGATTACGACAAATTGGCGAAAATAGTACCAAATTTAAGGTAATGAACCCTAAAGCTTATCCCAAACTGGCTAAAATAGCTCCAAAACGGCTAAGTAGAACTCACATTGCCTAGCCAGGACTCACATGATCTCTCTCAGTCGTTCCAGCTCGACATCTCAGAAGCGGGGGAGGGAACACAGATACAACAGAGTGGATGGTACGAGCAGTGGCTGCTTCTGAACGATGGCAAGAGCAACGTTCGAAGTGGAAGGAATGCGCCGGTGTTCAGTTGACGCCGTGGAGTTGTCGAAGAATGGAAACATAGGTAGGGGCAGCGATTTGTAGGCGATTCACAGGTGTGGCAGAAGAGGCGAACTCATGGGAGTGAAGACGTATAGCGAGTGGAACCCAATGCATGCTATAATGAGAGATCGATTAGCCAAAAGCATCTAGTGGAACCCGGGTGCAGGTGGACCCGGCTTTTCAAAAATAAAAAATCCTATTTTGAAGTTTCAAATAAAATATGCATTTATTTTCAAGGCAAAATATGATTGTATGTGACATATGCAAAATATAAAAAAAATGCAAAATAACACTATACCAATTAAACTTAACTGTTCCGTGAAACACAAATTTCCATTTTTTATGTTTGTGTAGGCCATATACGGCCGTATGTTGCCTCGAATATTTGCATGTGTAGGTATCAATGTAATATTTACATGCGTGAATTATTTCAGTTTTTTCTAAAACTTGAAAATATAATATTTCCAAATTTTTAAAAAGGGATCCAGGTAGACCCGTATCCACCAAATCCGGGTCGATCCACAGTTTTTTCAAACTGTCGCAGTTTTTTCAAAAAACATGAACTGACACTACTGCCGCACACGCCCTCGTTTGCCACGGCAGGGCACAGTGCCTGCCTGCGCGCGCGCGCCCAGCCCAGGAACGAGTTAAGATCGCACTAACCTAGGCATAGCTACAGCAAATAAAGCCAGGCACGCAGCGGCCGGCAGCCCACGCGGCGGCGCAGAGCGCAGCACGCAGCGGCACTGAGTGCGTCGGCGTGGTGCTTGTCAGCGCGCGGCACCGATCGATCGAGCTACCTGCCGCACGAGCGCAGCGGCGGTACGTCCGCCGGAGCCGGGCCGCTTGGTGCGTGCCTAGGGGCGGCAAGAAACGCGTTGGGAATTGGAGCGCTGGCCGGCGTGCCGGCCGTCGGTAGCGCTGCACGAATGTCTCGCTGCGCCGATGCAGCTGAGCAGTACGTGCGTGCTCGCAGCCAGGCCTCCGGCCGGCCGGCTGTTCCCGTTCGGTACGTCGCGGCCTGTCTGCCTCGGGACTGTGCCGGTCTGCCGGAGCAACATTGACAAGTACGGCCACCACGTGGAACAGAAACTTGACTGCCGTCAAATTGAATTCAGCCTGCAGGGGATTGATTTTCTCCGTACCACAAAGTTACCTGCCGTCTAATTCGTCTTTTTTTGCGAGGGAAGAACAGCACCAATCTTAGCTGAGGCAAATCCATCAGCTGTCCATCACGTACCCTAGAGAATTGGTGTCCCGGACAACATTTCAAGTGAAGGAAAAGAAAAGTTTCCACCGCAGAGTTAGGCTCACCTCTTGGTCGGTGTGGAAAGAGAGAAATGCTACGGTTTTCCACAGCCATGTAGAAGCAATGTTCAGCAAGAGACCTAGCTAGGAGGACCCCAGAGGAGTTCACTCATGTTGGGTAGTGCATCGATATATCAAAGCAAGAGGTTACAAGTTCAAAACTCTGCTCACGTAGCCTACACCAAACTCACACTAAGGACCAATATATTCATTTCAACACTCCCCTCGTGCCTAGATTGTATATTTTCTTAGTACTTCGATGCGGGTATGATGTTGGCCGCATAATCTTTCTTTTAATACTACTGAGCAGAGTAATGAACTTGATACCTCTTAGAGCATCCCCACTCGTTGGCGCTCCCCACGCCCAAATCCGGCGAAATTTTCGTCCGGATTGGAGGAAGATTTGGCCTGGGGAGCGCCGAAGTTCCAGCCGTCCCCCCGGCAGGAAACCCCCAACCTCGACCATTTGACATATTTCAAACAAATTTAACATAAAATTTAACAAGTTCGGCGACCAAGAGTACGAAAATTGCTGAAACAAATTCGGCGATAATCAGTACAATGTTTGACAAGTGCTGAAATAAATGAAGCACACAATTTCACAATTTTTCAAACAAATTAAGACAGACTAGTTGGCGTCGGCGTTGGCATTGCCTCGGAGCCTCCATATGTGCTCCACCAGATCATCTTGCGAGCAGTCGATGCATTGTAGAGTCTCGAATCTCCTGGCGCATAGCAATGAAGGCGGCCCATGATGGAGGCACTCGGTGATTAGGCCGTGCAAGAGGACCCTCTCTCTCATATGGTGCTTCTTGCTCGGCCCGGAGGAACCGGATGCTTTCGCTCATTTTCAATAATCATATTGTGTAGGCACACACGGCAGTTCATCACCTCCCACATCCGATCTTTGGACCAAGTCATAGCGGGGAACCGGACGACAGACAAATTTCTGCTCGGAGGACACCAAATGCACGCTCGACGTCTTTTTGGCAAGCTTCTTGTTTCTTGACAAACTCGCAAAGTTTGGGGGTGCTAGGGTTCGAGATAGTCTTCACAAATGTTGCCCACTTTGGATAGATACCGTCTGCAAGGTAGTATCCTTTGTTGTAGTGCCGACCATTGATCACATAGTCCACCGGGGGAGCATGACCCTCAATAAGCTTGGAAAAGACCGGGGAGCAGTTTAGGACGTTGATGTCATTGTTGGATCCAGGCATACCAAAGAAAGAGTGCCAAATCCAGAGATCATGGGTAGCCACCGCTTCAAGTATAACGAGTGCAGCCTTTTTTGTGACCCTTGTACATTCCCCGCCACGCAAATGGACAGTTCTTCCATTGCCAATGCATGCAATCAATGCTTCCAAGCATCCCCGGAAAACCCCTAGCTTCATTTGTTGCAAGGATCCTCCGAGTGTCTTCGACCAGTGGGTGATCTCAAGTAATAGTCCCCGAACACTGCTATGACGGCCCTACAGAACCGGTAGAAACAATCAAGGGCGGTGGACTCCGCCATCCGAAGATAGTCATCTGCACTATCACCGGGAGCTCCATACGCCTTCCTCATAGCCACTGTGCACTTCTGCAGTGACGAAAATCCAACCAAACCAGTGCAATCTGCCTTGCATCTGAAGTAGGGATCAAAGTCTCGGATGGCATACACAATTTGCAGAAATAGCTTTCTGCTCATGCTCGAAACGACGCCGGAAAACACTCTCACCGTGCAATGGATTGTCGGCGAAGTAGTCGGCGTACAACATGCAGTAGCCCTCCATTCGCTGTCTCGGCTTGCACTTCCGGCGACTGGTGCCGACCCACCACGTCGACCGGCTGCCGGTCCGGCGTACATGCTTGCCAAGCAACCGAGGATCATCATGTGCTCGTCGTCTTGGGCGGCCGCTGCCATCTCTTCTTGCATAAGCTCGACGAACATCTGCTCCTCCTCTTCGTCCGAGTCCATGGCCGGCGAGGCAAATGGACGAACACCTGACGGGCGTGGTCGAGGCAACCTGAGCCGCGAGCGACGAGGAGCAGGCCAAAGTCGGAAAACAGGCCGGCGGAAGAGCGGCTAGATAGGCCGTCGTCGAAAGACGGCGGAATATAGGCAGGTGAGGAAGGATGGACGGCGGAATCTGGGCAACAAGCCGGCGGGGTGGTGCCGGCGGCGAGAGAGATACGAGGGGTGGGGGAGATTTTGAGCGAGGTGGCGGTGGGGTTCGTGTGTCGAGTCACCGACAGATCGGGCCCTTCCCCGCTTTTCACTCGTCCGGAGTCCCCGATAGGTCCCCGGGGTTGGCGTGGGCTCGCCGGATGGATGAAGGGCCAAATCCGGACGAAAACAAGGAACCGGGGGCGCGACTGGGCCGAATTTCGCCGTCCGGATGAGAAAAACGTCGCTCGGGGGCCTCGTCGGGGGGACGAGTGGAGATGCTCTTAGTTCTGATACCATATATAATTGACGTACTAGCCAAAGATTTAATAAGTCCAAACTAGTGAAAGAAGCTATCAATATATATATCTCAACAAACCTAACCCCATAGGTTCAACTGGGACCATAAAATTCATGTCTACACGAGTAGGAAAATAGAACAAATATAAGGTTCAAGGTTACGATGGAGTCACAAGACTACATGGTCGCAAACCTCAAGTGAAATTTTAATTAGGATGGTTGCATCGTGATGGATTTAAAGACATGGTTAAAAAGTGCCGAACAGGCCGATAGTTGGTAAAATCCTATCCAGAGATGAAACAATAAATTTTGCAACACAGAGGATGAGCGCTTTACACTAGCGCCCTATATAAAAAAATTTGAAAGGCTATCGGAGATCGTTGATAATCTTAAGCACCTTGCGAAAACACAATTGCTATGTCACCAGAAATTTGCACTTAAAATCAAATTAACGAAGATTGTACGTATTCTATGCAAAGAGAAGCTCAAGTTGTATCAAAGATTGAAAGCCAAGTTCATCCTTGCAGGAGAAAATAATACGAGATACTATACATGGTGGCAAAATTCTATCATAGGAAGAAATACATTCATAGTCTCCATCAGGACCAGGATGAGGGTGTCACTGAAGGTCATGATCAGTTGAAAAACTATATAACAAAGTACTACAAAGCTCTATTTGGGGTACGAGAAGAAGCAAACTTCTCTCCTGATGAGCCCCGTATGGAGGACACCCCATAGGTTTTACAGGTGGAAAACTCTTTCCTCACCACACCTTTCATAGAGGAGTAGGTGAGAGCGGCAAATTTCTAGATCCTACAGAACAAAGCTCTCGACCTAGATGGATTCCCTGTTGATTTTTATCGTAAATTTTGGAAATTATTATGGCTGACCTTCTAGAACTATATATCCGATGCTCTTCAAACAAGACAATTTGAGTGGTTTAAATTGAACTATGGGGAGATCCTTTTTTTTCTGCCCAAAAATAAAGAGCCTGAAGGTACCCAACATTTTAGACCGATCTCTCTCCTAAATGCGAGCTTTCAAAGTTTTCACTAAAGTTACGACTATAAGGCTACTCGATGACATCAAATGTAGTACAACTGACACAAACAACCTTTGTGTTTATCCAAAACCTAAGGGCTTTATTAATTTAAAGTCGGGCATCAAGTGCCCTTTATCTAAAAAAGATATATACATCCTTGACTGGGTCGTAACCTTGCATAAAACAATCCATGAGTTACATTAAAAAAATATCAATGGTGTAATTTCAAGTTAGATGTTAAAAAGTCACATCACACGGGTCAAATGATTATTTCTTCAACTAGTGCCGAGAATGAATGAATTCTCCAAAGTGTGGAATGACTGGGGGCTCAATAATTCACGCATGGAGGTTGTGTGGCCATAAAAGTCAATGGTGGCATTAGTAGTTACTTCAAAACAACATGACTCCACCAGGGTAACCATGTCGCCGATGTTATTTAACAATGTGGCAAATATGTTGACCATTATGACTGGGAGTGCAAAGAATTTGGGCTGAATTGCGCAATTTGTATTTGATGGTAGGCTCTCTATCCTGCAATATGTTGATGATACTATCCTCTTTATGAAACATGACAGTGAAAAGGATAAAAACATGAAGTTAATACTCTTAGCATTTGACCAACTCTTTGGTCTAAAGATTATTTTTCATAAGAGGGACTTATTTTTGCTTGAATTTTCCACTCAAATACACCAAACTATTCTGATGTGAGAAAGGTCTTCGACATCAGGTATTTGCGATCCCGAGACCATATTATCGACTCCCGAATACCGAGTGAAAAATTGTTGGGAAACTGTTGGAGAAGTGGGTGAGCTGTTGGAAACGAAAAGTAATGTAGTTTCTGAAGCATAGTGAAGTATAGTTGAATTGTTCTAAATCATATAACTGCAAGTCTGCAACTAACAAGGTGATATACTTGGCTTACCAGCTGTGATACTATAAAGGCAACGTTTTTTTCACAAATATACTCCTCAGAGATAACTGCTTCATTTGAGAGTTATCTAGGGGTGGTCATGACAATATTTTCTGGGCGTGGTAAATCAGAAATAAATGTCCTGCTATGAGGGTATTTTGGGAACTATTCACCATCTCTTTCCGTGCCCTGACAATTCAACTTTGTGCACCGCACAACTTTGTGGTCCACTGTGTAGTAGTACCATAAAAGAAAGGAGCCATAGAGGCTGGATCATTCTTGTCTGTCTCCATTGCATCAAGTTGGCTCCCCTCCTACAGATTGTAGGTCCATCCTTGCTAACCAAAAGCCTGATGTGCTACCACCGACCTAGCCAAAAGCCCAACGTGCTGCCTCTACAAGAACAAAATCATTACGCAGATACGCTGCTGCATGTATCCGGCCATACAAGTGTTGCTACTTCTCTATAAATAGGAATCGCCACGGCGACATTATTCATCATTTCTCTCCGTTATGGAGCCGAAGTATGCAAAAATCATTGGTAAATGACAACCAGAAGAAGCAAGGGGGGAGAGAGAAATGTAGCAACACATGCATACGGATTTTGTTAAGCCAGTTAGTTTGTTTGTGTGCAACATAACGAACGAAAACATATCCATGGGGCAATGATTTCATGCCATGCCATGTACATGGGACAATTTCTTCCTGTTATTTTCTAGCTAGCATGCACTAGAGAACACTCCACGCTACGTGCCACGCCTGTCTGTGAGTGTGTGTTGTAATAGTGAACCATCTAGCTTGGGCAAAGGCAAGTAGCTAAACTTGCAGGACCACAGGCTTGCATATTCATGCCAAAGCATGTATGCCACTTCGCTGCCTCAACACCAATAACTCCACAGTTGTCAAGGCATATGCATGCCATCATCCTTTTACTTCTTTCCAAAAAAAAAATCACCTATTTACTAATAATCATCAACGGCAGTATAGTTGTACAAAGAATACTAAAAGTAATTAAAAATACAAATAGGTCACTAGACCACCTAGCCAATACTACACACAGTAGAGCAAGCCGAACGTGCACCGTCATTGCCCTTTCTTCACTGAAGCCATGCAAAACTTATTATAGTAGAGCTTTTTTATTAGATAGACAGAAAGTCGACATGCCGAGGTCCCAACTTTCAAAGGACCAACGCACCATTAGCAACAACCATTGCCAAAGATGATAATGTTAAAACGTGTTGTTAGCACGTTAGTTGGTTAGCTGTTAGTATCCTAACCATAGTTGATGTATATCTGTATCTATCTCCTGTAAACCTTGTAACGCAAGATATGAGCAATATAAAAGGCAGAGGAGGGCCGGCCGATTGAGCTGTGCTACTCTACACCAAATTTACGTGTTTGTTATGGTATCAGAGCCTGAGATCTAATCTCCGCTCCTCTGCCGTCGTCCCATGTCAAGCTCCGACTCCGAAAGCGAAGTCGCATCTGTCGCTCGCACCATCGCCTGCATCAACATGGCGTCTTCATCGACCGTCGGAGCTCCGATCAGCCTTACGAATCAGATCACGGTAAGGTTGGATCGAGGACAATTATCTCTTTTGGCGTGCTCGGGTCCTCCCCATCCTTCGGAGCAATGGCCTCATGTGCCATGTGGGCAAGGACTCCGCACCGCCGGCTGAGATCGCCAATCCCCGGGCGGGGAAGCCGGTGCGCCGGCGAGAATCCCCAACCCCGCCTACATCGCCCGGTACAAGCAAGACCGAGGCGATCCTCACCGCGTTCCTCTCCTCGCTCACGCCCGAGGTATTCGGGATCGTCGTCCTCGCCAACACCTGCGGAGGAGGCGTGGACCACGCTCGCCTCCAGCCTCGCGAGCCAGTCGACCTCACGCGTCATGCATCTGAGGAATCAGCTCGCCGAGACCAAGAAGCTGGACTCGCCGGCCTCGGTGTACTTCAACAGGATCAAGGCGATCTCCGACACGCTGACCTCCATTGGGCATCCGCTGCGCCAAGAGGAGCTTGTCTCCTATCTCCTCGCCGGCTTGGACGAGGAGTACGACGCCTTCGTCGACCGTGTCTCCAACAGGGAGACACCACTGCCACTCCGCGACGTCTACGCGCAGCTCTTCAACAACGAGCAGCGCCTGGAGGCGCGCAAGGCTCAGCTCCGCGGGGATGTTCACTCCGCGCATCTCGGTCACCGTGGCAACGATGGCCCACGCTCGTCTCGCCCGGACTTCTTCAAGCCGTCTCCACCGCCCTCGATGCTGCCAACCCCAAGCTTCGTGCGCGGCGATGGTGGTACGGGGGCTCGCGGGTTCGATCAGACACAATCTCAAGATCGCCCGCGCCCTACGTGTCAGTTATGTGGCAAGCTCGGCCATGTAGCATCCAGGTGCTACAAGCGCTTCAAGAAGGACTTTCTTGGCATCGGCAACGACGGGCGCAACAATGGAGATCGCCAGGCTGCTGCAGCCACTCATGGCGGTCACCATGCTGGCAATGGTGGCCAGAACCATGGTGGCCACACTCCCTCGTACGCCATCGACCCTGGGTGGTATGCTGATTCGGGAGCAACCGATCACCTCACCTCGGAGCTTGACAAGCTCACCTTGAAGGAACGCTATGGAGGCAAGGACAAGATCCAAACTGCAAACGGGTCAGGTATGCAAATTCATCATGTTGGTCAATCCACAATTCATAATTCCTCTAGACCATTGAAACTCCGAGATGTCCTCCATGTTCCTAGTGTAACTAGAAATCTCTTATCAGTTCCTAGATTCACTAGAGATAACAATGTCTTCTTTGAGTTTCATCCTTGGTATTTTTTTGTTAAGGATCGGGCAACGAAGGAAATACTCCTTAGAGGAGGAGTCCATGGTGGCCTTTACCGTGTTGATGATCCATCCGTGAGACGTGTTTTCAGCGGGCTTCGAGTGTCACGGGAGCAATGGCATGCACGCTTAGGTCATCCAACCACACCAGTCGTCAAGCATATTCTCCATAGGAATAAACTTCCGTTAGATTCTTCATCAAATAATGTAATTTGTGACTCTTGTCAACAAGGCAAGAGCCATCAGTTGCCATTTCCTAGTTCAGATCGTGTAATAACGAAACCCCTTGAGTTTATTTATTCTGATGTATGGGGCCCTGCACAAACTTCTGTCAGTGGTCATAGCTATTATGTCAGTTTCATCGATGGATATAGTCGTTTTACTTGGTTATACCTCCTTAAGCATAAATCAGATGTTTTCCATATATTTCTTGAGTTTCAGAAGCATGTTGAAAGACTTCTAAGTCATAAAATCATTCATGTACAATCTGATTGGGGAGGTGAATATCTCAAATTGAACAAGTTCTTTGCTGATCATGGCATATCCCATCGTGTGTCATGCCCACACACACATCAGCAAAACGGCATGGCTGAACGCAAACATCGACATATTGTTGAGACAGGACTCACGCTGCTTGCACATGGGTCTGTTCCTTTTCGTTTTTGGGGTGATGCGTTTAGTACTGCCTGTTTTCTTCTTAACCGTGTTCCAAGCCGTGTTATCAACATGCAAACACCTCTTGAGCGTCTTCTTGAAGAAAAACCAGACTACACCTTTTTTAAGGTCTTTGGTTGCGCCTGTTGGCCCCATCTTCGACCCTACAACAAACGGAAGCTAGAATTTCGGTCTAAAAAGTGTGTGTTCCTTGGGTATAGTCCACTTCATAAAGGGTACAAATGTCTCCATGTTCCCACAAATAGAGTATACATTTCTCGTGATGTAGTATTTGATGAGATGCATTTTCCCTTTTCCAATCTACCCCACACACCAAATAATTCCGCCATGCACCGTTCCACTCCTACATCTAACCAACTGAATGATTTTGCATATGCACCGAATTTGCTTCCTAACCATGGTACAGGAATCGGCCGTGGAGCGCGTTTGGAGGAACTACCAAACAGCGACGCTGAAGCATCTCTTTTTAGACCGAAATTCCATGTTCGCGGCGTTGTTACGCGGCTGCGCCACGGCATACGGCGCCCCAAAACACGTACAGACGGTACTGTGGCATGGGTTGCGACGTGCATGCCTCCTGCAGATGCAGCATCTGCTGAACCAGTTGATCATCGCCGCGCTCTGCTGCTCCCTCACTGGCGAGAAGCAATGCAGCAAGAATTTGATGCGCTGCAAAGGAATAAAACCTGGCGATTGGTTCCAAGGCAACCTGGTATGAATGTGATTGATTCAAAGTGGGTGTTCAAAGTTAAGCAACGTGCTGACGGGTCTGTTGAAAGATACAAAGCTCGTTTGGTTGCAAAGGGATTTAAGCAACGTTATGGTGTGGACTATGCAGATACCTTCAGTCCTGTGGTGAAGCCCACTACCATTCGTCTGCTGCTCTCTCTCGTTGTTTCTCAAAGATGGCATTTGCGTCAGTTGGATATTCAAAATGCATTTTTGCATGGTATATTGGATGAGGAAGTCTATATGCGGCAGCCACCTGGCTTTGAGGATGATACTCATCCAGGGCATCTATGTCGCCTTGTGAAAGCAATATATGGGCTCAAACAGGCGCCAAGGGCATGGCATGCAAGATTGAGTTCTGTTTTAGGTAAACTTGGCTTTACAGCTTCAGCTGCTGACACATCTCTCTTTATTCGTCAGCGGGTTGATGGTACAGTTTATCTTCTCGTCTATGTGGATGATATCATTGTGGTCAGCACATCCTCTACTGCTAGTACTCAGCTTATTGCAGCATTACGGTCTGACTTTGCAGTTAAAGACCTGGGTCCCTTGCATTTTTTTCTTGGGATAGAGGTCCTCTGTCAGTCATCTGGTGGTCTTGTTCTCACTCAGCGGAAGTATGCACATGAACTCCTTCGCCGTGCTGGTATGCACAAATGCCAACCAGCCAACACTCCCATGACTGTGACTGACCCTTTGAGCTCCTCGGTTGGGATTCCTCTTTTACCTGATGATGCCACTCGATATCGTAGTGTGGTCGGTGGTCTGCAATATCTCACTGTGACTAGACCAGATTTATCTTATGCAGTTAACAGGGTTTGTCAGTTCCTTCATGAACCTCGAGATACTCATTGGGATGCGGTCAAGAGGATCCTGCGCTATGTTCAGTTGACAGTATCTCAAGGACTCAGTCTGCGTCCTTCTCCTGCCAGATTGTTGTCTGCCTTTTCTGATGCGGATTGGGCAGGAGATTCTGATGATCGGCGATCAACGGGGGGCTATGCTATCTTCTTTGGTGGTAATTTGATCGCCTGGAGTGCAAGAAAACAAGCCACTGTTTCTCGATCAAGTACTGAGTCTGAATATAAAGCGCTTGCTAATGCCACTACAGAGATAATTTGGGTACAATCAGTCCTTAAGGAACTTGGAATCATGCAAGATCGTTCTCCTGTTCTGTGGTGTGATAATCTTGGAGCAACATATCTGTCATCTAATCCTGTGTTTCATGCACGGACAAAACACATTGAGGTGGATTTTCATTTTGTCAGAGAAAGGGTTGCTCGGAAGTTGCTCCAGATTCGGTTTATTTCATCCAAGGATCAAATAGCATATATCTTCACTAAGCCTCTTCCTTTACCAGCGTTTCATGCTTGTAGGCGCAATCTCAACCTTATTGAAAGTGGCTGAGATTGAGGGAGGGTGTTAAAACGTGTTGTTAGCACGTTAGTTGGTTAGCTGTTAGTATCCTAACCATAGTTGATGTATATCTGTATCTATCTCCTGTAAACCTTGTAACGCAAGATATGAGCAATATAAAAGGCAGAGGAGGGCCGGCCGATTGAGCTGTGCTACTCTACACCAAATTTACGTGTTTGTTAGATAATCATAGATTAACAGGGTCAAAACTGCAACCACACTAACAGACATGAGCACCGATCGGATCAATGGAAATCCGCCGGGAAAACAGCTCCACATGCCTCCGGTGGGCACTAGGTGCACCGCCGCAGTGGGGGAAGGGTATGAAGGACTTTATTCTGACTTCTGGATGTCGCCGACGCCTCACCATCCGCCACACCTCCAACCGCCAAGGACCTAAGACCAACGGACGCGGGGCAGGACCAATGACGTCGCCGGCGGGGGGGGGGGGTCATTGCTTTTCTGGCCACCTCCTCTCTTTTGCTTTGACTGTACTGGTTCGCTTCGTGGATTGCATGCTATTATCCTTGTACATGTCCATACGTGACGTGCGCCATTAAGATTTCTAACTACTAGCGTACGTTGAGTCAGCTTAGCCCACCACTCAACCTACATATACAGATGTACTTTTATGCAAAGTTATAAGCAAATAGCCCACAACTGAAGCGAGGGAGGCACTCTCTCTTATAAGCTAGTCGCAGCGTCCTTTTGAACTAAACATTGAGCAGCCTCACCGGCTACGGCAATTTAACAGCTACGCTACTGTGCTATAGTCAGTGCCTCAATCTTTATGGAACAAAATCATCTAAGCCTAAGACATGATCTCTCGGGAATAAAGCGATTTGATTAGGGCGGGTGACAGTGTGAGATTCTGCACCTACGGCGTCTTCGGTCGATCTTCTTGAGTAATGATGATGATTCGTGTGCGCGCGCATGAAGGAATCATGGTCGCAGTACTTGCCGTTGGCCTTTCGATCGGACAACTGAGGCTCCCATGTGTGTACGTGATCTCCATCGATCCCGGTTCTCTCTCTCCCATCACCGCCCCATTCCCCAGCCATTCCGTTTAACAAATCCCAGCGGCGCGTACGAACGCCCGCGCGCCATGAACATTGCACATGCCCGGCCAAAGCTTCTGGCTGAATCTAAACGCTTTGGGAGAGGGAGATGTTTGTTTAGGGAGAGGGTGAGCAGGCGATTGATGTCTGCTTTTTGTCGATCCACTTGCTGGCCTTTTGCGATCGGAAAAGCGGCCAGATCGATCGAGGTAACATGGGCGCCAGGTCGTAAGTACGTTCTCCTAAGCTAGAGAATAGAGATCGAAATGATGTTTTGTATGGCGACGAAAATGTTGATGCATGTAAGTGAGAGTGTGAGAGCCAAGCAGACTATCTTTAATCCGTTACTACCGGGCTATTCCTTCAGGTATCACGAGTGTTCCATACGTTTTGTTCCCTGTGCATATTTATACCTCATATACACGAGTGTGAACGTATGGGCATTCATCATGCAATTTGCTATGGGCCGTATTATATTGAACAGAAGGAATCACTTTGTTTTTAACAAATCAAATAATTCTTATTTCTTGCACGTTATCCCTCAGCTACACACCGGATTCGTATGTGGTTGGAAACTGGTAGCAGATAATCTGTGTTATCCGATATTCATATTCGAGAAATTGAAGATGAAAATGAAAGTGGTAATATTCGAATCTGTTATTAAAAAATATATAAATGTGGTATTGAATTTTGAAGCGATCGTGGATATAGAAATGGTTATAACCATATCCGAACAAGATTATTTTAGCCAATTTTAGTAAGGCTTGTGCTTCCATAGACCCCCAAGACTGAAATGTTTTCTTGGGTGAAACACAAGAATGACTGATAGCCTGAAATTAAACAATACTATATATGATACCCTTTCGGAGGTTTACACTGTTTTAAGGCTTAGAGGTTTATGGAAGCACAAGCCTTTTAGTAATTCGACCCCAATATGCCGATTATCTATACACATCAATTGATGTATAGGTTGGGGCTACGCCCTCTTTCCGAAAAAAAGACATTCGTCGTGCATCTGGATGGATATATGCTTGCCCTGTCCCCTCTTAGTACAAAACCATATCCATTCAGATCTTGTTTGGTACTAGAGTCTTGTGAGGATTATGGGAATAATACTCTGAAGTATTGGATGAAACCTCTGTCGTTGCCTAATTTCCATAAAATCTAATTCCCAATCGACTAGGTAGGGATAGAGTATTGGGGATGAGAAAAATACACTAAATTTTGGAAAAAAAATGAAGATAAACGGGAATTAAACTCGCTCGTACTCTAGCACCGAGTATGCATTTAGAATAAGTGAGAATATAAAATTTAATGAAGATTATATCCCTACTAATTTCCACTAAAATTCTAGTAGCAAACAAGGCCTTAGGGATTTTCTACTTCTGTTCAGCGTGTACGGCTCGTCGGCAATTTTGGCACCATCGAAACGTTCCGATCGATTGAGTGTGATGCGGCTACCCATCATCCGTTTGCATGATCGATCGAGAATAGGTCGAGCAGATCAGGACGTAAGTATTTGTTTCGGTCCAGACACCGAGCAACGTACGCAGCCATTCAGTTTTAGACTGCGCGATGTAAGGTGGATTGTCCGTGTCCCGCTCGGCGACGAGGGACGAAAGACAGTTCGTGATGTTTCCTAGCGACGCCGTAGCTAGGCATGCAGCCCCATGCATGCATGTTCGATGCTGATCGCTCGAGTTGCATCTACCTTTGAGGATGACAATACAGTAGAAGTTGGAGTCACAGCTAGCTTCAGTACAGTTAATCGTCTCCTCGGTCCATATCAGCGTCGTTGTTATGTATAGTCAGTCACACTAGCTCACGCTTTCGTTGTCTACATGTGCCCCTTGCGTCTCATCGATGGCTTGATGTGCTGGAATGAGGTGATGTATGTTCCCTCGTGTGGTTCTCCCATTTTGTATGATTGGCTATCATTTTACCCATTATTTTTGGTCAATAATTATAATTATATCAGTTTGCAATATTAGCATTATAACTTATAATCTTTTAAGTAATAAAACGCCCTTTAGCGAAAACATAGTAGCATTATAAGTTGATGAGTGCTAGCCAGTAAGCAGAGCTAGTTAGTAGTGGCAACAAAGTTTTTAAGCTAAATACCTTTTTTTTTGTTGGATTTTAAGCTAAATACCTGGTGGGAAAAACTATTGCTTCTGTCAAAGCTAGATTTAATGAGGCCCTACTGAAAGGCTATTTTCAAAGTGAGAGAGGCTAATTTTCTTGGTAGCGACTAATGCTTAGTCGACTGAGAATTGACTTAATTTTTTTCGAGGCGGCGTTATCAAATCTTACTTGCAATTCATGACTAACATTAATCATGAAGCAATCTAAATAACATTTCGAAGCATTTTTCTTGGTTGCAACCAATGTTGCAACTCATGTCTAGCTTTGGGATGTTTTTATCGGTTGCAGCCCATGCTGTAACTCATCACATCACAGTCTAATCGCTTGGGAGTCGATTGAGAATTAAGCTAATTCTCATTTGATTGAGCATTAGCAAAGCCATATTTTTTTGGAGAAAAAATATTGTGCACAATAGCAACATTACTAGGCTTTCGAAAGATCTACTAGGTGTAGTACTCCCTTGTGTGAAACTTTCCCTATTAATTGACATCTATGAGGAATATGAGAAAAACCTTTATTTGTGTTTTAGAAGACATCTTAATGTTGAGTCTCTTGTTACGTGGAATGAGATGCCGCATTGTACAACACATAGAGGGGATATCGTGTGTTAAAGTTGTGCATGGGAAGAGGTGGGTAAGAGCCCATCGACAATACTTAAAGTGAGTGCACACATGCCTGACCTCGTGGGGGGTTTAACTCCTGAAGAGTGAATTTTTTAGTTAGGGTTTGACCACGATATGATGGGCTAACAACCTATAACAACAAGATTTTATACATGTTCAGGCTCCGGAAAAAAATCCCCGGTAACAGCCTTACATCCTGGTGGGATGTATATATTTAGAGGGTGTGAGGTGTTACAAAAGTGATGGACGGATAGCATAGGCTATCTCTCTTCTGCCTTGAGCAGGAAGAGAGCGAAGTGTCTATGGGATCGAGTGTGCGAATGTTGTCCTCCTCCCCCAATGGAGAGAACATGGTACTTACAGGAGAGGATGTAAGGACATGAAAGCTGCCTAGGTGGACGAATAGGCGGTTTAAAAGTTTCACGACATTTGCTTGAAGAATTGCGAAATAAAACTAGCGTTTAATTTGTGAAGCACAAAATCTATATAGCTAGCATTCACCTATGTACACTAATAAGTTACGCTACGCAAGACAAAGAAATATGTGATAAAAAATATAACTTCCGCCACGAAGGCTATCATAAAGTAAAGTCCATAAGTAAAGAGCTCAGGTATAGGAATAATAGAAGCATGCAGAGAAGGCGATGTATCCCGAAATTCACAGCGTTGCGAATGCTACTCTCCGTTGGAGATGTGTGAAGGTTGAATGCTCCCCAAACGTCACAATGGCTCACCATATTCTCCACGAGATTTCCCATAAAAAGGGAAGTCCTCGATCCACTGTGTGATCCTTAAGGGCAGTCACCAAACCCGTAGAAACTTGGAGCAATCTTCACAACTTAATTTGAAGCTCCCAAGTAATCGTGTCAAAAGACCTCAAGTTTGGAGAAATCTCCACAACTTAATTGGAGACCCCAAGTAATCCACCAAGACACAAAGCCATCTAGGATTCCAAGAACACAAGAGGAACTACTCCGGGTACAACAACCCTGAGAGTAATAAGATTCTCACATTAACTTCATAGAATCTCGGAGGAGAACTAAAACTGATGCACCAAATGCAATGGCAAGAACACATGAGATGCTTAAATCATTCACTCTCAAGTTCCACCAAAGCTACAAAAGCTATGGAGGAATCATAGAGGTAGAACAAAGAAAATCCACAAAGGGCTCCAAGGTCTGGATCCACTATGTTCTCCTCATTAAGAGAGGATATTGATTGGTTAAAATATCGATCTAGATCTCCTCTCACTTTCCCTCAAGACAATACAAGAAATATTGGATTGATAGTTACAAAGCTTGTGAAGGTAAAAAATGGAGGAGAAACTTGCAAATGGTTTGGAGACCATTGGGAAATAAGTTCCCTTAAATAGGTCCCCCAAAATCTAACTGTTGCATCCCAAAATGTGTAGTATGGTACTGTCGGACTATATCACGGTAATACCAGATCCCGGATGATCTCGGCCGCCAAAAATCGCCCTTGTATGCTTATCCCGGTACCAAAACAAGGTTGTAGGTCCTACTACCGGACCCCTTGTACTATTAGGTAGAGACGCTGTACTACCTGAGAGAGTGCATGAAAATGGCAATAAATTTTACAACCAGAATCCGATTTCAACGATTTTGGGCTCATTGGAATCACAACAATAAGCTCTATAACTTAATCCAGAGAAACATCATAGTACAAACACGGATGAAAGGGACAAACTGGTAAAATCTTTAAATCCCAAAACGCAATATTTTGAGCATGTAAATTCCCGATTGACATTAAACCAATTTAGTTAAAAATATAAAACACAAGTAGTATAAAAATATACCAAGTAGATAGATATGCAAACCTCCCTCATAGAAGAACCGGTAAATATTTACAACAAGGTTTTCATATGAAGTCCGTATTTTACGAACTAGATATTGTCATGAGAATAACCACAACTCTAGAACTTCACATTGATAATATTCAAATAAAGCAAAGAAATATGATGCAAAGTATTGATAGCTTCTAAAAATGAAATGATTTGTGAGGTGTTTTCATATGGTTTTTATTTGGGTTCGTTGGTTTTCGTCTTCTAACTAACATGCAAAGTGCCAAAAACAACGAACCTTGCATTTCCTTGTGTTTTCATAATACTTTCATGCACCGGATAGGATGGAAATCAATCCATACATGAAGATTTGAAGGAAATCAAGCAAGTCCTTAATTGTAGGATTAATCATTCCAGACGGTATATGCTTTAACGATTGGTGGTACGTTCATCTCGGACGTACCACGCAAGCATACTATGTGGTGCCACCTCTTCAAAAGGAGCAACTTCTAGGAAGGCACCCCAAATAAAAAACGTACATATATATCCACCACAGTTCTCCCATGAACAGAGAAGAAGAGATACGGAAAAAAAAGAACTCATATTTTGATCTTCGCCATGATCCTCCTCCTTGAGATCCTTGATTCCACCATCACCATCACCACACAGAGAGAGAGAGAGGTACATTCATCTTTGTAAGAAGTAGGGTTGTAGGCTCTACTAGTTTTCGAGAATCATGAGGTTGGATTTGGTTTCATATTATTTGTGGCTTGCTATAGTAATATCGAGATGAACTACTTATGTCCGAGTAACCCCCCCCCCTGGCGTTAAAGATGTAGGGAATTGGTGAGATGTGATGTGCCTATTCTTATTATCATTCATTTCTGGAACTTACTGTTGTTATTATTATTATTATTATTATTATTTATAAGATTGATTCTCTATGGTTTGGATAATTCTTCTTATCTAATTAAGGACCTGGAATACATGATCAAGAGATTTTCATAGAAGAACAGTTGTTGTCTAGCGACCCCACGACCTCCTAGTGACAGTGAAGATATCAACGAGAAGTGAACATACCTCAAGGAGAACGGGGAACCTTTAACCTTAATACGTTGGTATAGTCTTATACGACCTTACTAATTACGCTACCTATTGCTGATGGCAACATACGTGGTTGGACAATAGTGTCTATTGATCCCGGTATGGAGAAGATAGACGACTCAACGGTTGCTCGCCTATTTGTATCCTAATATGCAGAATCAGTCCCACATTCCAACTACATTCATATATTCACTCACTTGGCGCACTCACCATGACGTGGACCTCTCCGCGCCTAACCTCTCATCTATAGGAAACTCCAAACACAACTGGTTGCTTTGTTTTCATTGTTATTTGAGTTCAATCATTTTCTGGCAAACACTTTCTACTCACCACCTCCACCTTCACACTTGCAGTCAATTCATGCAAGACAATGTGACACCTTGGGTGGGACCGAAATGCCAACAATAATACTTGCCTTCCGGATCCTGATTGGGTTCAAAATAAAAACTAGGGAAATACTTCCATAATTTATGCTCTGACGACCATATGTTCTTGGATGCCATCAAGTATGTAAAGGTTTCAGATCTCTCTAAATGATATGATCAAGTTACTCACCCAATATCTCCTCTTGATAAACCGGTCTTCCATCTGATACAACGAGATCGGTAAGAAAGAAACCCTATCAAGATCGTACTTTTTCCTTGCACATATTCCACTTGTGCTTGATGGTGAAGATCTTCCCATCTCAAGATGAACATCGTCCTTGATTGCATGCACTGTCTTGTTATTATCTTGCGAATTTCTCCCCTATAATCCAATATGGGAGAGCCTCTCTTAGTCATATCTTTACATGTCCATTAGAAAAAAAAACATGGCAAGATTCAAGCATATGAACTCTTCGATCTAGATGCTCATCTTGAACTTGCACTTTGACTTGATCAACCTTGACTCATTTCTTCTTTCTTTATGAAGATGATGTTTTGAAGGTAAATATGAATGTTCACGCCATCTTCTTCTTCAAGACATACTTGTTATTGGCTCAACTCTCACATGACCAATCTTTGGATCACAACTTAAGCATCTTAGTTATGACTTGATCTTCTTTACTATCTTATTCTTACAACATTGACGCCAACATATGGCTTGAGTAGTACCTATGGACATATCATTCAACATCAATGCAAAAATTAGTCCATAGGGATTGTCACTAATTACCAAAACCACACATGGGGTACATGCTCTTTCATCGGAGGGTGATCAAACTCCTCCCACAAGGCTATTCGGAGATGATCATGTCGCAACCTCCACTAGCAAGCTTGATGGGTGTGCCTGATGAGGCGCACTTTCCTCGCTGGATCGGCTATCCAAGTAGAATCAGGCCAGAAGATGGCATCCATTCCTCTAGCTGGGAGCCTTATCAGCGTAAGGGCATCCTAGCCCAGAGTTTGCTAGGTGTCTTGGTCCAAGCGGGTTATTTTGACCTGGCATACCTCATACGGGTTAACTAGCTGCCTCGGTAGAGTGGGTAGAGAATGGGTCCATTCGACTCCAGAAGTTCCCCTGGCTGGTACCGTGCCCCGGAGGCCGGCCCTAATGGTTATCCTGTTACCCAAGCATCATCGCAGAGTCTGGTTGGCCAAGGAAAATATGTTTTCCATATCCCCATCACTCGTTGAACCTGATGATTGTGTTCGAAATCAAAAATAGTGTCCAAGACCGATCTTGATTATGGATGAAGATGACAATGACAATGGCTTGCGATTATGTAGATGTGAAAATCTTTGTTCTTTTTGGGAGCCTTGAGTCCTCTTTATATAATCGGAGATATGTTACTGGACGCCTTCCAGTTACGTGAGAGTTGTCCTATCGCAAGAATGGTAGTTTCATACGTATACGAGCAAGTATCTTGTTTCTCTATCTTGTTTTTCAAATTATGGATTCCTTGTAGCTGGCTGTGGGATAGATATTATGTGAACTTCCCCGCGGCCACGGCGTCAACGAACGACGCAGTGCCACAACATGGTTCGTGCTTTCGAGGTGCGCTAGTATTGGGTCTTCTACACATTGGGCCGGAGGACGTGCGCCTACTGGAGGGGTGGCGCTTGGAACCCTAATCGTTTCTTGTCCTGCCATAGGCACTCCTATCGCCGAAGCTGCATATGGGGATTACCTATACGGCGTAGACTCACATGAGTGGCAGTGTTGGTTCAGAACCGAACACATGATCTAGGGCAACTCCTTATTTGCCGCCTCATTTCCCCATCTTGGTTCAACTCTAACGATGACTTCCTCCTCAGCGACGACCACCCGAACACGGAAGAAACAACAAAGAGCTCTATGTGTGCCATCCAAGTAATGTGGGTACGCTCCGCTAGGCGAGCCGAGCCGGTAGTGGTCGATGAGGCCAGCATGTGGCCGACCTGCAGGCAGAGCTCCTAGCGCGGAGACACAGCCAGTAGAAGCTTCGACTAGGCGACCGTGAAGATCGAGAACATGCCAGTGATCATGAATGTCAAATCAGACTTGGTGTAGAAACCGTAGCTAGGGACTAATTTTTAATCTATTATATACTAAAAGCAAAATACATATGTTTTAATGGAGACACCAGGTTAATCCACATAAGCTAAAATTACTAGATCCGTTGATTGTAATAGTAACGGCTGAGATTAAAGTTTGATCAAAGTTACGTAAAATATTGTCACGTTACAAAACGCGCACACATGAAAAGGTACAGCCGTGGTCTCCATATAAATTTTCACGTGTGCACGAAAAAAGAGTTCAGATGCACTACGGAAAAAAGGCCAGCTCTAACTCTGACCTTTTTAAAGCCGTATTAGACCAGGCCTCTAGGGCCTCACGTAGGCACGCATGAGAAACTGAAAAAAGCATCAGGTTAAATGGTATATCAGCCGGATGAGTTTAATGAGTACACATAAAATTTGATCTATCTTACACGCGTATATATTGATACTTAATTAGGATATGTTTGATTTTCAAAATGAAAATATATACTCATATATACTGTCGTGCAAATTTGAATTTTACATTGGAATACATCTATTTCCTCATAAAAAATAGTAGAAATAGAAAAACATAAGACTACTATCGTGCAAATTCGGATTTTCTAGAACTGGATTTGTTTACTCTTCGTCAACTATGTATGTATTAACGGTGGCCGGAGATTTAAAATATATACATAAGGAGTATATTTCGGAATGGAACAAATGTGACCTCCAACAAACGAGTCCGGTTGCTGCCATACGTTGAGAAATAGAGTCCAGATGTATATATTCACACTTAATTTGGATATCTTTGATTCTCAAAACTAAAATATATACTCATATATATGATCGTGCAAATTTGAATTCTACGTAGGAAGAAGTAGGTTTCCTAAAATGATAGTAGGAATAAAAGAACATAAGACTGTACTGTTTTGGTAATTCAAATTTCCCGGAATTTAATTTGTTTACTCTTCGTCAACTATATCTATATTAATGGTGGCTGGAGATTTAAAATATATGCATAAGAAGTATATTTCGGAACAGAACAAATGAGACTTCTAACGAACGAGTCCGATTGCTGCCGTAAGTTGACAAACAGAGTCTGCATGCTATATGTGCACCTAGGCCAGCTAGATGATTTATATGGATAAAATCTGCACCGAATAGAGATATAGATACTCGCATGGGTGTGTGTGTTTCCAGTCATGAAGCTGCCTACAAACCAATAGGCGAGAAGAAAAATCCCAAACCTGATTGTGCCTGCTTTTAGCTAATGCTTTTGTGCGAGTCAGGTCGACATACGAGTAGTACTACCCAAGGATATGGTGGCACATACTGAGAAAGGCAATATGCGGATGAAAAAAGAAGCCACCGCATTCTTCCACATGTGCTAAATAATCTGACCCGTCTACTCTTCATTAACTACGTATATTAACACTGAAGATTTAAAACATATGCATAACGAGTATTTCCCAAGATGAAACAATTGCGACAGCTAGAGAGCATAAAAAAGAGAGTCTGAATGCTACACGAGCACTTAAGCCAGCTAGATGATTTATGTGGATAAAATCGATGCCGGATTTTTTTTTGAAACGGGCAAAAAAGCTTTTGCCTTATATTGATATAGGAGAAGCAAACAGGGTTATGGCACGAGCCATAAAACAAAAGAAAAAAAAGGCGAACACCGCCCCTAGACAAGGCTTAGCCTACAAGATCCGCTAGGTTTTTAGCACCGGCAAGAATCCAGTCCTTGCCCTCTTCCCTAATCTTATGCATGAACACCGAAGGCAGGGAGGACTTATTGTTGAAGACCCGTTCGTTCCTTTCTTTCCATATTTCCCACGCAACGAGCGTGATGGCCGATCGCAAGCCCTTTGGGGAGGAGGTGGTGGTCTTTGAAAGGGCCAGGCAATAGTCCAGAACTTTAGGCCTACCCTCTCCAAGACGCCGGATATAGTCATAGGTACACGAAGCTAACTCTAAGCTGATCGGTGAGAAGAAAAACTCCAAAGCTGACCCTGTATGCATGTGTGTCATGACATACAAGTGGTACTACCCTAGGATATGCTGGCATATATTTGAAATAAATGACTAAGATATGGATCCTCCTAGCCGAATTCTCCAAACTTGCGTTGAAAAAAGAAGACAAACCATGGGAACTCCTAGCTGTGTGTAATAAATATGGATCCATACAAAAACTTTAACCCGATAATATAAATAAAAAAATCACTATTTTTTTTTCAAGATAATCTTGACATCGTAAAGACAATGCTCATCTCTAAGAAAAATAAAGATGATGCCCTCGCAGTTGCGAGGGCCACTGTGCTAGTTACCTTAATTTATTAAAACTTCATGATATCTTTTCAATTCTGAACCAGTTTAAATTTCGAAATTACGTATTAGTAATTTCAAAATTCAAATAAATTTGCATGTTTGCCAAAAATCGCCCAAAAATAGATATGGCCGTGGTCGAATTTGAGGCGCTGTTGGGTGCGCCGGGTGGAGAAGCGGCGAACACTTGTCTGCGACCAGCAGTTCCCCAAACAAACACATTTTAAGCCAGAAATGAGTCACCTTCTTGGAGTTGTCCTTACTAGGTAAGGGTGGAGACAATAGCATGATGAATGGGCACAAAGCTAGCATTTTTTTTAACGAGGCACAAAGCTAGCATTTTTTTTAACGAGGCACAAAGCTAGCATTAAGGCCAAGAATGGGTTAGCAGTGATGGGACCCCATCCGATCCATCCACGGGGTTCCTTTGATTTTAAGCTACCTAATTAAGATAGGGCGAGGCCGACCTTGTGCCTTTATGCATGTGTGCAACAGTAGTTGTGAGAGAATAATTGCTCTTTCTTTCTCTCCGCTGGCTGGCTGGGTGTGGGTCCTCACATTACTTTTGGCATTACCAAACGCTAACACAGTGCCTCCACGTCTGTCGGGTCGATCCATCGATCCATCCATGCATCGGTCGGCCGGCCGATACATCGATTCAGAGGAGGGCTCCCCGGCAAGGCCCCTCTCAATTAGATCCCTGGCTATCCTGATCATTGCTGAATTGCTTAATTCCCTTGCTCGAACCATCCATCGACCACTACCAAACTACAGTGGCCAGTCTTCCTCGACCGATCTAGCGTGCACCTAGCACCTTGCTGGTGCAGCTGTGTATGTGTTGCATCTTGTGCAGGGCGTCTACGTAGGCTTCATATCGACCGGACGCCCACTCTCAACTGGCTGCAGTACGTACCTTTTGTTTTTATGTTCGTACTAGGCCGATAGAACTTGTCCCGGACGGGGATAGACGGCCAGCCACACTTGCCGTACTCTCTCTTTGTAAGATCACTCTCAAAGCGCAAGGGGATGTCTCTGATGTCTCGCATCGCATAGCAGCTGGATGAGATCGATCATGAGTAAATAGTGTTAGAGTTTACAATACGACCGTATTGGTTCCTATACGTATACGGTCGTATTGTAAACTCTAACAAATAGCTCGATCCTCCCACTGCCTTTTCTTTCCTAGTATTTGATCCTTTCAAACCCGAAAGCTCCGGTGCACATCCGGGGGATCTATAGCTTGAGGCCAACAATGTGCTCAGGGCCGGCATCTCCAATGGGCGACGCAAACGGACGTTCAGCGATTGTTTGTGTTCGCGCCCCGTCTAAAATACGTCAGGACCAGATCCAGCGGCCCAACGCATAGTGACCGGGTCGTCCTCGGACCAGGCTGTTCGCAGAGACACAAACGCGATGCATATTTGCGCCTAGAATACGTCGTGGCAGACGCTGCGTGGACGCGCCAAGTAACCACTCGCTTTTTCACCGGACCCGCCTGGCAGCGAGCCATAGGGTTGTATCGAACGCATCACTTCAGCAGTCATCGCTTCCGCGTCTGCACCGCAACCTTCGCCATCAATGTCGCGGCTACATCTTCTGCACACGCACTAGCGGGTGGCGGCTGGGCTTCTGCACCGCCATCAATGGCATCGTTTCCCACGCGCGCCCGACCTTAAAAGTCGATCGGCATCGTCCCTGCCATTGCCCACACCAACGACACCTCCAGATCGCGAGCCAGGCAGAAGCGCCGAGATCCGGCGCAGGCGGCGGTACCTGCCGCCGGACCTCCGCGCCGATCCTACCTTCGCCGTCGACTCCAATACCTGGCATAGCTGGTGCCTGACCGAGAACGATCCGATGAGGCAGGCGGGCTTCCTCGACGACAGGGACTTCCCGTTTGAGCGCCCACCGCCGCCTCGTCGTCAACACGGCAGCCGCCGGCACGAGGACTGCGACGTGTTGGCCTACCACAACGAGGAGGCCAAGGACGACGGCGACGACTTCGTCGCCTGCATTTTCCACGAATGGCAGGCGGCCATGGCGGAGGGTCGGAAATTCAACTTCCCGGCGACGATGACCGACGACGAGATTGTGAGGCTCGACGTCCTCGTCTCGGAGGTGGACCGACCGGTGCAGCGGCCGCTGCCCTGGTACGCCACCGGCATCATGTCGTCGGGCCTCATGGAGGAAGAGACCCTACGACGGGCGCTCCATAACTCGGCCTCGCAACCGCCGCCTCCGACTCCACACCCACCTCTGGCGTACAACCCGTGGGCGGCTCCACCTCCGCTTTCACCACCGGCGTGGGCTGCTCCACCTCCACCGCCAGCGACAGTGGCGTATGTTCCGCCGGTTGGCCGGTATTGGATTTTGTCGTGCTCTACAACGATGACGAGGAGTTGATGCAGGCGTTAGTTTTTATATTTTTTATTTTCCTTTATTCACTATGTAAATTATGTTTTTATGTTAAAAAAGGCAAAACCCAAAAAAAAAAAAAATACGCCGTGTCGCTAGAGCACCCGACGCAAACGGACGCGCGGTCAATTTCGACCATTTGAACTGATGCAAACGGACGCGTTTCGACATTTTAGCTGTCCATCCCGCTGGAGATGTCCTCGCGGCTATATATATATGTTCTCTTTTCCTCCTGAATAGCTTTCCTCTGAAGCTCTCTAGCAGTCTAGTTACATCATGGATGGATCACACACGGATCGATATGCATGTCAATCAAGCCCTGGCAGTGTCGTCGCACGAGAAGGCAGTCAAACACTCAAACTTGTATGTGTTTGATACACCAACTTAATTCAGCCAAAACTTACAGCAGTAGGTGCTGTGTGCTGCTCTTTTGCTCATACCAGTTTTCCATGTTCACGGCCAACTTTGCTGCATGCATGGTTGGTCTTCCTGTCTCTCATTCTTTGCCTTTCAATTTTGGCTCGTTTCCTTTCTGTTCGTCATGATGCAGCCTTAAAAGTGTACTAGTAGGTAGGAGTAGTACTGGTAGTACCAATCATTACATTGCCTTGCAGTGCTTCCACTGTTAAACATGTTTTTAGTGGTCGTAAGATGAAAAATATACGTTTTAAAGAGCTCACATGTCTCCGTGTCTTCTGTACGAAACAGAGGCAAAGCTCATCTCATCCTATTGATTAAGAAGAATAAAATTGCTTGTTTCATTAAGAAAGATGTCCTACCCATCCGCTAGAGCCACTCAGGCCTTGCGCACAGGCTGCCACTACTATAGAATGTCATATTCATGTTCAGGGTGAAAACCATTGCTCTGACGTTATTAATCGGGCTCAGCAATTACGAACTTGCGTCATTATTTTGCTAAAGACATCCTTTGCTTGTTCATGTGAGGTGGAATAGTGAAGGGTTCATGGATATAGCAAAACATTTGTTCGGTCGAGAGACAATAAGGGAACATAAATTAAATTTTATTGCCTTGCTGGAGACGGGAAGATCCAATTTCTCTATACCTTTTTAAAACACTTAGCAAATGGCTAGACTACTCCTGGTTTTGTCTTACGCCTCGTGGGAGGTCAGGAGGCATTCTGATAGGAATAAATAATGAGACATTGCAAGTTAAAAATGTTGAGCATGGAGAATACATTGTGAAGATGCAAGTGAGATGTAAAACTGATGGGTTCGAATGGGCTTTCGTTCCGGTACATGGGGCTGCCCAAGATGAACATAAGGGTAAGTTTTTGGCTGAAATGGTTAGAATGTGCGAGAGTGAACCACTACCTATGTTGGTAGGAGGGGATTTCAATATTCTTAGACGGAAAGAAGATAAGAATAATGATAATTTCCATGCACATTAGCCTTTTGTTTTTAATGCTATAATTCAAAGTCTTGACTTGAGAAATTGTTTCTTTCGGGTAGACAATTCACTTGGGCTAATCGTAGAGAGAATTCGACGTTTGAAAAGTTAGATCGCATACTTGCCAGTGTTGAATGGGAACAAAAATTTCCTTTAGTTTCGGTGAGGGATCTAACACGGATTGGGTCTGATCACACACCATTATTAATTGATTCCGGGCAACATGCTCATCTTGGAAATAAATATCAGTTTTCATTCGAATTATCTTGGCTTCGCAAGAAATTTTTTATGAGATGGTCAAAATAGAATGGGAGGCGGTGACTCGGGGTAAGTCACCCTTGGAGATTTGGCAAAATAAGATCAGACACTTGCGGAAGTATTTAAGAGGGTGGGCAAAAAATTTAAGTCACAAATACAAGAAGGACAAAAGAAAGACTTTTAGATATTATTGATAGTCTTGAACTTAAGGCTGAAGCTGGACCTCTAATGGTAGAGGAACGGGAAGCTTTGAGAAGGGAAATGAACAAATTACGATATTACAGAAAGACTAGGAAACAAAATGGACCCAGAGCAAAAGTTAAACATATTCAAGAAGGGGGAAATAACATTAAATACTTCCATTTGATTGCAAATGGGAAACACAGAAAGAAGAAAATATTCAACTTGAACAAGACAAAGGAACCATAGTGGGTCAAGATAATCTCAAAGTTTATATATCTGAATACTATAAGACCTTGTTAATTTGGTGACCCAGCACAATCAAACTTCACTATTTCCGAAGAAGTCAATCCTGATTTACCGCAATTATCCACCGCTGAAAATGGATACTCACCACCACTTTCTCTAAGAAGGAGGTGCATGAGGACATTTTTAAGATGGAATTAAATAAGGCATCAGGACCGGTTTTCCTACTGAATTCTATCAACATTTCTGGGAAGTTATGAAAGGGGACTTGATGGCAATGTTCTATCAATTGCATAATGGTAATTTGCAGTTGTTTAAACTGAATTTTGGTGTCATCACGTTATTACCCCAAAAATAAAATGTGGTACAAATACAACAATATAGACCGATATGCCTTCAAAATGTGAATTTCAAAAAATTTACAATGGTACCTACAAACTGTATTACTGAGATTGCAGAAAAGGTGATTCGGCCCACACAGTTGGCTTTTATGCCTGAGAGGCACATTCTTGAAGGGGTTGTAGTGTTACATGAAACCATTCATAAACTTCAAAGGAAAAAATGGATGGTATTATTTTTAAAATTGATTTTGAGAATGCTTATGATAAAGTCAAATGACCCTTTTTGCAACAAGATTTGTGCATGAAAGGATTTTCACCTATGTGGTGTAACTTAATTGAGCAATTTGTTATAGGAGGCAGCGTGGGAATAAGGGTTAATGATGATATAGGTCATTATTTCCAAACCCGGAAGGGATTGAGACAAGGTGATCATTTGTCTCCAATCTTATTTAAGATTGTTGCACTGGTTGTTTTAATAGCAAGAGCTAAAGAAGATGGTCAGGTGGGTGCTCTTATCCCTCAACTTGTTGAGGGAGGAGTATCAATTCTGCCATATGCTAATGATACAATTTTATTCATGGAGAAGGCGATAAACATGAAGTTAATATTGTCTTTCTTTGAGCAATTACCTGGGTTAAAAATTAATTTTCACAAAAGCGAGATTTTTTTGTTTTGGGAGAGCCAGGGATGAGGAGGAACAGTACAAATAATTATTGGGTTGGGAGTCTGGTTCACTTCCTTTCAAATATTTGGGGGTCCCTATTCATTATAGGAAGTTGCGAATTTCTGAGTGGTATTCAGTCGAAAGCTGTTTTAAGACTAAACTTGGTTGTTGGGCAAGTAAATTGTTATCATACGGAGATCGGTTTGTGCTCATTAACTCAGTTCTTACCAGCTTAACGATGTTTATGTTGACGTTAAAATACCCAAAGGGGTCAGAAAATGATTAGATTTTTATAGATCTCGCTTTTGGGAAACTCTGGCTCAAGTTCAAAGTAAACCGATGGACTCACCTTTTTGGAAAGGTCTCATGAATGTTAAAGATGGTTTCTGTGAGAGAGGTATTTTCAAAGTTTGTGATGGAAGTACTGTTCGATTTTGGGAAGATATTTGGCTAGGTTTATCCCTACTTGGTCAGTAGTATCCTTCTTTATATAACATTGCACAACGGAAGCATGTCTCCATCGCATATGTGTTGTCCTCGAACCCTATAAATATGGGTTTCACACGACGTTTAATTGGAAACAAATGGGACTCTTGGATACATCTATGCCGCAGACTAATGGAGGTACATTTAAACGATGAGCCTGATTCTTTTGTCTAGAAATTGACGCCTTCAGGATCATTAACAGTATGTGGACTTAATGAATGCACATACTCGTTTTCTTAGAAAATAACTATGAAAGCTGAAAATCTCACTAAAGATAATTTTTTTTATGTGGTTCCTAAATAAGAAACTACTTCTCACATGGGATAATTTAGCTAAAAGGAATTGGAATGGGAGTACAAAATGTTGTTTATGTGACTCGAAGGAGAGGGTGAATCATATTTTTATCTCTTGTCCTTTTGCTAAACAAGTCGTGTTGTCCATGCTCCTTGTGTATTTAACCACCAACTAAATATACCAATCTATTTGGAAATTGGTTGAATGGTATAGATGCTAAAACTAAGGCTAAAATCCGCATTGGTGTGCTTTAATTTGGGCGATATGGAACTGTCGAAATAATATTGTCTTTAAGAGAAAGGACTCTATAATTTTTTTGCAGGTTATTCATATATGGCTGTACATTGGATTCAGCTATGGCGTTTCCTATCCCCGGAGGATCATTGGAAGTGTATGGTTACTGGATGCAACCGACTGCTGATGGTTGCTCATGTATCTTCTACCAGGCTACATGACGGCATACTAATTGATTGCAAGATGTCTAGAACTATACAATCACCCTTTCTTTTTCGATAGTTGATTTTTGTATCGATCCTCTCTAATCCATGAGATGAAAAAAGTGAATTTAATAATAAAAAGTTGTGTGCATTAAATGATGCAGAGGCCGGGGCATTCCCCATTTCGAAAAAAGGATGAAAATCCTTTTCCTGGTTATGTTAAGTACACATAGCAACGATATCACAAGGGTGTGTGTCCATTCTTGAATACGTTGATGTGGAAGAAGTCGATTTAGTCATACGTGTTATATTTTCTAGAGATACCTATAGAGGTTTGGAAAATATTAGATAGATATCGTTTTTTCTAGAAAAGCGATTAGCATAAACAAAACTATAGACCGACTCCAGGGAACATCATATGTCGACCCAAGGACATGGGTGGTCTCGGGGTTGAAGTTCTTGATATTTAAAAACTATGTGTTCTCAGTTAGGGCTTGTACAAACTTTTAAATTAGGAAGGTGAATGGTAGGTGTTGCGACATAATAAATACGTCAAACATAAAACATTGTCAAAAGTGATGGTTAAGCCATCTAATACCTAATTTTTGAAGGGGTTTATAGGGGTCAAAGATGAATTCTTTAGGAAAGGTCCCTTTGGCGTAGGGAATGAAGAAAGGACTCTTCTCCATATAACATTGTGCTGCGAAAATACATTGTTGTTGCAAATGTTTTTGAGGGAGATCATCTCAATATCGAACTTACAAGAGTTTTAAACGATAACAGGTGGGAAACTTGGCTACAACTAGTGCACATGTTATTGAGTGTGGATTTAACAAACGAAGGAAGATAGATTCCTATGGAATTTATCAACTTAGGGAACTTTCATAGCCAAATCCGTGTATGTTGATATGACGAATGGGCATACACATTTTTTTAGAAAGTACATTTGCAAAACAAAAGTACCTCGAATTAGTAAGATCTGTATATGGTTCCTTCTTCCGAAATTTATAATCACAAAAGATAATATCACTTAGCAGAATTGGAATGATTATAAGGAATGTGCTAAAAATATACCTCAAACATTAAATGTTGTTAAAAGTGATTTCTAAGCCATCTGATTCCCAATTTAAAAAATGGTTAATAGGGGTCAAAGATGAGTTCTTTAGCATAGGTTTCTTAAGCGTATGGAATGGTCCAATGACTCATTTTTTAGGATTATACTTGGTTAGTGATGCGCCATTGGTCAAATAATAACCTTCTCCATATAACATTGTGCGTGGAAAAATTGTTGTTGTTGCAAAAGTTTTTTTAGGGATATCATCACAGGAGTGTTAAAGGATAATAGATGGGAAACTTGGCTATAATTAGTGCGGAGGTTACTGAGTATGAATATAGTAAACGTGGAAGATAGATTCATATGGAATTTATCGACTTCAGGAACTTTCACGAAGAATCTATGTATGTTGATACGATTAATGGGTATAAGTTTTTTTTTGAGAAAGTTGCATTTTGAAAATAGAAGTACCGCTAAAGATTAAGATCTATATGTGGTTCCTTTATTGAAAAGTTATAGTCATGAAAGGTAATCTCGCTAAGCGGAATTTGAATAATTGTAAGAAGTATGCTCAAAAAAATACCTCAAACATAAAACATTGTTAAAACTGGCGGCTAAGCCATCTGATTCCGAATTTTGGAGGGGTTAATGTGGGTCAAAGATGAGTACTTTAGTAGAGTTTTCTTTAGCTTAGGAAATGGTCAAACTGCTCATTTTTAGGAGGATACTTGGTTAGGTGATTCCCTATTGGCCAACAATACCCTTCTCTATATAACATTGTGCAACAAAAAACCATTGTTGTTGTAAATGTTTTTTAGGGAGATCATCTCAATATCAAATTTAGAAGAGTGTTAAACAATAGTAGATGGGAAACTTGTATATATTACAGTGGAGGTTAATGAGTGTGAATTTCACAAACGAGGGAGACATATTCATATGGATTTTTATCAACTTCCGGAATTTTCACAGCAAATCCATGTACGTTGATACGATGAATGGGCATACGTATTTTTTTAGAAAGTACATTTGGGAAATGAAAGTACCTCTAAAGATTAAGACCTTTATGTGGTTCCTTCATCGGAAAGTTATACTCACAAAAGATAATCCCTCTAAGATGAATTGAAATGGTTGAAAGAAATGCGCAAAAAAAACCTCAAACATAAAATGTTGTCAAAAGTGACAGCTAAGCCATCTGGTTCCTAATTTTGGAAGGGGTTAATGGGATTTAAAGTTGAGTTCTTTAGCAGATGTTCCTTTAGCTTAGGGAATGGTCAAATGAATCATTTTTAGGACGATAGTTGGTTCGGTGATGCCCCATTGGCCAAACAATACCCTTCTCCATGTAACACTGTGTGACGAAAACACATTGTTGTTGCACATGTCTTTGAGGGAGATCATCTCCATATCTAATTTAGAAGAGTGTTAAACAATAATAGATGGGAAAATTGGCTACAATTAGTGCAGAGTTTAATGGGTGTGAATTTAGTAAACGAGGAATATCGATTCATATGGAATTTATAAACTTCTAGAACTTTCATGGAAAAATCCATGTATGTTGAGATGATGAATGGGATTACCTTTTTTTGGAAAGTACATTTGGAAAATGTAAGTACCTCAAAATATTGAGACATTTAAGCGGTTCCTTCATCAAAAACATATACTCACAAAAGATAATATTGCTAAGCGAAATTATAATTGTTGTACGAAATGTGCTTGAAAAAGTACCTCAAACATAAAACGTTGTCAAAAGTGACGGTTAAGCTATCCGATTCCCAATTTTGGAAGGGATTAGTGTGGTCAAAGATGAGTTCTTTAGCCGAGGTCTTTTAGCGTAGGGAATAGCCAGATGACTCATTTTTAGGAGGATACTTTGGTTAGTGATTTGCCATTGGCCAAACAATACCCTTCTCCATATAACATTAATTTTGCGATGAAAAAACATTGATGTTGCAAATGATTTCGAGGGAGATTATCTCAATTTCGAATTTAGAGAAGTGTTAAAGGATAATAGATGGAAAACTTAGCTAAAATAAGTGTGGAGGTTAATGAGTGTAAATTCAAACAAGGAAGATAGAGTCATATGCAATTTATCAACTTCGGGAACTTTCACAGCCAATTCCATGTATGTTTATATGATGAATGGCATACGTTTTTATTTCAGAAAGTACATTTTGAAAATGTAAGGATTAAGATTTTTATGTGGTTTTTTCATTAAAAATTATGCCGACAAAAGATAATCTGGCTAAGGTAGAGAGCTTCCTTCCATTGTATATATTGTTTTTAGTGTCTTCTCAAAATTATGAGGCGACGGCTATATCTTAAAGTCATAATAAGGCTCTTTCTGATCTATCGTCGCTCCAGTGGTGCGTCTAGTACTAGCGGAGGGCGCGTGGAGTTGTGCCCACATGGATCTCCTGGGTCCAGTTGATTTTCGTGTTTGTTAGAGTGGTTTCAGGTATGTCTTTTTTTATCTATGGATCTCATCTTTGACGATGGTTGTTGTTCTTTGGTGCGCTGGTTTTTTGAGGCTTTAGCATGACGACTACATATTTGTGTAATATAACACTCTCTACGGTGATAAGTTTTTACTGCCCCGGTGACGCGGGCCAAGGACGGCCGCGTGCTTTTGGCTCATGCAAGTGTTTGTAGCCGTCTTAAGATGGTCCAAGAAATCTTATACCGCTATTAACAATGATTATTAATAAATCGATGGATTTTTCTCAGAAGTAGAAGAGGTACGCGATATGGAAATACGCGAAAGACTATGTGACGAGGGATTAACTCATCAATGCCTACAGATTGTAGACTTAGGGTTTCGTAATAAGTAGAGGGCAAGTAGATCTCCAAGGTTGAGCCGAACAAATGTGCTCAACTCAAGATTATGGTGGCTAGGGTTACAATGATTTCGATCCCTCCTTTCTCCCTCGGCTTCCCCTTTATATAGGAGGCGAAGCCGAGGCTTTCCGTGTCGTAGAAGTTACAAACTGTTCGAGCTGCGTTGGGCCTTTCCTATATTGACACAGGTTTCCTATTACAACTCTGCTTTCCTATCCCGAAAACTTTCAACCTTGTTGAGTACTTATTCAACATGCTTGTTAGGCATACATATGTCAGTAGCCCCCGAGATTTTACTTGAATCGCAGAGTCGAGTAAAATCTCCATCGTACATCTATTTAGCAAAACTTTTGAATCATGGTCAATTTTTACTTAGTGTATTTTGCACAGGGATAATGGTAGATGAGGCTGGTTCATCTGATGCTTCAGGTACCAGTTAATTGCTCTCGTGGAAAACCCACATAAACCTACTTCAAGCTCAAGTCCCTGGAATCAAACCCGGGATACTGGCGTAATTCGACAGATGTTGCTTCAGGACTTATCGTGAATCGAATTCCAGCTTATTTTATCGAGTACCCAACGCGCCCGTTGGGATTTTTTTTCACATCAGTTGATGTGGATAAAGTGGGAGAGCGTATTCATGTGCGATGCCACGCCACATAGGACGGATCCTGGGGTCTTACCTTCATGAACTCTATCGAATCACGACATTCAGAGTTTTTATCACGACGGACCCGCCCTGAGAATACATTGTGGAGAGCCTTTGTGCGGCTGCTAGAATTCTTTATTTCTTCGAGTTGAGATGTTAAATAATATCTTGACCTCCCGATGGAAGTACATGATGAGTTATGTAACTCGAAGATGTACGCAAAAATTCTTCGTCTTCTGCCCTATATTGTTTAATTTGTTATTTCTCCCTTTCTTCTTCCCTTTCTATAATTCATCGGGTGCGCAACCAGCGCTCCCGATGGGAGTAGCCCCCGAGGCTACAGCCGAGTGTTTGCACTGGGTTGTAGGCTCAACTTCTGTTATTTAACCAACTCTATATTTTTATCATTATCACGTCATCTTATCAGAAGTATATTCAATACTTCTGATAAGAGTAGCCCCCGAGCATATGAACAGGTGCATGCATCTGAACATGGGCTCCAAAAGTTTTTGCCTATGACTTTGTATTGTTTGAGCAACTCGAAGATTTTTCATCGCCATGACGTCAATGCTGACAAAAACCATGTGTGGCCACCTCGAGAAGACACGACTTCTGGTGGACCTCTGTTTTGTGGGTCCAAAGTTTTTGCTCGTCCCCCACGTCGCGCAAGTGGGGCTTGCACGTCCTCCGATATTCCCGGCACGCACGCGGTAATTTCCTTCTCTCCAAATAAACTGTAAAAACTTTTTACCATGCAGCCACGTGTAGGGTCCAGGATCTTCCCATGTTTATCCAATGGTCGAGCCTCATCGTCTTCCAGGGTATAAATTCTTACCCATGGGCTCAGTTTCCCATTCGCTGCGTCGCACCATCATTCACTCCTGCCATTGCTCTCCCTTTCTTCTTCATTGAGCACCACCTGCGCTCATCTTCCTCTTACTTTGTCCGCTCCGCTGCTTCGTCACCATGCCTCCACGAACCAAGCTCACCAGGAACGTCACTCCCGGCACCGGCGAGCGCATGGTGAAGGAGAAGGTCTCCGGATGGGAGAGATCCAAGATCTCATCGCAAGATCGCCGCATGCTCAAGAATTTGGGCATGTTCAACAAGGAAGAGATGCAGATGCCAGGGGATGAAAGTACCCCTCGTCCTCCTTCAGGTTTCCGGGTAACCTTCATTGACTTTCTCATCCGCGGATTATCCATTCCTGTCCATGAATTCCTCCGCTGTCTTCTCTTCATTTACGGGATTCAGCTCCATAAGCTGACCTCCAACTCTCTTCTCCATATCTCCATCTTCATTACCTTGTGTGAATGATTCTTGGGCATCCACCCCTACTGAGGCCTATGGAAACGCATTTTTTTATCTCCGCCGCAACAACTCGAAGAACACCAGCTACAATGTAAGTGATCTCTGTATTTGTGTCCGGCCAGAAGTCGGCTATTTTAATTTGAAATTTTCTGACTCCGTCCAAGGCTGGCGCAAGAAATGGCTATGTTAAGGATGAATCCTCGGATGCTCAAGAATATGTTCTTGCTCCTTTTGACTCCTCGGAAGACATTCAGAGGCGCAGATCCTGGGATGCAGAGGCCACAACCGAAGAAAAAGTTGCCACCGTGTCTCTAATTGCTCGTATCCAGGAGCTGCAAAACACTGAAGGGGAGGAGCTGTCGGGTGTGCAGATCATCGCCCACTTCCTGCGGATTCGAGTGCAGCCGCTTGAAGCTTGCAAGAATCTCCTTTGGTTATATTCGGGTACTGAAGATGCTGATAGGGTTTCCGAAGATCTTCCTTTGAAGGATTTGGAAAAACTAGTGCGTCGCTTCACCTCTTTGAGCAATAAGAGTGAAGTTCATTCCTCCCGTCACGTGGAACCATTCACTGGTGTCCATGCGCTTCCATCTGTAAGTACTTTTCTTCAAGTTGTACGTTTTCTTTCAACTGTAACTACTTTTCCTTCAAGTCCAATAATTTTATGGTGATAACTTGCTCTTGCTGCCTGCACGATCAACAAATTCTTTCTTCCCTTCCTCCACTACCTGAAGGTGGAGATGTATCCGAGCGGGCCGTCATCACTGACGACTCACAAGAAACCTCTATTCGCGAGAGCGAACTCGCGAAATCTGAAAAGAGTGCAGGTTCCTCTGACCGAATTTCAGAGTCAGGACAAGCTTCTGGCTCTTCTCATACAAACTCTCCTCCTCCTGCTGCTTCTCCGAATAAGCGCAAGAGGAAAAGAAACCCTGACGAAGAAGATTCTGGCGCGTCTAAACTATCTGAACCAGCAGCCGAAGAATCTTCTCCCGAAGAACAAGAAAACTTCGACCCCTTCACTGCTACTGGCAACGTCAGCTCGTAAGTTGCTCCTTCTTTACTTCCAACTATCTTGCTTTTTGGTTTCTGTGTGTTGAAATTACTGCTCTATGGACAGAGATGAGGAAGACGAGTTGGAACTCGAAGCTCCTAGGCCAGCAAACACGAGTACATCCCATACGCTGGACCTTTCCGAGGAACTGCATGTTACGCCAGAAACTTCGCCTCCAACATACGTTGCTCCAGAAGTGTCGGCTCTAGCGCGCAGCCCCCGAGTGTCAAAGAAGAAAAGGGCTAGGACGGGTGCTGCTGGTAAGCAGGAAATTGCCACCGGGAGTTTATTGACTCCTCTCCTTGGTAATGTAAGATATATTTTCTTGTTTGTCGCATTATTTGTTTACTCGAACAATTTTTGACTTCTTGATACTATATTTTTATCTGTCGACTATTTTGTAGCCCTTGATGAAGGAGATGGTTGACATAGGCTCCCGTTTTATCGGGTTCCGCGATGAGGCTGAATCTCTGAGAGGTAAAGTTTTATTGCACCCAACGCTTTAGACGTTTGTTTCTTGTTTTGTGCCCTCATCCGTTCTTTCTCTCAAAGGCGTTGCGTCTTGCTGAGGAGCGCGCCAACGACTTGGAGAAAAATCTTAAGGCCAGCGAGAAAGATCGCAAAAAGGCTGAAAAAGAAGTTGCTGGTGTTGAAGATCTTCGTCAAAGACTTCAAGCCGCCGAAGATGCCTTGAGCGACAAAGAAGCCAAGCTCGTCCAGCGCGAGAAAGACATAATTGCGTACTTCGAGACGCAATCCTCCAGATTTTCGAGTAATACTACCTCTCCTATTTTTCTTTTACTTGCGTTTTTATGAAGGTGTTGTATCTATATTGATAAGATCTTTCCTTTCTTCAGCAGAGAAAATTGGTGAGCATTATACCAGGAACCAAAATTTGGATGAAGATCGTCTCCTGGATACTCTCACCGTCCTCGAGTTGAACTGCTCACTGGAGCGCGAGTGCTTGAAGTCTGCGCGGATGGTGTTTGAGCGCATCTTCCCGCATTTTTTCCCAAAGACTACATAGCCCGAGAGGTTCGACCAACTCGCCAAGCATTTCCTTGGAGAAGATGATCCAGCTTTGGCTCATCGCCAAGCAAGCTTGAAGATTGGAGTCGAAGGAACTCTTGCTCTCGTGGCGGCCAGTGGCTGAAAAGTCGACTGGGCTAAAGTTGCTGATATCAGGGGCTTGAACTACGAGAGGTGGAAGGTTATGTTGAAGGATGCCAAGCTCCACACGAAGAAACTTATCGCCATCCTTGATCCAAGGTCTTCAGCCTCCGCAGACACTGACCACACGGAGGTTAGGTAGACAAACTTGTACTCTTTTTCTTCCTTGTATATACTTTCGCCTTTTGCTGCTCCCGACCATTTGTGTAAGCGCCTTATGAGTCGTATATTATGAGGAACTCCTTTATGTAATGTACTGTGGCCATGAATCGAAAATTTTCTTTGCCTTGATTTTGATATTTTTTTGCCTTCCAGTTGATTTTTGACAACTATACCGGGGCTGGATACTCCGACACATCCCCTACTGCATCGCACTCGACGAAAATACCTGAGAGCGCTTCCTTGGATGTTTCATTGTGTCCTAACTCGATCAAAAAGGAGGTGGCTGATTTGCGACATCAGCTTCAAGCAATGAAAAAGCAAACCATGATTGTTTTGGAGCAAACGCGGAAATCTTCGGATTCGGAACAGACTACTCTTCGTCAGGCGCAAGAATCTCTTGAACTGGAAAAAACCAAGACTTCTAATGCTACCCGCTCCGTTCAACTTGAAAATTATATGCTGGACCTTATGACTGATGCGAGTCAAGATATGGCTGGTACGTTTTTTCATCTGACCACTCCCCCCCCCTACTTTTCTGTCTTTTATCCATATACTTATTGGTTTTCTTTTGTCCCCCGCAGGCGCTTTCTGGGATACTGTATCCGAAGAACAAAGAGTAAAATTGCGGTTGACAATCTTCTTCGTCTTGCCAGAGACAACAATATTGATTTTTGGGCAGACGAAGCACGCTGTCGCCGTATTGTTCAATTCCAAGATCGTGCCACCTAGACTCGGGAATTTCTTGACTTCTGCAACAACACTTTGGCTATGGTATACAATGCCATGTTTCCTCGTAATCCTCAACCAGAGAATCTTACTCAGCTTATGGGCAAGTTTAGGGATGTGCGCAGTATCCACGACTTCGTGAAGGCATAGATGGTTGCTGGCGCAAAATTTGCCTTGATCTAGCTAAGGATTTATCACCCGAAGATGGATCTTGACAAAGTCGTGGAAGGTGTTCTTCTCAAAATCTCGAAGAGGAAAATAAATCTGGATCATCACAACGCGGCTGTGTCGCTTGTTGCTGAGAAGCTGATAGATAAACTACTCGAGATAGACTCTTCCTTCTTCAAAGAATACCGATAAGATGATTCGACGCAACAGATGCGTGCTGCAGGGGAAAAATATAGATAGGTTGATATACTAACTCTTTATATTGCTAACTGCGTGAGGTTTGAGCAAAAACAGAGAGTTATATATGTATGTTCATATGTTTTGTTTTTTTTAAGTATTGGATCCTTGTATAGATAACAATTTTCCCGTGTGCTATATTGTCGTATCTTGTTGTAAAACTTTGCAAGATAGTTGGAAAGTCAAAACAAGTTCTTCTGATAATATTTCCCCAATTGACTTGTAACTTTCTTCTTAGCCCCCGAGTATTTGGGGTGATATAAGAGTGTTATTTGTCCGTGAGGTTCGTTGTGAAACCAAGGCGGATATATTGCCAAATTCGTCGAGTTAAGCTTTGTTGTATTTTGCGGGTTCTAACCCCTGAGTGTTGCTTGCCAAGAAAATAAAGATACTTTGTCATCACTATTTTTATTTCAACCACGCTATATTGCAGCAAAGCAAGCCCGCCTCATTAAAAACCTTCCAGCCCCACTCGGTGCCCTGAAAGGAAAAGAGTGTGTCTGAAAACTTGCGAGGTGTTCAGGTACAATGTATGTTTACATGGTTGCTACTATATTGGCTTCCTCTACGCGTAGAAACGTCGCAATTGTGCAACGTTCCAAGGGTTCCCTTCATCTTTGCATGTCTTCTTATCCTTTAGTTGATATGCTCCTCCTGAAATAACTTCGGTAACGATGTATGGCCCCAACCATGGTGATTCCAGCTTTTCATGACCATCCTGCTTGAGTCAAAGAACTAGATCGCCGACTTCGAAGGATCTGGGCCGCAAACATCGACTATGATAGTTTTAAGGTTCTGCTGGTATGCACTTACTCTCGAGAGCACCACATCTCTTGCTTCATCAATTGCGTCGACATCGTCTTCAAGCGCCTTTTGCGAATCCTCTTCATCATATTCCACAACTCTGGAAGAGTTATGTTTTATTTCTATCGGGAGCACTGTTTCAGCACCATGGACTAAGAAGAATGGAGTTTTTGAGTTGATGCATTAGGCATTGTTCGTAAGCTCCACAACACGTAGGGTAACTCGTCGACCCAAGTATGTCTCGCTTTTTCGAGTGGTATCAGCAGACGTTTCTTGATGCCCTTGCATATGAGACCATTTGCCTTTTCGAATTGGCCGTTGGTTTGCGGGTGTGCCACAGATGCAAAGTGCACCTTGATGCCTACACCTTCACAGTAGTCCTTGAATTCTCTGGAGGTGAAGTTGCTACCGTTATCCGTGACTATCCTATTAGGGACGCCAAACCGAAGAACTATCCCTTTAATGAAGTTTACTGCTGATGTTGCATCTGACGAAGTTACCAGTATTGCCTCAATCCACTTGGTGAATCCGTCGACTGCTACAGGCAGGTAAACGTGTCCTCCTGGCCAGGACTTATATAATTTTCCCACCATATCTAATCCCCATTGAGCAACGGGTCATGCCAAAGGTATTGGCATTAATTTTGTCGCTGGGGAGTGATGTTTAGATGTGAATCTTTGGCAAGCTTCACAAGTGCGCACGATCTCCTACGCATCCTCTATGGAAGATAACAAGTAAAATCCAGCTCGAAAAGCTTTGGCTGCTATTGCTTGACTGCTTGCGTGGTGACCACATATCCCTTCATGGATGTCCTTCAATATGACTCGTCCTTCTTCGTGTGTAACACATCTCTGCAGCACACCCGTTATACTTCATTTGTATAGTTCTCCCTTGACCACCGTGAACGCCTTAGATCGCCGAATAACTCTGCGTGCTTCTACTGGATCTTCGGGTATTTTTTTCTTTGTGATATATGCCAAGTATGTTTGCATCCAAGGGATTTGTATCATCATGAACTCCTCTGGTTCTTCCTCCTCATCCGAAATATGTGGTTCTGGGACTGCTGGAGCCCCCTAGTATTTCTTGGGTTTATCCTTTTTCTTCGGCTGCTTCGGCGCTGTCATTTTCTTTGATTTGGTTGATCTCTCAATGATTTCCTCCCAGAAAACTCCATGTGGTATGCGCAGACATTGCGACCCGATGTTTGCCAAACGTCGGCTTCGTCATTACTGAGTATGCTCACATGATTTACTTCGCAACTGTCGAAGGTTTTCTCGAGTTCATTGTATACCTCTTTGTATGCTATCATGTTGTCATTGACTACATCACACTTGTTCATCACCTGTTGTGCAACCAACTGGGAGTCGCCAAAGATTTTGAGGCGAGTAGCGCCACATGCTTTTGTCATCTTCATCCCGTGAATAAGAGCTTCATATTCTGCTTCATTGTTTGATGCGTTGGGGAAGGTCATCCGTAATATGTACTTCATTTTGTCGCCTTGTGGTGAGATAAGTACCACGCCTGCTCCGGCTCCTTCTACTCTCTTGGACCTGTCGAAGTTCATATGCCAGGTACTTGAAAAATTTGGAGGTCCTGTGTTTTGGATTTCCATCCACTCTGCAACAAAGTTCAGCAAAATTTGCGACTTGATTGCTTTCCTCTTTTCGTATGTGATGTCCCGAGGAGAAAGTTTGATTCCCCAAAGAGAGACACGTCATGTAGCTTCTGGATTGTTCAAGATGTTCGAGAGAGGTGCCTCATTTACCACTATTATAGGATGTTCCGTAAAATAATGTCTTAACTTTCTTACTGACATGAAGACTCCATATGTCAACTTCTGATAATGCGGGTAGCGCTTCTTTTATGGTGATAAGACTTCGCTGAGGAAATATACTGGTCGTTGGACTCCATGAATTTTTCCTTCTTCTTCTCGTTCTACCACGAGAACCGTGCTAACCACTTGAGGTGTGGCCGCAATGTGCAACAGCAAAGGTTCCTTTTCTCGTGGCGCCGCCAGTACTGGTGGTGTTGAAATTGTACGCTTCAGATGCCCAAAGGCCTTGTCTGCTTCCTTGTTCCACTCGAACCTTTCCCGTTGCTTGATAAGTGATGGTGCTCCGGTGATGACTCCAGACAATCTTGGTGGCGGTTGTTGTAGAAGCGGTTGGGAAACCCCAAGAGGAAGGTGTGATGTGCACAGCAGTAAGTTTTCCCTCAGTACGAAACAAAGGTTTAATCGACCAGTAGGAGAAATGCGTGACTTTTGAAGGTGTTGCTAGCTGACTAGTGGCAGGGCGCATTACCGGCGTCAGCAACAACATGGAACCTGCACACAACACAACCAAAGTACTTTGCCCCAACTTGCAGTGAGGTTGTCAATATCACCGGTTTGCTCAACACAAATGATTAGACATATCGAGTGGAAATAGATGTTTGCAGAAATTAAACAGAACATGATTGCAGTGGATGAATTTATCAGTGTAAAGAAAAGGGCAGGGGTCCACAATTCACTTGAGGTGTCTCTCCGTAAATATAAATAGCATGTTGGGTGAACAAATTACAGCTGGGCAATTGACAGAAAATCGACCATACATGACCAGATGGTTACTATGAGATTTGATTGGGCATTACAACATAATACATAGACCGTAATCCAACTGCACTATGACTAATAATCCACCTTCCGGTTATCGTCTGAACCCCTTTCAGTATTAAGTTGCGAGCAACAGATTATCGCATTAAGCAATGTGTGTAAAGTAAACAATAGAATTACCCTCGAATAAACATTGTTGTTTTCTCCCTACTAGCAACAACACATCTACAATCTTAGAAGTTAATGTCAATCTTCCAGAAAACTAGAGGCATGAACCTACTATCGAGCATAAATACCCCCTCTTGGAGTCACAAGCATCTACTTGGCCAGAGTATCTACTAGCAACGGAGAGCATGCAAGATCACAAATAACATATGACATGAATATATAATCAACCTCAACATAGTATGCAGTACTTATCAGATCCCAGCAAGCACAACATGTAGGATTACATAAGGATGATCTTGATCATGTAGGGCAGCTCACAAGATCTATACATGACGCACAAATTGGAAAAGACAACCATCTAGCTACTGCTATGGATCCATAGTCCAGGAATGAACTACTCACGCATCACTTCAGAGGCGGGCATGGCGATGTAGATGCCTCCAGCGATGGTTTCCCCATCCGGCAAGGTGCCGGGAAGAGCTTCAGAACCCCCCCCCCGAGATGGGTTCTGCGATGGCGGCCGTGAAGGAACTTTTCGTGGATGGAGGCTCCGGTCTCTAGGGTTTCCCCGAGAAGATGTATAAATAGGCGGAGGATGTAGGTCGGTGGGGTGCCTGGGGGCCCCACACCACCCCTAGGAGCGGGCCACACCAAGGCCGCGCCATGGGGTGATCTGGCCGCCCTGTGGCGCCTCTTCGTCCCCCCTCTAGTCTCTGTCTTCGTTTCGGTAAAATATTAACTTCGCCTTTTGTTTCGTCCAATTCCGAGAATATTTCCTGTACAACTTTTCTTAAATACAAAAATAGCAGAAAACGGGGAACTGACACTGTGGCATCTTGTTAATAGGTTAGTGTCGGAAATCATGTAAAAGTGCAACAAAGTGTAAGAAAAACATATATGAACTGGTGTAAAACAAGCATGGGGCATTAAAAATTATAGATACGTTTAAGACGTATCAATAAGCGCGTAAAAGGGCAACGCTTTTTCTCTCAACCTTGTGACAAATCTGCTCAAAGCTGCGACTCGTCCAGTTAGCTGATGTATCTCTTTAAGCTTGGTTGGTTTTCTCATCGTCGGGATAGCTTGTATTTTCTCTGTATTTTCCCTTGAACTGAATCAGGGAATTTGACGTCAAAGTATTCGACATCAGGGCGGACGCAGATAACAACGCCGCCTATGTTATAGGCAACGTTGGGAGAGCCATTACGGCGACAGAGAAAAATGCACTTCCATAAAGACCAGTTAGGCTGGACTCCAAGGAAAGATTCGCAAAGAGTGATAAAGATCGAGATGTGGAGGATGGAGTTGGGAGTAAGATGGTGCAGTTGCAATCCGTACACAAAAAGCAACCCATGCAGAAAATCGTGAACGGGGGAAGAAAGGCCGCGGATGAGGTGGTCAACGAAACTGACCCGATACTCCATTGGAGGGGATGGATAGCTTTCTTCGCTGGTGAAGCGCAGCGAGTCTTGCTTCTTGTTGATCCCAAGTTTTTCAGCAAGTTGATATCTTGGGGGGAGATTTTGGATCTCTCCCACTCAGTGCTCCCCAGATCTGCGGTCGTCATCTTGGACTCGGGAGTGTTGTGCCTGGCGAGTCTCCGAGGTGGCATCAACAATGGCATAGGCGAAAAGCGTGGGAGTGGTTGAGCTCAAGAAGTGTTGGGTGCAATGGGGATTTTTGCAGAGGAGAGCAGAGGTGCGGCGTGAGCGAAAGGGCGAATGGAGGAAGAAGATGACCTTAAATAGAGAATCGGCGAAATGACGCACTGTTGGATGGAAAAATTGTGATATGGATGCAGTACACATGGAGGAGGGGTAGAAACGTATTTTCACTGTGAAGGAAAGGAACAGGCGCTATAGTGCGTGCGCCAGTAAAAGCGGAGGACGTGTGTCCCCCACTTGCATGACGTGTCAAACTAATGAGGGTTCTGGGCCCGTAAGACAGAGATAGCGTTGCTCGCATCTTCCCGATACATTGGTCGTGGCTATCGTCAGCACTGACGTCATTTTATCAATGAAAAAGATCGGCTTTGATAATGTGAACATTGGCGACAAAAATAAATCTCGAGAGATTTTGATCAAATACAAGTTTTTGATCAAATGCTCGGGGGCTACTTTGGAAGAAGGAAATTTCGGGTATGACAAAATAGAAATGGCGAGAGTCTATGATCAAATACAAGCATTTGTTCATAGCCTCGGGGGCTACTCCCATCGGGAGCGCTGGTCGCGCAACCGATAGATATGCAAAGCTCGAGAAGGAATAACAATATAGCGACATGAGGTACTAATTTGTTGAGCCTACAACCAAGTACAAGTCCTTGGCTGTAGCCTCGGGGGCTACTCCCATTGGGAACGCTGTTCGCGTGCTCGATGAAGTTATATAAAAAAAATAAAAATAAAAAAAGGAATAAGAAGTGAGTATATTTCGAGTTATACAAATAACTCTACATATACTCCCATCGGGAGGTCAAGATAAGTCATCCATTGACTCAATAAAATGTGCTATTCCAACAGCCGAAAAAACACTCGACAATATATTCTCAGAGCGCTAAAAGTCGCGAATAATCTCTGAATGCCGCAAAACTTTGCGAAGGTAAGACCCCAGATCCGTTCTGAGTGGCGTGGCACCGTCTCTGACGTCGGTTTGCTACTTTTTCCCGTATCAACAGATACGAAGAAAAATCCTAACGGACACGTTAGGTACCCGATAAAACATGACTGGGACTCGACAGAATGGTAAGACCAAAAGCGGCACCTGTCGAAGTTTAAACCAGTATCCCGAGATCATGTCCAGGGACGTGATCTTGAAGTAGGTCTTTGCGGATTGCCACTAGAGCAGTTAACTAGTACCTGATCCGTCAGATGAACTAGCCCCAATTACCATTATCCCTGTACAACATATAATTGCGTATCTAGGGATATGTGGTGAATTCAATAGAATTATTGGATGATTATAAAGTTGGAGATTTTCCCTGATTCTGCGATTCAAGTAAAATCTCGGGGGCTACTGACATAGGCATCCCCAATGGGCCTGCCGAAGATGGTACCCGGGGTTTACTGAAGGCCCACAAGTCGAAGAATATGAAGTTCGGAAGCCCAGTTAATGTTAAGGAAAGTTAAAGTTGTAATAGGAAATATAGAGACTTGTAATTTTACGAGACGGGTTGGAAACCCTCCCTGACTCTGTAATCTGTGTATTATGAATCCCTCGGCTCCGCCTCCTATATAAGGGGGGGTCGAGGGAAAAAGAGAGGATCGAATCTATTGTCAACATAACCCTAATTTCATAATCGTCGAGTACTTTTCGGCTGAAACCTTCGAGATCTACTTGCCCTCTACTTCTAACTAAACCCTAGTCTACAATACGTAGGCATTGATAAGTTAATACCTTGTCACTCGGTTCCTCTAGATGACACCAAGTATCCGAGGAGCTCTCCTGCAGGAACGCCAAAGGAACATTTTGTCGGGTTCAGCTTGAGACGGAACTTGTCGAGGTTGTCAAAAGTTTTCCGAAAATCACCGATGAGGGATGACCCTTGTTTTGTTGTGATGACTACATCGTTAATATATACTTGGACGTTTTTGCCGATTTGCATGGTGAGACACTTCTGCATCAACCTTTGATATGTGGCTCCTGCATGTTTTAACCCGAAAGACATTGTTCTGTAGCAGAATACACCATAAGCGGTTATGAAAGCCGGTTTGACTCCATCCTCTTATTTTAGGCGGATCTGATTGTAACCAGAATACACGACCAGGAAGGAAAGACGTTTGCAGCCTGCCGTGGATTCGATAATTTGATCGATCCTCGGGAGGGAAAGTGATCCTTTGGACAATGTTTGTTGAGACACGTGAAATCGACGCACATGCGAAGAACTTTAGTGTTTTTATTCGGGACCAATAATGGGTTAGCGACCCACGTGGCCTCGGTGTGTAGTTCTTTGATGAAACCACTTCTTTCAGTCGATGGAACTCAGATAATATAGCTTTGCGGATCGGCTCGGAGAAATGCCGCAAAGGTTGTCGAATTGGTCTGGCTGTTGGATCTAAATTAAGAGGGTGCTCGGCAAGTTCCCTTGATACTCCTGGCATGTCAACTGGGCACCATGCGAAGATTTCCCAGCGCTCACGGAGGAACTCGATAAGCGTGCTTTCCTATGCGCTATCCAAGTTAGTCGCGATGGATGTTGTCTTTTTAGGATCTGTTGGGTGAATCTGCAATTCCTTGGAATCCTTGGAGGTGTCGAAAGCTTGCTCCTGCAAGGATCTACCTCCGTCTGGTAACACGTCGTAGTTGGTGGTCAGCTTAGATGCCTCGTATTCAGCTTGCATTCCGAATGTTTCGGAAAGCTTGTGAAAGTCCTTGTTGCACTTATCTGTCAGGGGAAAACTTCCTTTGACTGTTATTGGGACCTTAGGTCCGGGGATCCTCCATAACAGATATGTGTAGTGCGGCACAACCATAAACCTAGCATATGAGTGTCGTTCCAAGAGGGCGTGATGTTGCGACGGCCAGTCAATGACTTCAAACTCCACCTTTGCCTTTCTGAAATTTTCTCTTGTTCCAAACTGCACGTTAAGTGCGATCTTGCCCAAAGGATAATTTGGTTTTTCGGGTTTTTCGGGTGCGATGCCGTGAAAACACGTGTCCGTTGGTGGCAAGTTAGCCAGTGAGATGTTCATCTTCCGCAATGTATCTGCGTATATGAGATTTAAACTCCTTCCTCCATCTATGAATATACGAGAGACGTCATATCCCGCGATAACCGCTGGTAATATCATCGCTGAATGTCCTGGCCGTGGGACTTGGGGTGGATGATCCTCTATACTGAATCCTATTGGTTGACCCGACCAATTGAGGTACTTAGTAGTTGGTGGAGGTGCATATACTGCCATGTACACCTGTCGAGAAATTAGCTTCTGTGACCTATTCGAAGGTCTACCTTTCTGTATCATTGATACTGCTCCACTTGTACTTGTGAATTCATCATTGGCGCCTGGAGGCCCTGCTATTTGCAATTGATGCTGGTTTGCGCTAGTGATTGCGGGTGGTGGTGGAAGAGGTACATGTAATTCGCTCCTTTGTCCTTGCACATATCCTCTGTTTACTGCTTCCGCATGTGTGCTTTCTGTCGCCCTTCGCAGAGCTTGAAAAGTTTGGTAGTCCTTCTGGAGGTGACCTGACTGTCTCCTTCCATCATTGTCGATGTAAAAGTGCATCTGACACGGCCCGTTAAGAAAATCTTCGGGTGACACATTGTATGGCCTTGGAAACCTCGGCCGATTGTTTTGTCTGCTGGAATTCGGTGCATCTCTGTGATCACTTCGTTGATCATTGCTCCTGTGATAATCGTCACGATGATTTCCTCCACTGTTTCCTCGGAAGCTAGCCGATACTTAGCCGGGACCGTCATACTCTGCGAAGTTGCGGAACCGTCGCATGTTCTGGTTATTGTTTCTATTGCGATCTTCTTCGGGTGACCTTTGTCGTTTATTATGAACAACATCTTCTCCGTCGGCCCACCGATTTGCTATTTCGATGAGTTCTGCTATTGTCCTTGGTTTGGACCTCCCCAACTCTTCGATTAGGTCTCTCCTTCGGATCCCCGCAACAAACGCGTCGATTGCTCTTTCATCGTATACGTGCTCAGCCGAGTTTTTGATGATACTCCACCACTAGATGTACCTTCTCATCGATTCATCTGACTTCTGCTTGCAAGTCCTTAGCTACTCTATTGGTGCTGGTTTTTTGCAAGTGGACCGAAAATTTATCACGAACAAGTCTTCGAAAGTTTCCCAGCTATCTATGGATCCCTCTGGCAGCTTGTTCATCCAGGATCTTGCGGCTCCACTGAGGTGGACCTGAATGCTTTGCATAGCTGTTGCTCTTATTCCACCCATCAACTTTACTGTCTCCAGATAATCGACTAACCAATCCTCTGGATCTTGCAGCCTGTCTAACTTTTATAGTTGTCGGATAACTTTAAGCTAGTGGGCACTCGAGTTTTGCGAACCCTTCGGGTAAAGCAAGGGAGTCCGCATAAGTCCTCATAACTATCTTCCGGTGTATGCCGATTTTCACGTGTTCTGTTTTCTTCACTTCTTTCCTCACGTACTCTGTTGACTCGAGCTTGAGCTACTGTGTTCCTCGCGTCGCCTTCTCTTGGTGCAGCTCGCGTTGCTACCACCGTTCGTCGGGGACTATTTTGTCTTGGGCTGTTCCGGCGTGGAGCACTTTCGGGTTGTGGTGCTATCTCTCTTCCTGCTATCGCCGCACCCATAACACTGACTCTTGCCATAGCCATCTGGTATAGAGATGATCTAGGATCTCCTTGAGGTGGCATGGACGCCATTAGGAATGCGTGTGTCGCCATGTATCCTGCCTCTGGTGTTTTCGAGATGATATGCTCTCTCGTGTCTATTGACATGAAAGACATGTCGAGGTTTTGAATCAGGTTCTCTCGTTGTCTTTCGGGTATGCCTGCTAGTCGAGATCTTGCTCGTGCGCGATTGTCCCTATGGTTGTCTATTGAGGTCCTCGAGTGTTGACTCAAGTTGGCTCTGCGCTCGCTGGAGGCATCTGCTGCAGCTTTTCTTTCGTCGATTTTTCGCTGTAGGTTTTCTAGCTCACGCCTGGAATGACTGAGTTTATATTGATATGCTTGCATCTCTTGCGGCGAAGCTTGTGTAGTCATCGGCTCCGTGCTGTTCATGGCCCTTGCAGCTCTATCCCATGCCTCCTGCGACAGCTGTACTTTTTCTCGCGGCTCGGTTCTGATATATTTGCTTCCTGTTCCTCGCGTGAGATCTGCGGGATCGACGTAGGGGTTGCCCAAATCGTCGAAAGCCTCAGAATCTTCATCCTCTTCACAACCTGCTCTCGTGATTACACAGATCTGGTGATACATTGCAGTTGTGTTTTCATCAGCCTCAGGGTCGGTGACACCATCGTATGGATCGGCGAAGACCTCCCTACTAGCAGTAGAGTTGTTCATGTTGGGGAAGTAGAAGTTGGTGAAGCTTTCCAAGTCTCTATCTAGATTGGTTTCTATGAACGACCCGAAAGTCATGTCACCGAATAGATCGGCGAGTGCCCCACTGACGGCGGGCTTGGTGGAGCGTGGCGGCGAAACTTCCCCGTTGCCTGACTCGGCAGATGGTGTTGACGATCCCGAGAAATCGGGCTCGACCGCCAGCGGTCCCGAAAAAGTCGGTGCTGCGGGACGATGCGATCCTTCTTTCCCGACGAGGAAGCGGAAGCTCCCGAAAGTCATCTCCGTCAACTCCTCCAGATCGGCCTATGCATGCAAACGGGCCGGAGGGTGAGGAACAAAGTCGGCGAGATCGGGTTGGACTCGTTTACCTCCGTCCATCATGTTGCTTGCTGTTGACAATGACGTTGAAGATGCCATCGACATCATAACCTTGCAGCCTCCAGTTTCCACAGACAGCGCCAATTGACGAGGGATTAACTCGTCCATGCCTACAGATTGTAGAGTTACGGTTTCATAAGAAGTAGAGGGCAAGTAGATCTCGAAGGTTCAGCCGAACAAAGGTGCTCAACTCAAGATTATGGTGGCTAGAGTTACAATGATTTCGATCCCTCCTTTCTCCCTCGGCTTCCCCTTTCTATAGGAGGCAAAGCCGAGGCTTTCCGTGTCGTACAAGTTACAAACTGTTCGAGCCGCGTTGGGCCTTTCCTATATCGATACAAGTTTCCTATTACAACTCTGCTTTCCTATCCCGAAAACCTTCAACCTTCTAGGCCTCCAAAACTCCGAGTCCATGTGCCTCAAACTTCCTTATATATAGACCCAGGGTACTTATTCGATATGCCTGTTAGGCATACCTATGTCACTATGGGCAAACACTGACTAGTACACAGTAACCGAGTGCACCAAATAGAAATCTGACAGATCGAATTTTCGATAAAAGACTATATCATTTTTGTATAGACCAATACATCATGCTAGCACGCACTAAAGAAAAGAAAGGCCAAACAGCACTCTACAAAATTACATTTACCTACCACAACTGTGGCAGCTAAATAACAAAAAACCACCACCTTTTATTTAACTTTTTTTTTACAACCAGCACTCTGGAGTAACCCGTGGTCATAAGTGACTTAACCATGATTAGGACATGTAGGACCCATTGTTAGGCTGATGTGGCAAGGCTGAAACAGTTAGGGGCAAACATTAGACTGTTAAAAATTATAAGGTTTTTTCTAATTTTCTCGGGCCCACATTTCAACCTCCATCTCTCCCAGATGTGGCTCCCTTTTTTCTTACTCCTTTTTCTCTTCCTTCTTATTTCTTCCTTATTCTTTTCTCGTCATGTCGGAACAGGGGCAAATTGTGCGCAGGAGTTCACCGGCGCTACCCCCGTCATCGAGGACTCTCGAGGATGGTGGCGGCTCCTCCGATGGCACAGAGACCAGCTCCTCCATGACCAGGTTCCTCCTACAGCTCGGAGACCAGCTCATCTCCGACTAGGAGCCTCCGGTGGCTCGGAAGTCAGCTTTTGCTTCGTCGATCTAATCCCCTGTGCGGTGATCCCCTTGACGGCCCAATGCCCGGCGGCTTCAGAGCAAATGCATTCTGGATGGGGCGAAGCTGGATGCCGACGAAGACACCACTAGTAGGAAAACCATTATAGGTAGAAATGACATCTGTGGCGCACCTAAAAAATATGCTCCACAAAAATTATTTCTGTGGCGCACCAAAAATATGCGCCACAGAATTTTGAATTTCTGTGGCGCATGGATGGACTGGTGCGCCACAGAATGTCGACTTTCTGTGGCGCATGTGGACGGATGCGCCACAGAATTACCATGGGGCCCAGGCGGGGTCCAGCACAGCACATGGTCGACGAGAATTCTGTGGCGCATGGTGTCATGTGCGCCACAGAAGTTCACAATTCTGTGGCGCATGGTGGCATGTGCGCCACAGAAGTTCATATTTCTGTGGCGCACCAAAGATATGCGCCACAGAATTCTGCAGGATTTTTTCTCCCCACGCAACTCCACCCCCCCCCCCGTGGATCGCCTTTTTTACCTTTGTAAAAAATAAAAGAAATGGATAGAAATTTCAAAAAATAAAATCCTTTGAGATTCCCATATATTATGTCATCTAGCACCACTGAAATTTAACAAACATGAATTTCGACTTTTTTTGCAAATTTGCGTGGGAAAATCATCAAACTGGATTTCTGGTTGCATACGAACTCGAAAAAAAACGCACAATATATCAAAATGTTCCCAGGAAAATTCTACATCCGAATTCACCGGGGCTTGCCCGGTTGGACAATTTTTAGAATCACCAAATTCGAAAAGAGTAAAAAGTTACGGCCAGTTAAAGAGTTTTTCCTGCAAAATGCAAAAAAAAAATAAAAAAAAATTCTGTGGCGCACCATGTGGAGGTGCGCCACAGAAGTTACGGCCGAAATTTTTTGAATTTTTCAGGCGCCAAAATCTGCTACTCCTCTTCTCCTCCACCACTTCTCCTCCACCACTTCTCCTCTCACTTATCCTCCACCACTTCTCCTCTCACTTCTTCATCTCCTCACTTCTCCTCCCACCACCACCACCTCCCTTCTCCGGCGACCACCACCACATTCTCCGGCGAGCACCTCCGGCGACCACCACTACCTCCTCCGGCGAGCACCTCCGGCGGCCACCACCACCGTCTCCGGCGAGCACCTCCGACGAGCACCTCCGGCCACCACCACCACCACCAACACCACCACTTCCTCCTCCGGCCACCACCACCAACACCACCACCACCTCCTCCTCCGGCCACCACCACCACCACCAACACCAACACCACCACCACCACCACCAACACCACCACCACAACCACCACCACCACCACCACCACCACCACCACCACCACCACCACCACCTCCTCCTCCTCCGGTCAACACAACCACCACCACCTCCTCCTCCACCACCACCTCCTCCAGAAAAAACGGCGAAATTCCGGCGGCCCAGATCTAGATCTAGATCTAGATCTGGCCGCCACTTTTTTTTGAAATTTGAAAAAAAAAATCTGTGGCGCATATTGCCATGGTGCGCCACAGAAGTTTTAAGAGAATTCTGTGGCGCATATTGGCATGGTGCGCCACAGAAGTTCAAAATTATGTGGCGCACGTACATATGCGCCACAGAATTTCTAATACTAGTCGCGTGGTAACTGTGGCGACGGGCTCGTGCGCCACAGAAAGTGATTTTCGTGCGCCACAGTTAGCCTTTTTTCCACTAGTGCACACTCGATGTCGATGGAGCTCCATGTCGTTCTTATTATGCACGGTGGAGCTCGATGCCAACAGAGACACATTCTAGACGGGGCGGAGCTTGATGCTCGCAGGGTCACACGCGATGCTAGCTCCATGTCTTCCCTAAGTTGGTGCCTTCCTGTCTTCCAGAGTTCTGGTGGAGTAGCTCCATAGTTCTCCAATTTGAAATAGGAAGATGGAGGCAAACATGTGGGTCATTTTGTGAGAGGAAGATAGATAGAGGGGGGCTGACGACATGGGCCTGCAAAAATTGCAAAAAGAAACCCATAATTTCGAATGGTCTAACGTCTATCATCCTGGTGGTATCGCCTTGCCACGTCACCTTGACAGGGGTTCACCTGTCATTTTCGTGGTTAACTCACCGACGGCGAGTCCCATGTAAGATTAGTTGTGGTTTTTCACGATGTTACTCTGGAGCGATGGTTTTCTGTCAAGAAAAAAAAGAATGGTAGTGGTTTTTTTTACGCTGGCCACAGTTGTAGTGGGTTTATGTAATTTTCTCACAGCACTCCTGAGACACGTGAGTTCCCGGACAAGTTCGTTATACTAGGAGGCGATGGAATATTGGAGCATTTCCACCTGCGTCCTCTAAAGCATCCCTAAAAGGGATTTGGAGCGCGCTGTACCAAAAATGTTCCCAGTCGAGTGCTTTAAAGCCTTTTGTTTGTCCGGCGCGGTCCGATACGGTGTCCGGCGCCTCGAGCCCGTTCCCGGTACATAGGGGACGCTCCGGACACGCCGGACACAACGAAACCGACACGTCAGCAGCACATTGAAGTTTAACTTAACCATCGCCTACCTCGCGACGGAAGTTATTGGCGCGCAGCGACGGTGCAGTTCCCGCAGAGGCGCAGCGAAGCGTCTCGTCGCGCCTAGCTCTGCGTGCCGGCGTTAATGAGCGACACCGCTCCCCCGCCTCCCTCCGGCCTATAAAACGGGGTGCTCTCTCATCGTCTCTCACACACAAACCCTAGCGCCTCTCTCCAAAACCCTAGCCGCCACCATCTCAAGAGTCGACGCCATGGCTGGTAGAGGAAGAGGTCGAGGTCGCGGCCGTGGTCGTGGTCGCGGCCGTGGCAGAGCTGCACGCTCGACATCGCCTGCGACGCTGTTGTATTCGCTGTCGGACCTGCAGGAGGAGCAGCAGGAGGTGTCGTTCGATTTCGTCGTCGTCCTCAAGGGAGACCCACTCGCCATCCAGAGGCTGTCGGACAAGTTCGCCGACTTCGTCGCCGGCAACGAGCCGGCCTTGCTGAATATGCGGGAGGCTGCCTGCGACTGCTGCCGGTGGCCGGTGGAGGTGCTCTTCGACAGGCGCGACAAGATGTACCTCCACACCGGCTGGGAGAAGTTCGTGCGCTACCACGACCTCGAAGCCGGCTGCGTGCTCACATTCTCCTACCTTGGCATCAAGGTGTTCGACGAGACGCGCTGCCGCCGGCACTACCACGGCGACACCGACGAGGAGGACGACTGAGTGTTATTTCTTCGCAGCGAAAATAGGCACACATGTTTTTGGATGTTCTTCCTTGAAATGACTAACAAGGCTATCATCACCAGCTGGATCTTCCAGTTTGGGTGACTGAGAGTACCTGGGAGTGTTCTTTTCTTGGCAGCGAACACACGAAATCTGCGATGCCAACACTAGTTAGGTTTCCTTATTTTCCAATGTTTTAATTTGTGTCAACCATGGGTCAAACTATGTATTAGTTTGTGGAAACCATGTTCCAAAATATGTCTTAGTTTGTGTAAACCATGTTCCAAATTATGTATTAGTCTGTGAAATGTTTCTTCTCTCTATTGAAATAAAAATACAAAAAACAAAAAAAAAAGTATTTTAATGTTTTAAAAAGTTTGGGTGCGGTGTTTGGAGTACGCTTTGGGACGCTTTGGGGGACGCGGCTAGAGATGCTCTTAATATAGGCTATGCCAAAGGAGCAAACTCGCAACTGAAGATAAGATATGTTATAGTCTCTTAACATCATCACTGTTTACCAATCAATGGTATAGATCATTGGCAGTGTTCTGCAATAAGATAAATGATTAACAGTACTTCATGAAGATAAGCAAGTTGTTCTTGTACAGGATTGTAGTCATGTTTAGTTCCAATTAATAGTCAAAATGCATGTAATGAGATACGTACACATGTTGCAACTGTGCACCTGGCCTGGTATTCAATATCCTCATAACTACTGGTCCTCCTAATAGCCATTGTCTCAATCTGTTCTGACAGAAGTTAATGTGTTTTTATCTTTGAGCAGGCCATTGTGCAAGTAGTTCATACAACCCTCAATATAAGTGCTCTCCGTTCAACAATTTATATGTGGTTTTAGTTTAAATTCAAACTATAACTACAGTAAAAATCATGAAATAATAAAATTAGTATAGTATACACATGGAGTTTACCCAAGAGATGTCATTAATTCACTAGTACAGAACATGCCATTTAGATCCATATGGCACACCAAAGACCTTTTCCGTAACAACCCAACGCTAAATAATTTGAACCTATGTGCACGGTCCAGACTGTGGTAGATGTTTCCGCACAAACCTAGGAGGCAAAGACGTAACTAAGAGTGACTTATTTGTATAACTAGCAACCAAATGTATATCATAATGCATGTATACCTGCGTTGTATCAAATGTACAATCAAATATAATCTAATTTTGCTACCGTGTTTTGATAAAATGTTGCATTAGTTACTGGTACAGGTGAGCATGTAGGTACTACTAATAGGTGTTGAGTAAAAACGTTTGAGATGATTATGTAAAAGTAGACGATTGGTTTAAACTCGTTGTCTCTAATTATCGAAAACACACACGAGAGAAAAGTAAAACATGTGCAACAGCCTCACCTTTTCCAAACTATTTATATCAAAAAATCATTGCACGCTACTAAATAAACAGTGTGCGCTGTAGAGCAGCATCGTCCACATTTAAATAGTGACGGTAAGATTCACCGTGTGTAACGTGCTGTTTCAGCAGTGTGTAAACTGCTGTTTGGTATACTTTGCAACAGTAGTGTCGTCGCTATAGACATTTTTTTTTGAATTTTCACTATAGACATTTGAATAGTTGCAAGCCCGTCTAAGTGCACATGCACAAGTACACCTACGAAAAAGGCTACGTGGTTGTTCATCAGCGCTTTTCAAAAGGAGATCCGGTTTAATCATTTTTTCCGCAAAAATGTTTATTGGTCTGGTAATAATCATCAACAACACTATAAACCATGTTGAAAGTAAAAAAAAAGGATAGAAATAGGTTCTTAAACCACCTGGAGCCGGGCAAAATTTGTCCTGATAGAATTTGTTTTAGTATCTCTAAAAAAAAAAAATTTGTTGTAGTAGGCCAACGGAGAACTGTTATGTTAAAACCAAAAGGAGCAACCGCATCAAAGAACCAACTATATATTATTTATTTATTTGAAATTTTCACCGGGGGCTGAATTTCATTGATAAAATCCCACTTAGTTTTCAGAATTACAAGCTGAGAAGTGATCTCGCCATATATTTGCATCGTCCTTATGCCTAGGGTTTTTAAACCTGTGCAACCAGAGCGATAGGTCTGCAATTACATGAGAGATAGTTGCGGGCGGGGTAACAGTTACATCTCTGAATATGAGCGCATTTCGTGCATCCCAGATGCACCATAGCATGGAGAGGAGGATGGAGGGCCAGACTGGGTTAGGCAGAGCGTTGGTTGACTGAAAACTCCATGTGTTGGGGTAACTGAGGAGTAGATGATCCAGGCGAGCCCTCTGCCAGATCATGCGCGCCGCAGGGCACGCGAAGAATAGGTGGTGACGATCTCCAGGTGTGTTTGGGCATCTAGGGCATGACGGAGAGTCGATGATTGTCTTGCGATGGAGGTTTAATCTTGTGTTCAGACGGTCTAGGTGAAAGAGCCACCCAAAGATCTTGATCTTGTCGGGTAGAGGTGAGCCCGAGATGTGTGTTGTTATGTCATCTGCTTGTTGGTCTTGTAGTGTGTTGTAGGATGCTCTAGTTGAGAATTTGGCTCCATCAATCATGGTGCGGTGATCCTTTTGGTCTGTTAACTGAAAATCCTGCAGCAACAAAAAAAAGTGAAGTCAGCTCTGCAGCAGCTACATTAGTTATCCTATTCCTAAGACCATTGTTTAGGCCCTCTTCTAATATTTCACAAACAAAGGCATTGGGAGTTAGGTGGTGGGAAAAGATAGATGGGTGTGTTTTGGCTATGGGTTCTGGCAGTAACCATCTGTCTGGCGAAAAGAAAGTATTATTTCCACTGTTTACCTTGCATTGTGTAATGGCTCTGAGTGTGTCTAGGTTTTTTTGGATTATTTTGCCTAGTGATGATCTTTGAGCACCGTGGCTAAAAGGGTAGGGTGATAGGTGAGAAACCCAGTGTCTCCAAGGTGTATTATCTTGTTGCAGAGTTTTGAAACTAAATTTCAGTAGCAGACAAACATTTTGCACATGCAAGTTCTTAATGCCTAGACCAACACTTTGTTTGGGTAGGCAAGCTCTAGATCAAGCAACTAAGCACTATGAACCTGAGCACGAATCCTCCCCAGCCCCAAAAAAGGCCCTTCTTTTTTTATCTAGCTTTTCTATTATGAGTAGGGGAATAAGGAGAGAGGCCATGAAATGTGTTGGCAGGCTGTCCAGTACTGTAGAGAGCAAGGTTAATCTACCCCCTTTGGACAGAAGGGAGGCACACCATCCTGCTAGCTATTTGTCTACACTGTCAATGAGAGCTTGGAAAGCTGGTAGTGGGAGCTTAGTTGGGGACAGAGGAAGTCCTAGGTATGTTTGAGGGAAAGTGCTGATGTTTGTACCTAGGGTAGAAGCAATTTGTTGTTCCTCCGTTTGATTTACATTGAGGGTGATAAGGGTTGTTTTGGAATCCAGTTGCTGTTTAGAAATTTTCTCTGTTTTTGTGCAGCTCGAGGTGAAGCTCTTGCTAGAATTAGTGTGTCATCTACATACTGAATAGTTACAGGTGGCATGTCGTTTCTGATAGGGTGCAAGATTTCATTTTGTGTGAAAGCTTGTGTAATGAGCTGTTGTAGAATGTCTGAGAAAATGATGAATAGGTAAGGGGAGATTGGGTCTCCTTGCCTTAGTCCATTTCTGCATTGGATCCAAGATCCAGATACCCCACTGAATAGGATTGCAGTTCTGTCGGTCTCCAAAATGTTTTGTACCCAATTGCAGAAAAGGGTGGGGAAACCTCTTTTTATTAGTAGAAAATTTAGTGCAGTCCAGGACACTGAGTCAAAATCCTTCCTAAAATCAAGTTTTATGAGCATGGTAGGTGCTTTCCTTTTGTGGCACCAGTTAAGCAAATATGCAGCGCAGTTAAAATTTTCTGCTATTGAGCGCCCCTTGACGAATCCAGTTTGGTCTGGATGGATTAGGGCAGGGATAATTGTTTGTAGCCTGTTTGTGAGGACTTTGGCTATGGCTTTTATTGGGCAGTTTTGGAGGGAGATTGGTCTGAAAGCATCAGGAGATGAGGCTATTTCTGATTTGGGTAGGAGATTAGGTAAGCTCGGTTGATACTGGAGATATCTGCAGATTGATTGTAGAATTGGTTAAATATATAGGTTGAAAATTTCAGGCTTGTTAGTTTGCCAGTATTTTTTGAAAAATCTTGGGCCAAAGCCATCTGGTCCTAGGCTGGCATAAGTGTTCATCTGAAAAAAAAGCTTCTTTGATTTCATTTTGTGTGAACGTTTGGGTCAGGGACACGAGAGTTGGGACTGTTTGAGGATAAAGACTGTCCAAACTGAAATTCCATGAGGGGTTGAATGTCTGTCCCAGCAGTTGGCGATAGTAGGCAGTGAGAATGTCCATTTTATGGTGGTGAGAGGTGAAGTCGGTACCATTGAGGTGTAGTGTGTGAATTTTGTTTTTCCTATATCTGTTTGAAGCTGGAGCATGGAAGTATTTGGTATTTCATCCCCTTCGATGGCGTATTTAATTTTGCATCTCTGTCGCCAGAAGGCTACCCTTTCTCTGATTAGTCGTTCGAGGATTCTAATTAATAGCCGACGTAGATTTAGCTCTAGAGCTGATGGATTCCTGGTTTCCTCTATGTGGTCAAGAAATGAAATTACACACTTTGTGTTTGTTTCTCAGAATTTTTGTGTCGGAAGCGATCGCCTCCAGCGCTTTAAGGATTGTCTGATTCGTTTGAGTTTAGCGGTTAGGCGGGAGGCCACGTTTGAATGGTAATGGGTCGTATTCCATGCATTGTTGATTAATGAGCCGCGGATAGGGATTTGTGCCCAGCTATTTTCGAAACGAAAAAAGGCAGGACGGGGGATGTGTGTGGAAACGATGATGAGCAGAGGGACATGATCGGAGATGACATGCGTAATAGAGGTGACAGCTGAGTTTGGGAACATTCAATTCCATGCGATGTTGATGAAAACTCTATCGATTCGTTGTAGTGTGGGTTCTGCTCGATTACTAGTCCAGGTGTATAGGCGGTCTGTGAGGGGCAATTCAATTAAAGCAAGATTGTTGATGGCATTGTTGAAAGAATCGGCTTCGTCTTGCCTGAATGAGTCATTGTTTTTATCAGTTGCATTGCGCATGAGGTTGAAATCTCCTAGAAGGATCGATGGTATGTGACTAGGGGGCTGAATTGTTTGTAGTTCTCGGAGGAAATCTTGTTTTAGGGTGTTATCCGTAGGGGCATAGCCGTTTGTGACCAGTAGATCTTGGTTGTTAGATGTGGAGGTGATTAAGGTGGACAGTGCAAAGGGGTGTTCCGTGGACATTTTGATAGAGAAGAGGTTTTTTGACGCTGCATTAAGGATTCCTCCCGCTGATCCCATAGATGGTTTATGCGCAAAAGAGTTGAGGTGTGTTGGTAGAAATGTTTTTGCTTTTAGGATGGTTATCTCTGAAAGTTTTGTTTCTTGCATGAGTAATACCGAGGGGTTTATATTGAAGATTTCGGTTAGTACTTCGTCACATTTGGATTTCTGCCCTAAACCACGACTGGTCCAAGTACAAAATAGATAGGTAATATTATTCATTGATAACTTTAATTACACCATGAGGAGGAATGGTAGAGGCACATTGGTGTAGAACCAGCTGATCTAGCAGAAAGTTTTAGTAGATTAGTAGCTAACATATGAAGAGGTGCAGGGCTGCTGGCACAGGACGAGGGTGCAGCAGTGTGCTCAATGGTCAAGAGGAGACTCATGGCGCCTCCTCCGTCACCGGCAGGTCAGTGAGGGCAGCGAGCTCGTCCTCAGTGGCGCCACACTCGCGAGCAACTGCACGAATGGCATCGACGTCGGTGGCAGGGAGGTCCGGGGCGTCAATGAGGCCGGCGTCGTTGAGCGCAGCAGTGAGCGAGGAGGATGCAGCAGAGAAGTCGAAGGAGGCGGCCTTCTTTTTGACTGCTTGCTCGAGCATGCCGACGAACCTTGCCTCCTGCTTGGCTGCGAGTCGTTGGCTGCGTCGAACCTTGGTTGCCGCCTCGGTCGCACGGCGAACACGCGTGGGGCGACGACACTTCCCTGACTTGGAAAGGTTCGGGTGTGTGGATGAAGTTTTCTGCGTTTTCATTTTCAGTTAAAGCGTTAGTTTCAGATTCAGTTTGGGAGGAAATTTGTGAGTTGGTTTGAGGAGAGATGAGAGAAGGACCATGGTGTGAGGAGGGAGCGACGAAGGAAAAGGGTGGGTTCTTGTTGAGCTGCTGCATGGAGGATATGACCTCCTCCGCATGGGCGATGAGGTGGTCGGTGGCCTGCTGCACCGCGTCTCCCGCATCGATTGCCTGGTGGATGGCGTCGATGTCGGAGGCGTGCAGCGCTGGATGAGGTGGCATGGCCGCGGGAGGCTGTGTCGGCGTAGGAGGGTGCTGGGTCGGCGTGTCTTCCTCCATGTCACGCGGGGCGCGTGGCGAGTCTGGGTCGGTCTGGTTTCAATGGAAACTCTTGTTGGGGCTGTTTGCGGGCGCGGCGAGGGTGGTGGTGGGGGCAGCGCGTCCGCAGCCATGTCCAGCTGCCAGGAGTTGTCGACGTCGAAGTAGACGATGACGTCGTCGTTGTTGGGCATGCGTAGTACGGCGGACGGAGGCACCCGCTTGCCCTGCTCGAGGAGCACGAAGGCGCGGATGGCGGTGAAGTTTTGGCCCGTGACGCTGCACTGATCAACGTAGCAAAACTTGTCGATGGAGCAAAAATGAAGTTGGCTCCAGATGGGTGCCAGAGCCTGAGCGGGTACTTTCTAACGCGGAGCTCGACGATGACGTCATAGTTGGTGGTGGAGATGTCTTCGGCTGCTTCTGGGGAGACGATGGTGACGGTGGTGCCCTCGTACAGGTAGGGGCCGAGGCGCATCGCTCAGTCACGGTCGGCATTGGATGGGAAGATGAGCAGCGCCGAGCCGAAAGCCGAGGGAGGGAGGACAAACGGATGGCACCTCGGGTTGAGCTCGAGCGCCGCCCATATGTGCATCATCTCCTGCCGCACAGGTCTGTCGACGAGCGCGAAGGCGAGGTTGCTGACGTCGTGGCTGAAGTGATGGGCACAAAGATCTCTGGCACCGGCCCTCCGAGGCGTGTTGCGTGGTTGGAGGAGGAGCGGACGCGCCTGGCTATCGGAGTGCCTCGCTGGATGCCCTGCGCCGCGTCAGCGGTGGCGTCAGGCAGGGGGTCGTTGTTGGTGGCGGAGACCGCTGCGAGGGCAGCGCCGAGTCATCGTCGTCATCGTCATCTTCTCCCTCAGAGTAGAAGTTGATGGGGTTTGCGCGTTGGCCGGGCTGGTGGTGGGTGCTGTGGCGAGGTCGGTGGTTGAGGTTGAAACAGTGTGAGCCGATCCAAAGGTCGCCGTTTGGCGTAGCGACAATGACGGAACCATCATCGACGAATGGGGTAGGGGCGGAGGAGGAGGCCATCGGTGTGTCGAAGTTGTCTGGCTTGGGCGAAGTGGAGAAAGGTGGGAGGGCTAGGGCTAGAGGCGGATTTTTCGGGTTGCAGGCGACGCTACGGTGGCTGCAGGCGCTGCAGCGAGCGCCACGCACTAGGTCTCTACAGTCGTGGACTTTGTGCTTCTTGGAGAGGCAACGGTAGCAGCGTAGATTGAGGGAGGCTTTGGACAGGGGGAAGATGGAGTTAGCGTTTATAGGGCTGATGGATGGGCCGGGTGCGGTGGAGAGCAGAGCTCCCGAAGCTTGCACATTAATCGATCGATCGGAGAAGAGCATCTCTGTAGGGCGTCGTTGATGGCGAGGCGGTGTCAGGATAAGCTTTAGGGTTCATAGCCTGGTTCGCCGTGGGCGGTGATGGCAGGAGGAGGACATTGCATGGCGTCAGGCCATCGATGGCCTTGCGCGTGGCTTGGTTTTGAGGGCTTTTCACTGTGTGCGCTTGGTCCATGAGGGCGTGGTCGGTCGGGTTGGTAGCGGAGTCTGTCTCGCCTTGGACCAGGTCCTTACGTAGTGGCAGACGAACAATGGATGTGGCGGCAGACGAGGGAGAGACGGATTGGACGTCCGCTTTTTGACCTGAAGAGGCAAGTGGTGATGGGATTGATTTTTCCATTTGCGAGACCGGTAGAGGATCTTGTGGTGGAGGCCAGCTTTACTCAGTGATTAGCTGGAGGCATAGCGCAGAGGCTACGTTATCTTTTGTCGATGCATCGATGCGTTGGCGGCTGTGGCGGCCTGTCGGTCATCCCAAGATTGACGGCCCGGAGGCTACGAAAGGCTGGGCCTGGAGTAGCGGTAGGCCGAGATTAATTGTTTTTTTCAAAATAATTTGGTTGGCGCGTCGAAGTGAGTGGGCTAGAACTAGGGTTATCCCAGGTAAAGTAATTGGGGATCTAAACACAATTTCAGAAACAATTTTTGGTGAGGAGGCATGCGATTTGAAGGTTGCACCTATGACGTGGTTGATAGAGAACATACCCTGCAAAAAGCCTATCTAGGACATTTTTAACGATGAACACGCTTGGTTTGACTGAAACTAAAGAAAATATAATCTAAAACTCTGCAAATTTGTTGGTGTCTGTTTTTTGGTTTGTTTGTGAAGATGGCATGCTAACAACCTTTGAATGAAAAACCTTGGAAATGAAAGCTCTAAAAGCATGGCCAAAGGGTGTTAGGCTAACCTATGGTAGCACATCGGAGAGGCGCAGTTGTGGTTGCAGATGAAGTTTGGTGAGCAGCACCGTCGCTGTGCTTGCTGGCTGATGTGCAAGGTTGTCGGAGGCATGGTGCTGGGGTTGAACGGTGATGTATGTTGTCGTAGACGGGGGCGGTCGGACGTGAGATGTGGTAGGCATAGACGGCGTCGACAGGTATGCATCTCGAGTAGGAGTGTGGAGGATGTGGTCGAAAATGAGTGTGAATTTTTTGGCCTTGATCAGTGGCTGTTGCAGGAAGACATTCATGGACGCAATGGAGGGTGTGTAGTACATGAAACAGAAGGAAGTGATTTTTTGGACTAGGAAGTAGTTGGCGGATCCTCCGAGGAAGGCTTGCAGCAGTACTGCTATGAGAGTTTCGTCGAAGGAGATTTCAGTGAGATGGAGGGAGGCTTCCATGGGGAATGCAAGTGAGTCTATGAGGATGGGCATTGTGAGCAGCCCCAGGCTACACCAGTCGTCGTGCTCAAACTGGAGGCCCATGACGTTTCAATGCCAAGAAAGGAGCGCAGGGCTTGGTGTGAGTCTGAGTCATCTTCGATGGAGTTGTTGGAGATATGCCCAAGAGGCAATAATAAAGTGGTTATTATAATATCTTTGTGTTTATGATAAATGTTTGCATACCATGCTATAATTGTATTAACCGAAACATTGATACATGTGTGTTATGTAAACAACAAGGAGTCCCTAGTAAGCCTCTTGTATAACTAGCTCTTGTTGATTAATGGATGATCATGGTTTCGTGATCATGAACATGGGATGTTATTAATAACAAGGTTATGTCATTAATTGAATGATATAATGGATACACACCCAAATAAGCGTAGCATAAGATCAAGTCATTAAGTTCAATTTGCTATAAGGTTTTGATACATAGTTGCCCAAAGTCTTTCGACCATGAGATCATGTAAATCACTTACACCGGAAGGGTACTTTGATTACATCAAACGCCATTGCGTAAATGGGTGGTTATAAAGATGGGATTAAGTATTCGGAAAGTGTGAGTTGAGGAATATGGATCAATAGTGGGATTTGTCCATCCTGATGACGGATAGATATACTCTGGGCCCTCTCGGTGGATTGTCATCTGATTAGCTTGCAAGCATGTGATTGGATCACAAGAGATGACATACCACGGTACGAGTAAAGAGTACTTGTCGGGAACGAGGTTGAACAAGGTATGGAGATACCGATGATCGAACCTCGGACAAGTAAAATATCGCGTGACAAAGGGAATCGGCATCGTATGTAAATGGTTCAATCGATCACTAAGTCATCGTTGAATATGTGGGAGTCATTATGGATCTCCAGATCCCGCTATTGGTTATTGCTCGGAGAAGAGTCTCGACCATGTCTGCATAGTTTGCGAACCGTAGGGTGACGCGCTTAAGGTTCGATGTCGCGTAAGTAGATTTGAATATGGTATGGAGACGAAGTTTGTTCGGAATCTCGGATGGGATCCAGGACATCATGAGGAGGTCCGGAATAGTCCGGAGAATAAGATTCATATAAGGGAAGTTGATTTCTAGGTTTCGGAAAAGTTCGGAATTTTTCCGGTGGAAGACCGGAAGGTTCTAGAAGGTTTCGGAGGGGTCCACCATGGGGCCCACGACCTAGGAGGGGCCCACCTGGGCCGAGGGGGTGCTGCCCAGCCCTAATGGGCCAGGCGCACCATGCCTCAAGGCCCAGGCCGGCCAACCCCCTAGGGTTTCCCCAAAACCCTAGGGGGGATCAACTTGGGGGGTGGGAAGTTTCCCCCCCCCCTCCCCCTTGTGCACCGGCCCTAGATGGGTTTGGGCGGCAGGGGGGCCACCCCAGCCGACCCTCCCCCTATATAAAGAGGGGAGAGGGCAGGGGGTCGACCCATCCCATTGCGTTCTCCTCTGGTCGCCTCTCTCCTCCACCATACGCTGCTCCGGCTTAGGCGAAGCCCTGCAGCTTTTCTTCCTCCACCACCACCACCACGCCGTCGTGCTACTGGAACTTGGAGGAGATCTACCACACCTCCGCTGCCCGCTGGAACGGGGAGAGGACGGGCTTCATCGACACCGTACGCGCGACCGAGTACGGAAGTGCTGCCGTATTGCAGCACCGGAACGATCGTCTACACCAACAACGAGATTAAACTCGTAGGCTTTGGAATCTTCGAGGGTTAGTCTCATATCCATCTCGTTGCTCCGATCTTGTTGATTAGATCTTGGCTTTTCCATAGATTAGATCTTGGATTTATTCGTCTTTGCGGTAGGAAATATTTTGTTTTCTATGCAACGAACCCATCAGTGGTATCAGAGTCGTGTCTATGCATAGATTTGTTGCACGAGTAGAACACAATGGTTGTGTGGGCGTTGATGCTTTTGTTGCTTTAGTTTGTGTACTTTGCATCTTGCGGGATGGTGGGATGAAGCGGCCCGGGCTAACTTTACATGACCGCGTCTCATGAGACTTGCTCCACGCTTGACATGCAACTTGTATTGCATAAGTGGCTTTGCGGGTGTCTTCCTCTCCCACCATAGTGAAGATTCAAATTTGCACTTTCTATTGACAACACTAGTATCACCGTTGTGGTTCATGTTCGTAGGTAGATTGGATCTCACTCGAAAACCCTAAACCACGTAAAAAATGCAAACCAAATTAGAGGCGTCTAACTTGTTTTTGCAGGGTTTGGTGATGTGATATGGCCATGTGATGATGTTTATATTTGATGTATGAGATGTTCATTATTGTAACATGGCAACCGGCAGGAGCCTAATGGTTGTCTTTAATTTTTGTTAAAGACCTGCGTGTCTATTCATCATGTAATAGCTTTATTTCAAGTAGTTGTTATAGTAGCTATAAGTGATGGACAACCATGAAGCGGCGCCACTGACCTTGACGCCATGCTGGTGATGATGGACATCATGTCCGTTCTTTGAAGATGGAGATCAAAAGCACAAGAAGAAAGGCCATATCATATCACACATTATGAATTGCATGTGATGTTAATCCTTTATGCATCTTATTTTGCTTAGATCGCGACGGTAGCATTATAAGATGATCCCTCTCACTAAATACAAGATAATAAAGTGTTCATCCTTAGTATGCACCGTTGCTAAGACTTGTCGTTTCGAAGCATCTCGTGATGATCGGGTGTGATAGACTCTACATGTGCATACAACGGGTGCAAGCCTGATTTGCACACGCGGATACTAAGGTTGCCTTGATGAGCCTAGCATGTACAGACATGGTCTCGGAACACGGGATACCGAAAGGTAGAGCATGAGTCATATTAATGATATGATGAACACTTTGAGTGTTCGCCTTTGAAGCTACATCTTTTCTCGTAAAGATCGGACTTGGTGTAGTGGATTTGGTTCGTGTAATCACTAAGACAATGCGAGGGATGTTGTTTTGAGTGGGAGTTCACCTAGTTAATTTAAGAATTAAAATTGAACTCATTTTATCATAAACTTAGTCTAAACTCTTTGCAAATATATTGTAGATCATGGCGCCCCCCTCCATCAATTTTAACCAGTTCCTAGAGAAAGAAAAGCTTAAGAGCAATGGTAGCAACTTCACTGACTGGTTCCGTCATGTGAGGATTTTCCTCACTGGTGGAAGCCTGCAATATGTGCTCGATGCACCGCTAGGTCCCCCACCAGCTCCTGTAGTATCTGAGGATGTAAAGAATGTTTACGAGACTCGGGTGACTCGGTACTCCGAAGTTCAGTGTGCCATCCTCTCCAGCCTAGAGGCAGAGCTCCAAAAGCGTTTTGAGCACCACGACCCTTGTGAGATGATCCGTGAGCTGAAAATTATATTTGAAACTCATGCGGCCGTGGAGAGCTATGAGGCCTGGAAACAATTCTTTGGTTGTATGATGGAAGAGGGCAGCTCCGATAGTGAGCATGTGTTCGCTATGTCCGGACACGCGAAGAAGCTCAGTGACTTGGGGATTGTGATCCCTAACCAGCTGGGTATTCATCGTGTCCTCCAATCACTGCCACCAAGTTACAAGAACTTCGTGATGAACTACAATATGCAGAACATGAACAAAGAGTTACCTGAACTCTTCTCCATGCTGAAATCTCCTGAAGTAGAGATACAGAAGGAGAACCAAGTGTTGATGGTCAACAGGACCACCAGTTTCAAGAAGCAGGGCAAGCCTAACAAGGGCAACTTCAAGAAGGGCGGCAAGAAAGTTGTTGCGCCACCTGATAAAAATCCTAAGGCTGGCCCCAAGCCTGATATTGTGTGCTATTACTGCAAGGAGAAGGGGCACTGGAAGCGTAATTGCTCCAAATACTTAGCTGATCTGAAGAGCGGCCTCATCAAGAAGAAAGGTATATTTGATATACATGTTATTGATGTCTCTCTTACTGGTTCTCGTAGTAGTGCCTGGGTATTTGATACTGGTTCGGTTGCTCACATTTGTAACTCGAAACAGAAGCTGCGGAATAAACGAAGCCCGGCGAGGCACGAGGTGACGATGCGCGTTGGAAATGGATCCAAAGTCGATGTGATCGCCGTCGGCACGCTCCTCTACATCTACCTTCGGGATTAGTTTTAAACCTCAATAATTGTTATTTGGTACCTGCGTTGAGCATGGACATTATATCTGGATCTTGTTTGATGCAAGACGGTTATTCGTTTAAGTCAGAGAATAATGGTTGTTTGATTTATATGAGTAATGTCTTTTATGGCCATGCACCTGAGATGAATGGTTTATTCTTGTTAAATCTCGATAGTAGTGATACACATGTTCATAACGTTGATGCTAAGCGAATTAAATTGAATGATAATTCTACTTATATGTGGCAATCGTCGTCTTGGTCATATTGGAGTGAAGCGCATGAAGAAACTCCATTCCGATGGACTTCTTGAGTCACTTGACTTTGAGTCACTTGATAGATGCGAAGCATGTCTAATGGGAAAAATGACTAAGACTCCATTTTTCGGTACAATGGAGCGAGCTACAGACTTATTGGAAATCATACATACCGATATGTGCGGACCAATGAGTGTAGCATCGCGCGGTGGTTATCGTTATGTTCTAACCTTCACGGATGATCTGAGTAGATATGGGTATATTTACTTTATGAAACATAAGTCCGAGACTTTCGAGAAGTTTAAAAAATTCCAAAGTGAAGTAGAAAATCAACGTAACAAGAAGATTAAGTTTTTGCGTTCTGATCGCGGAGGCGAATATCTGAGTTATGAGTTTGGCATGCATTTTAAAAAATGCGGAATACTTTCACAGTTGATACCGCCAAGAACACCACAGCGCAATGGAGTGTCCGAACATCGTAATCGAACTCTGTTAGACATGGTTCGGTCTACGATGTCTCTTACTGATTTGCCGTTATCGTTTTGGGGTTGTGCATTAGAGACAACCGCATTCACTTTAAATAGGGCACCATCTAAATCCGTTGAAACGACACTGTATGAATTATGGTTTGGGAAGAAACCTAAGCTGTCGTTCCTTAAAGTTTGGGGTTACGAAGCTTATGTAAAGAAGTTACAACCTGACAAGCTAGAACCCAAAGCGGAGAAATGCGTCTTCATAGGATACCCTAAAGAAACAATTGGGTACACTTTCTATCACAGATTCGAAGGCAAAATCTTTGTTGCCAAAAACGGATCCTTTCTTGAGAAGGAGTTTCTCACTAAAGAAGTGACTGGAAGGAAAGTAGAACTTGACGAGGTTAATGAACCTTCTCTCATAGATCAGAGTAGCGCAGTGCCGGAAGAAGTTCCCGCGCAGCCTGCGCCGATAGGAGAGGAAGCAAATGATGATGATCATGAAACTTTGAACGAGGAAGCTACTGAACCTCGCAGATCGACGAGGGAACGTAACTCTCCTGATTGGTATGATCCCTGTCTAAATGTCATGATTGTGGATAACAATGATGAAGACCTTGCGACGTATGAAGAAGAGATGATGAGCCCAGATTCCAACAAATGGCAAGAAGCCATGAAATCCGAAATGGGATCCATGTATGATAACCAAGTATGGACTTTGGTAGACTTACTTGATAGCCGCAAGGCTGTCGAGAATAAATGGATCTTCAAGAGAAAAATAGATGCTGATGGTAATATTACTGTCTATAAAGCTCGACTTGTCGCGAAGGGGTTCCGACAAATTCAAGGAGTTGACTACGATGAGACTTTCTCACCTGTAGCGAAGCTAAAGTCTGTGAGGATTTTGAGCTGCATTTTTCGATTATGAGATTTGGCAGATGGATGTCAAAACGGCGTTCCTTAATGGTGATATTGAGGAAGAGTTGTATATGGTACAACCCAAAGGTTTTGTTGATCCTAAAAATGCTGACAAGGTATGCAAACTTCAGCGTTCCATTTATGGATTGAAGCAAGCATCCTGGAGTTGGAACCGACGCTTTGATAGAGTGATCAAAGTCTTCGGGTTTGTACAGACTCATGGTGAGGCCTGTATTTACAAGAAAGTGAGTGGGAACTCTGTAGCGTTCCTGATATTATATGTAGATGACATATTATTGATTGGGAATGATATAGAACTATTAAGCAGCGTTAAAGGTTATTTGAATAAGTCTTTTTCAATGAAAGACCTTGGTGAAGCAGCATACATTTTAGGCATCAAGATTTATAGGGATAGATCAAGACGCCTAATAGGGCTTTCACAAAGTATATACCTGGACAAGATTCTAAAGAAGTTTAGAATGGATGAAAGCAAGAAGGGGTTCTTGCCTATGTTGCCAGGTAAGGTCTTGAGTAAGACTCAAGGTCCAGTTACGGCAGATGAAAGAGAGAGGATGAGTAAGATCCCCTATGCCTCGGCAGTAGGCTCTATCATGTATGACATGCTGTGTACTAGACCTGATATCGCACATGCTGTTAGTTTGACCAGCAGATATCAGAGTGATCCAGGAATGGGACACTGGACGGCGGTCAAGAATATCCTGAAGTACTTGAAAAGGACTAAGGATTTGTTTCTTTGTTATGGCAGTGACCAAGAGCTCGTTGTAACCAGTTACACCGATGCAAGTTGGAACACTGATCCTGATGACTCTAAGTCTAAGTCTGGGTACTTGTTTATATTGAATGATGCTGCAGTAAGCTGGAGCAGTTTCAAGCAGTGCACGGTGGCGAAATCTTCAACTGAATCTGAATATATAGCGGCTTTGGAGGCTTCATCGGAAGCGGTATGGATGAATAGGTTCATTGGTTAGCTTGGTGTGGTTCCTAGTGCATTGGACCCGTTAGTCATCTAGTGTGACAACACGGGTGCCATCGCCAATGCAAAGGAACCAAGGTCACACAAGAATCTAAAGCATATCAAGCTGGCGTTTTCATTCGATTCGCGAGTACATCGAAGATGGTGAAGTAAAGATTTGCAAAGTACACACAGATCTGAATGTGGCAGATCCGTTGACTAAAGCTCTCCCTAGGGCAAAGCATGACCAACACCGAATGCCATGGGTGTTAGGTACCTTACAATGTAATCTAGATTATTGACTCTAGTGCAAGTGGGAGACTGTTGGAGATATGCCCAAGAGGCAATAATAAAGTGGTTATTATAATTTCTTTGTGTTTATGATAAATGTTCGCATACCATTGCTATAATTGTATTAACCGAAACATTGATACATGTGTGTTATGTAAACAACAAGGAGTCCCTAGTAAGCCTCTTGTATAACTAGCTTGTTGATTAATGGATGATCATGGTTTCGTGATCATGAACATTGGATGTTATTAATAACAAGGTTATGTAATTAGTTGAATGATATAATGGACACACACCCAAATAAGCGTAGCATAAGATCAAGTCATTAAGTTCAATTTGCTATAAGCTTTTGTTATCACCAGATTTTGGCCAAATCAGGAGATGGGCCATAATTGAGATGGGCTTGAAGGATATACACGTGGAGCGTCTCTGAAGCGGCCTTGCACGAAGAGTTTGGGCTAGATGCCCGTGTATCTGTATTTTATAGTAGATTGCATCTTAGTTTAGAATTAAAAGATAGAGTTTAACCCGTGCACGGTTAGGTGCACGCCCGAATTAGAAAGTCCCTTGGACTATAAATATGTACCTAGGGTTATTGAGAAAGGAGGAAAATCACGTTCACAACAAACACAAACCAGGCGCATCGCCACCCCTTGTTTCGAGGGTTTCTCCCGGGTAAGCATCATGCTGCCTAGATCGCATCTTGCGATCTAGGCAGTATACGTTTATTCGTTATCATTGTGTTACTCGTGCTGAAGCGTTGTTGATGGTGAGTAGCACTACTTATCGTAGATGTTTTGGGGCTTGCATTGATGCTTTTCTTATACATATTTGCTTAGCTATGCCGTCCCTCGATATCTAGCTGCCCTTATATCTATCTAGATGTAGGGGCAGCACCTTGCTTGTTCGTTGTTTAGTAGATCCAATCTGTTATAGTTGCTCCTTGTTCCTCAAGGATTAGTTTAATATCCGTATGGTTAGGCCTTGCAAACGGGTTGAACGATCCGGTAGTGCGAGAGGTGCGGTTTGTTAGCCCTAAGAGGGATTGTTCCGGGAATTGACTTAATGTTGGTTTTTAGGCCTCTTTTAGGGTTAGTTTTCCATCATCTTTCGTATCTATTAGGCTCAACTACGCGTAGGATGTTCCGATCATACGGTGAAAACCCTAAACTGTCGTGGATTGGTTTAACTTTGTATTGATCAAGCAGGATCCCCATGTCATCGTAAACCCAACGTGAACCATGGGGCGATCGGCTCTTTGAGCCGATCCACAGGGCAACCTGAGAGCCGATCGGGCTCGTATTTAATGTTTATGTGTCTACCATGCAGGAGACTAATCGAAGCAATCCAACACCTTCCTGACCAGGTATAGGTCAGGTGGCACGCCCTTGCAACCGCCAGGACGTGTGCCGGAACATTGCGGGACGACGTCGAGGGACCAGGGCCCACCCAGCAGTCTTGGCAGCCTCCCGGCTCTTCGTGTTGCTTAACCACTGCTCGCCGGTGGGTTTTGGCAGGCAACACATCCTGGCACGCCCGGTGGGACCACTTTCTACAGCAACCACGTCAACACCTGCATCCGAGATGGAGGACGAGCCGATCAAGTATGAAGATCTGCCTCCAGAGCACAAGAAGAAATACGATGAGATCAAGGCCATCTTCGAAGCCGATCTCATCGGCTCTTTCGAGAAGACCCGTTCGCACGGCATTAGGTTCAAAGGATTCCAACCCGAAGGCGTGTTTGATGGGATAGATCTGTCTCTCCCTTCGGAGGACCGTACCAGAGCCCTGCGCCAGGAAATTAACTATGCTTGTGGCTCATTCTCTACATCGGCATTCCGAGAGCCCGGTGAACACTCTTGAGCGTGTTGCGCTTCGTGTGGTTCAAGAAATCATGAAGCATCGGTATTCTCCGTCGGGACCTGCTCCGGGAACTCACCGGGGAGAAATACCGTTCTACACTAGGCCACCATCGCCATACACGTTGGCAGCTCCACAGCAACAAGGTTCACCGGCGTACGTCGTCTACAAGGTTGGAGGTGATCCTGGCGATTACCAATTCCTGTTTGAGCCGCCCAAAGAGATCCCACATGGATACGCGTGCACATACATGCCGGACTGCAACAACTGGATGCATACGAACCAGATTACAGCAGGAGGGATTGCTGGAGCAGGAGGGATAGCTGGAACAGGAGGGAGTTCTGGAGCAGATGCTGAGAAACAAGCGTGGCTAGCTAAGTATGCCACCGGAACGAGTCATGAAAGCTCAACCTCTGAAACTCCTACGGTGGATCAGATCAGTGCAATCTTGAGAGACCAGTTCGGTATCCTGCCGAAGAAGAGAACAATCGGCTATTCCAAGCCGTATCCCAACGAGTATGACCTGATCCCACTACCGCCTAAGTATCGGCTCCCTGACTTCACAAAATTCAGTGGATCAGAAGGGTCTAGCTCAATTGAGCACGTGAGCCGATATTTGGCATAGTTGGGCATGGTCTCAGCATCAGATCAGCTACGTGTGAGGTTCTTTGCGCAATCTCTCACGGGTCCAGCTTTTGGGTGGTACACCTCGTTACCACCAGATTCAGTTCGAACATGGAAGCAGCTGGAAGAGCAGTTTCACATACAAGATCATTCAGAAGCTACTGAAGCTGGCATTGCTGATCTGACGCAGGTACGGCAGAGGCGAGGAGAGACAGTGTCTGAATACATTCAGCGTTTCAGGATCGTTAAGAACCGATGTTATTCGGTTCGTTTATCCGAGAAGGAAGCGATCGATCTGGCAATAGCAGGCCTCTCAGCGTCGCTCAAGGATCTGACGTTCCAAGCAGACTATAGTTCACTGGCGCACATGGTTCGGAAATTGACATCGTATGAACAGCGCCACCCAGAATTGTACCAGGACAAGTTCAAGCGCCCGGTCGCCCTGGTCGAGACAGAAGAAGATGAAGACTCTATAGAAGATCAGTAAGTAGCCGTGGCTGAATGGGCTCGGGGGGCAGTACCCGTGTCCTGCAAATGGGTGAAACAACCAGGGCCTGCAAAAGGGTTTGACTTTGATCTAAGCAAAACGGAGCAGATTTTTGATTTGCTGCTAAAGGAAAAACAGCTGAAGTTACCCGAAGGCCACAAAATCCCTACGTTACAAGAGGTGAACGGGAGACCATACTGCAAATGGCATCACACGTTCACCCACGCCACCAACGACTGCAAAGTATTGCGCGGGCAGATTCAAATGGCGATAGAACAAGGCCGATTACTCTTCGGTCAGTTTGCCATGAAAGTTGACACACATCCGTTTCCTGGCGTCAACATGGTGGCTCTCAGTCACTGCATAAGACGCGAGCCAAGTTTCTCTTTTGATATCAACATGGCAGGGTTTGTAGACCGCCATAGCAAGGATAAAGCAGAAAGCAGTCACTCCCGTGGCAAAGATAAAGCGGAGGCCGATCCACGCGACCGGACCCAGCATGATGACAGACGGTACCTGACTGAGGAAGAAGTGAGAAGCGTGCGGTATCAACGACCACTCTCCGCACATCTCCTTAACAAATATAAGCAGCAGTATGACCAACGTCGGCGCTACGACGCAGATGTTGAGAGATATCGTCGGTCTGATGCACATGACAGGAAATACCGTCGATATAATAGAGACAATGAAGGATATGAGCGTCACGCTAAAGGGAGATCGAGAGAGCAGGAAGACCTGGATACGCCTGTCCCTTCTTTAAACACTGCTGGGACTCAGGAATGAGCCGATTGCCAACAATCGAGAACTGCCCAGAATGTAGACAGCAGAGGAAGGGAACAAATGAAGTTTCAGTGTTCAAGCGTCTAGGGCCTCTCCCACCTCAGAACAAACGAGCTGAGTCATCTCGAGATGAAGACTTCGAGGAGTCGGAAGAAGAAGAAGATAGATATCACCGGCCAAGGTGGTGTCCTGATGGACTCAGCCACTCCCAGAAGCGTAGGGTGCAGCGGCTACGAAACCTAGAGGAAGCCGAGGCACAGTACCTGTACACGTTGAGGAAAGCATGGCCCGATCTGGCCGTGAAAATTCAGAAAACGTTGGAAATGGAGACGCGCCCGCCAAAGAAAGTGTGGCGCCCTAAACAGACAAAAGCCGATGCGGAGGAATCGGCTGATACCAACATGGTGTTCATACTCCCGTCAGAATTTTGTGCTCCAAAAGACGAGGAAGTGTCAATGGCACAGTTTGACTGCGGTCCACGGCCAGTCATCTTTGAGAAGCCGCGAGAGAGAAGCTACAGGCATTTGAAAGCCCTATACTTGAGAGGTTACATCAATGGGCAGCCTATCGACAAGATGTTGGTTGACACGGGAGCGGCAGTCAATATAATGTCGTATTCCATGTTACGACGTTTGGGACGTTCCAATGAAGATCTGATCAAGACCAACGTCACATTAAGCGATTTCAACGGCCAAGCGTCAGAAGCAAAGGGCGTTCTGAACGTAGATCTAACCGTGGGCCGAAAGACCATCCCTACGTCATTCTTCATCGTCGACAGCAAAAGCACTTACGCCGTCCCGCTAGGGAGGGATTGGATCCACGCTAACCGTTGCATTCCATCCACAATGCATCGCGTGCATCATACAATGGGATGGAGATGAAGTGGAGGTCGTTCATGCAGATGACTCGATCGAGATCTCGCTAGCTGCCATGAATATTTGGGATGCAAACGACCAAGAGCCGCTCTCTGGAATCAGTTTGGACGGCTGTGAGCGCATCGAAGCTTCAAAAACGGGGTGAGGCTGGTCTTATCCACCGGCCCGACGAGTAGCAAGATCCAAGTCTATGGACGTACGTGACAAGGCCGATCCTCGCGATCGGCCCCAAAAAATAAAAAAGCAAAGATCTTACCTCTAGCATGTCACGTAGCCATAGTAGAGAACCAATAAGTTGTAAACCCTCATTGAACATTGCAGTGAAAAAGGAGGCCGATTCTAGCAATCGGCCAAAATTATTGTCAACATGCCTTTTGCCTGTGTTCAGCATTGATCTAGCAGGCGATGGAAAGCTGGGGTATGGGTTCACATCAGCTGATGAGCTGGAGGAGATTGACATTGGTCCTGGGGATAAGCCACGACCAACATTTATCAGCAAAAAGTTAGAGCCGCATCTGAGGGACCGGTTGATAGCCTTGTTGAAAGAGTACCCAGATTGTTTTGCATGGGATTATACAGAGATGCCTGGGTTAGACAGGAGCATCATCGAGCATCGGCTCCCTCTGAAGAAAGGATTTCGGCCGTTCCAGCAGCGAGCACGACAGATGAAGGCCGAAATCTTGGTGGAAGTCAAGAAGGAGATCCAGAAGATGTTGGACGCTGGGTTTATCGAGCCATGCGGTACGCTCGAATGGATTTCCAATGTCGTACTCGTGGAGAAAAAGGATGGCCGATGGCGCGTCGCCATAGATTTTCGGAATCTCAATAGTGCCACTCCAAAAGATGAATATCCGATGCCGATGAGCGCAGACGTTGATCAATGCAGTTGCTGGTCATAAAGTTTTAAGTTTCATGGATGGCAACGCCGGCTACAACCAAATCTTTATGGCTCCAGAAGATATACACAAGACTGCATTTAGAGTTCCAGGCTCGGTGGGCTTGTTTGAATATGTAGTCATGACATTTGGACTGAAGAATGCCGGCGCAACATACCAAAGAGCCATGAATTACATCTTCCATGATTTAATCGGCAAATTGGTGGAGATTTACATCGATGACGTGGTGGTCAAGTCTGTTTCGGTGGACGGACACTTGGAAGATTTGCGACACGTCTCCGGACCGAACTAGGAAGTTCGGACTAAGAATGAATCCAAAGAAGTGTGCCTTTGGTGTGACGGCCGGTCGGTTCTCGGGTTTCTTGGTTCATGAACGCGGAATTGAGATCGGCCTCGAAAAGTCAAGAGGCGATGCGAACGATGAAGCCACCCACCACGAAGAAGGAGCTCCGGTGTCTCATCGGCAAAATCAATTTCGTCGAAGGTTTATCTCCAACTCCGTCGGGACGAATCGAGCCGTTCATGGGATTGGTCAAAATCAAGTCTGATGAGGAGTTTCGCTGGGGGGCAGAGCAACAACGAGCATTTGACGATATCAAGGAGTACTTAACGAAGCCACCTGTATTGGTTCCACCGCAGCAAGACAGGCCATTCTACCTTTACTTGTCAGTAGCTGACGCCTCTATCGCGTCAGTGGTAGTGCAGCTTTATGATGGTCTGGAAAAAGTGGTTTTCTACCTCAGCAGAAGGATGTTGGACGCAGAAACGAGGTACCCTGAGATCGAGAAGTTGTGCCTCTGTCTGTTCTTCACCTGCACCAAGATTCAGCACATCTTGCTGACAAGCAGAAATCATCGTCATATGCAAATCGGATGTCATCAAGCATATGCTGTCGGCTCCTGTGTTGAAAGGCCGACTCGGCAAATGGATGTTTGCTTTATCGGAATTTGATATCCGGTATCAGCCTGCGAAAGCAGTCAAAGGACAAGCGTTGGCCGATCTTATTGCTGAACGAATCAACACGGACGTAGCAGCACTATCTGTGCGTGCATGGACCATGTTCTTCGATGGATCGGTCTGTGAGGATGGTTGCGGCATCGGCGTGCTACTCGTGTCGCCTCGGGGGGCAACGTATTCCTTCTCCATCAGGCTATCTACCCCTTGCACCAACAACGTTGCCGAGTATGAGGCGATGTGCAAGGGAATGAAGTTGCTATTGGACGCTGGGGCAGAGGCGCTTGAGATCTTTGGGGATTCCAAATTGGTGATTTCTCAACTCACGGAGGAGTACAAGTGTGAGAGCGAGTTGCTCTTCCCATTCTGGATACAATGCCGTGAGCTGATGGCACAATTCAGGTATATAAACTTCAATTGGATCCCAAGATCGCAAAATACCGAGGCAAACGACCTCGCACAGACGGCGTCAGGGTACAAGGACGTAGCAGATGGAGCCGATTTTCAGGTGCAGTTCATGGAACCCGATGACTGGAGAGCCGATATCTTCCATTACTTGAAAGATCCGGCTCGGGGGGCACTTAAACGGATAAGATACAGGGCCATGAAGTACGTCCTGATTGGCGATGACATGTTCTACAGGACTTTGGAAGGGTTACTTCTCAAATGTTCGGGACCAGCCGAGTCCAATCGGCTCTTGCATGAGGTGCATGAGGGTGCCTGTGGAACTCACCAATCGGCTCATAAGATGAAGTGGCTGATCAGACGATCGGGATTTTATTGGCCCACCATGTTTGAAGATTGTTTTAAGTACTATAAAGGGTGTCAAGCATGTCAGAAGTTTGGGAGCATTCAGATGGTACCTGCATCAGCGATGAATCCCATCATCAAGCCGTGGCCGTTCCGAGGATGGGGCATGGATATGATTGGCAAGATACATCCTCCTTCAAGCAAAGGCCATGTGTGGGTTCTGGCCATTACAGATTATTTTACTAAATGGGTGGAGGCCGTCCCTATGAAGGCAGTGGCATCATCAGATGTTGTCGATTTCGTGAGGGAGCATGTCATTCACAGATTCGGGATTCCCCAGACTATCACGACCGATGGAGGTTCGGTCTTCGTTTCTAAGGAGTTTAGAAAGTTCTGCGAGGATATGGGAATTAAGCTGATCCGATCGTCTCCATACTATGCTCAAGCAAATGGACAGGCTGAAGCGTCCAACAAGAGCTTGATCAAGCTGATTAAGAGGAAGATCGACGAGCATCCTAGACGTTGGCATGAGGTATTGTCAGAAGCATTGTGGGCTTATCGCATGTCGTGCCATGAAGCAATAAAAACCTCGCCATACCATCTGGTCTATGGACAAAAAGCTGTGTTACCCTGGGAAATCAAGGCTGGGTCGAGACGGGTTACATTTCAGAATGATTTAACTACTGAAGAATATGCAGCCCTGATGAGTGACAGCATTGAGGATGCAACGGAACTCAGACTTTGGTCGCTTGAGAAAATCAAGGAGAATAAAGCCAAGGTGGCTCGCGCATATAATAAGAAAGTAAAGCCAAAGGAGTTCTAGGTTGGTGATCTGGTATGGGAAGCTGTATTGCCGTTGGGGACTAAGGACAAAGTGTATGGTAAATGGTCTCCAAATTGGCACGGCCCGTACAAAGTTGACCAAGTTTTAAAGGGTAATGCATACATGCTCGAGCAGTTGGATGGTGTGAAGTTCCCAGTGGCTGTCAATGGCCAGCATCTCAAGAAGTACTTCCCAAGCATGTGGGATGATGGGCAGTAAGATATGGAGGCCGATACACGAAATCGGCCAGTAAATTTTTTTGAAAGAGGAGCCGATTGCTCAAGGAAAGGGGAACAAAAGGAGAACAGATTACTGCTAATCCTATGCTAGTAGTCCTTATTCTAACGGCTGTCGCTGTCCTCGCTGTCGCCGTGGTAGCCGCCGTCACCGCCGCTCGATGAGTTCTTCGTCGCCGCCGCCATAGCCTTCAACAGGGCTTCTTCTTCCTCATCATCGTCGTCTTCATCGTCATCCGACCAAGCCCAGCCCGCGGAGGCGTTTTGCCGGCGGCTCGTCGGAGGAGGTGTCGTCCTCCTTTTCCTCCTTCTTGTCGGAGGAGGTGTCGTCATCCTCTTCTTCCTCTTCGGCGGAGGAGGTGAGTTTACCCCGTAAGGAGAGGTCATCATCACTCTCCGCTCCAGCTTCTCCGTCAATGAGGAACCGGAGGTCGTCCTCCCCGTCGCTAGGGGCAGGTCACCATCCGACCGTACGAGGAGCTCGGGTGGGCCATCTGGCACGAAATCGAAGTTCCACTCCTGCTCATCCCAATGTTTGGGAGCGCGCCTATTGTACGCCTCCATCTGGTCGTACTCTGGAATCAGCTCACTCGAGGAAGAGGACTGGAAGGAAGCGGAAGAGGAGGAGGAGGAGGAGGAGGAGGAAGACATGGCTGCAGAGGAGGGTTTTTACCAATGGTTGGTGTGGAGCAGAGGATGAAGAAGCAGACTACTTGACACGATTAAATAAAAAGGGGATATAGTGGACATTAAATGTTGCGGTGGTTTCCGAGGACGTGGTGCCAAAACTATCAAATCGTGCAGAGAAGTTGAGAAGGCAAGGTGTCATGATGAAGGATACTGCGACGGTTCTGCTCTGCCACGACATGACCCTTCGAAGGAAAAAACATAGTGGTTTTGAAATTATCATTACCAAAACCAGGGGGGCATGTGTTATCACCAGATTTTGGCCAAATCAGGAGATGGGCCGTAATTGAGATGGGCTTGAAGGATATACACGTGGAGCGTCTCTGAAGCGGGCTTGCACGAAGAGTTTGGGCTAGATGCCTGTGTATCTGTATTTTATAGTAGATTGCATCTTAGTTTAGAATTAAAAGATAGAGTTTAACCCATGCACGGTTAGGTGCACGCCCGAATTAGAAAGTCCCTTGGACTATAAATATGTACCTAGGGTTATTGAGAAAGGAGGACAATCACGTTCACAACAAACACAAACCAGGCGCATCGCCACCCCTTGTTTCGAGGGTTTCTCCGGGTAAGCATCATGCTGCCTAGATCGCATCTTGCGATCTAGGCAGTATACGTTTATTCGTTATCATTGTGTTACTCGTGCTGAAGCGTTGTTGATGGCGAGTAGCACTACTTATCGTAGATATTTTGGGGCTTGCATTGATGCTTTTCTTATACATATTTGCTTAGCTATGCCGTCCCTCGATATCTAGCTGCCCTTATATCTATCTAGATGTAGGGGCAGCACCTTGCTTGTTCGTTGTTTAGTAGATCCAATCTGTTATAGTTGCTCCTTGTTCCTCAAGGATTAGTTTAATATCCGTATGGTTAGGCCTAGCAAACGGGTTGAACGATCCGGTAGTGCGAGAGGTGCGGTTTGTTAGCCTAAGAGGGATTGTTCCGGGAATTGACTTAATGTTGGTTTTTAGGCCTCTTTTAGGGTTAGTTTTCCATCATCTTTCGTATCTATTAGGCTCAACTACGCGTAGGATGTTCCGATCATACGGTGAAAACCCTAAACCGTCGTGGATTGGTTTAACTTTGTATTGATCAAGCCAGATCCCCATGTCATCGTAAACCCAACGTGAACCATGGGGCGATCGGCTCTTTGAGCCGATCCACAGTGGCAACCCGAGAGCCGATCGGGCTCGTATTTAATGTTTACGTGTCTACCATGCAGAGACTAATCGAAGCAATCCAACACCTTCCTGACCAGGTATAGGTCAGGTGGCACGCCCTTGCAACCGCCAGGACGTTTGCCGGAACATTGCGGGACGACGTCGAGGGACCAGGGCCCACCCAGCAGTCTTGGCAGCCTCCCGGCTCTTCGTGTTGCTTAACCACTGCTCGCCGGTGGGTTTTGGCAGGCAACAGCTTTCGATACATAGTTGCCTAAAGTCCTTCGACCATGAGATCATGTAAATCACTTACACCAGAAGGTTACTTTGATTACATCAAACGCCATTGCGTAAATAGGTGGTTATAAAAATGGGATTAAGTATTCGGAAAGTGTGAGTTGAGGAATATGGATCAATAGTAGGATTTGTCCATCCTGATGACGGATAGATATACTCTGGACCCTCTCGGTGGAATGTCGTCTGATTAGCTTGCAAGCATGTGATTGGATCACAAGAGATGACATACCATGGTACGAGTAAAGAGTACTTGTCGGGAACGAGGTTGAACAAGGTATGGAGATACCGATGATCGAACCTCGGACAAGTAAAATATCGCGTGACAAAGGGAATCGGCATCGTATGTAAATGGTTTAATCGATCACTAAGTCATCGTTGAATATGTGGGAGCATTTATGGATCTCCAGATCCCGCTATTGGTTATTGCTCGGAGAAGAGTCTCGACCATGACTGCATAGTTCGCGAACCGTAGAGTGACGCGCTTAAGGTTCGATGTCGCGTAAGTAGATTTGAATATGGTATGGCAACGAAGTTTGTTCGGAGTCTCGGATGGATCTAGGACATCATGAGGAGGTCCGAAATAGTCCGGAGAATAAGATTCATATAAGGGAAGTTGATTTCTAGGTTTCGGAAAAGTTCGGAATTTTTTCGGTGGAAGACCGAAAGGTTCTAGAAGGTTCCGGAGGGGTCCACCATGGGGCCCACGACCTAGGAAGGGCCCAGCTGGGCCGAGGGGGTGCTGCCCAGCCCTAATGGGCCAAGAGCACCATGCCTCAAGGCCCAGGCCGGCCAACCCCCTAGGGTTTCCCCAAAACCCTCGGGGGGATCAACTTGGGGGGGAAGTTCCCCCCTCCCCCCTTGTGCTCCGGCCCTAGATGGGTTTGGGTGGCAGGGGGGCCACCCCAGCCGACCCTCCCCCTATATAAAGAGGGGAGAGGTGATGACCCACAAGTATAGGGGATCGCAACAGTCCTCGAGGGAAGTATTACCCAATTTATTGATTCGACACAAGGGGAGACAAAGAATACTTGTAAGCCTTAACGGCGGAGTTGTCAATTCAGCCGCACTGGAAACGAGACTTGCTCGCAAGAGTTTATCAAGTAGTGAACAGCTTTATAGCAAGTAGGAATAGTGAAATAACGAAGACGGTGAAATAAAGACAGCAGTAGTGATTATAGTAAACAAGCAGGATTAAAATACCGTAGGCACAGGGACGGATTAACGGGCGTTGCATGGATGAGAGAAACTCATATAACAATCAAAGCAGGGGCATTTGCAGATAATAATAAAACGGTATCCAAGTACTAATCAATCAATAGGCATGTGTTCCATATTTAGTCGTACGTGCTCGCAATGAGAAACTTGCACAACATCTTTTGTCCTACCAACTGATGGCAGCCGGCCTCTAGGGAAACTACTCGGAAATTAAGGTACTCCTTTAATAGAGTACCGGAGCAAAGCATTAACACTCCGTGAACACATGTGATCCTCACATCACTACCATCCCCTCCGGTTGTCCCGATTTCTGTCACTTCGGGGCCATTGGTTCCGGACAGACGACATGTGTATACAACTTGCGAGTAAGATCATAAACAACGAATATCTTCATGAATCAATAACATGTTCAGATCTGAGATCATGGCACTCGGGCCCTAGTGACAAGCATTAAGCATAACAAGTTGCAACAATATCATAAAAGTGACATCTACTGATACTAGGCACTATGCCCTAACAATATTATGACTATTACATGACCAATCTCATCCAATCCCTACCATCCCCTTCAGCCTACAAGCGGGGGAATTACTCACACATGGATGGGGGAAACATGGCTGGTCGATGGAGAGGCATTGGCGGTGATGGCGGTGAAGATCTCCTCCAATTCCCCGTCCCGGCGGAGTGCCAAAACGGAGACTTCTGGCTCCCGAGACGGAGTTTCGCGATGTGGCGGCTCTCTGGAGGGTTTCTGGCGACTTCGACTTCTCCCCGTGCGTTTTTAGGTCGAGGCCAATAAGTAGTCCGAAGGAGAGCGCCGGAGGCCGGCCGAGGGGGCCACACCATAGGGCCGCGCGGCCCCCCTAGGCCGCGCCGCCTTATGGTGTGGGGCCCTCGGGCCTCCACCTTACTTGTCCTTCCGGCTCCGTCGCATTCGGGAAAATAGGGCCTTCGCATAAATTCCGAGGATTTTCCCGAAAGTTGGATTTCGCACAAAAACGAGACACTGGAGCAATTCGCTGAAAACAGCGTTAGTCCGTGTTAGTTGTATCCAAAATACACAAATTAGAGGCAAAACAATAGCAAAAGTGTTTGGGAAAGTAGATACGTTTTGGACGTATCAACTCCCCCAAGCTTAGCTTATTGCTTGTCCTCAAGCATTTCAGCTTAACAACCGAGCGATAAAAGAACTTTCACGAACACATTTGCTCATATGATGTATATATTCTCATGCTATGGCTAATACTTAAGCAGTTCCTAATGAGATACATGCAAATAAGATCATCCAACAGCTATGCCAATCATGAAGAGGTACCAACAATTAATAATAAGCACCATGAATCATGTATATAAGCAGGATTGCAATGTTCATAAGGGAATATGATAAAGTGGTATCTCGCTTGCCCGTATTTGATCGGCAAAACATAAATGCCTAGTGCACCTCCGGAGTTCATAGAAAGACTAGAAGTAGTGATTTTCAAAGATAAAAGCATCAAAGTTATACTACAATCAATCATATTTTGAGACAAGCATATTATACTAAGAATGACAGCTTGTGCTCTCAAGATAGTGCTCAAAGAAAGAATGGAGACACAACATAAAAGTAAAAGATTGACCCTTCGCAGAGGGAAGCAGTGGATTATCATGCGCTAGAGCTTTTCATTTGTAAAGCAGAGTAAAATTATTTTGAGAGGTGTTTGTTGTTGTCAACGAATGGTAATGGGTACACTAACTACCTCGCCAACCGGACTCCCAAGAGCGGCTCCCATGAATTATTTGCATGTTTATGTGGCACTCCTTCCAACCTTTCTTACACAAACCATGGCTAACCGAATCCTCGGGTGCCTCGCCAACAATCACATACCATGAAGGAGTGCCTTTTTATTTAAGTTTTATTATGATGATGACACTCCCCCAACCTTTGCTTACACAAGCCATGGCTAACCGAATCCTTCGGGTGCCGTCCAACAATCACAAACCATGGAGGAGTGTCTATTTAAGTTAATTAACTCGGGACTGGGAATCCCATTGCCAACTCTTTTCGCAAAATTATTGGATAAACGGATGTGCCACTAGTCCATATGAGAGTCCGTCAAAAGTAAATGACAAGGTTGAAAGCTAAACACCACATACTTCCTCATGAGCTATGAAACATTAACACAAATTGAGAAGCATTTTGAAGGTTTTTTAAAGGTAGCGCATGAGAATTTACTTGGAATGGTTTGAAATGCCATGCATAGGTATTTATGGTGGACACTTTGGAATAACTTGGTTTTCATGTGTTTGGAAGCACGAGCAGCATTCCCGCTCAGTACAAGTGAAGGCTAGCAAAAGACTAGGGAGCGACAAATCAAGAGAGCGGTAACTGTCATAATCATGCTTGCGGCAAAATAAATTAACGGAGGCATAAAAGTGATGCAAGAACTCTGAAGCAATATAAATCATTGAGGCTTAATTGACTTTTTTGTTCAGTCATATGCATGCGTGAGCATGTACCAAGTCGATATAAATGAATTTTTCAGAGGAGGATACCACAATGCCATACTTACTTATGAATAAAACAATGCAAGCGAACATCCATGACATGCTACTCATATTAATAAATTGGAGCTAAACATGAGAGATCATGAACTACTAGACTTTCTCAAATAACATATACCTCACATGAACCAACTAAGCATGCTCACATGGATGAGTATATGTACAAAAATGAAAACAAATAGAGTTCATACCAGCCTCTCACCACAATCCAATTGTTGTAGATCGTCATTATTGCCTTTCACTTGTGTAACTTGGATAATATGAAATGAAAACCACGCTCCAGCCACAGACGACCATTGAACTCATGATGAACTTTACAAACCAAAGAAGAACAGCAAATATTTTTGGTGTTTTCGAATTGGAAACAAGAACGAAAGAAAACAAGCAAACCAAGCAAAATCTTTTTGGGTTTTCTTATAGCAAACCAACGATAGCAAATAAAGTAAACTAAGAGCAAAGAATCAAATGGTGAAGAGAAACAACAGAAATATTTTTGGTCTTTTTGTGTTTTAGAAAAGAAACAAAGCGAAAACAAAAGAATGCAAACTAACAGAAACACAGAAAAGCAGGATGACAGAAATCTGCCAAAACCTGACAGCAGTACAGAAATCGAAATTAACAAAAATCTTCCATTTCTCAGATCAAAAAGTGTTCAACTAATGAAAGTTAGATAACAACCTGGGGCACATGCTCAAAAATTGGCAACTCAAAATAACGTTCTGGCTGTGCGTACGAATTTTTTTGGTAACAGCCCAGAATCTGTTTTTGGACAGCACTTCCCCAAATATCATCTCCTTCTCATTAGAAAACCACTCTAAGAAACTAAACAAGTATGTACAAGTATCCAGCAACCATAATATGCAAAGAATGAGTGATGCCGGTATACCTCCCCCCAAGCTTAGGCTTTTGGCCTCAGTGGAGTTCATTCCCACGGTCCCCATGAAGTGGTGTCTCCATAGTACGACGAAGAACGACTCGGTTCCAGGTATGTGCTGGAGGAAACATCAGGGTATGTGACGGTGCAGTCGTAGGAGGGCTCGGTGTTCTCGGAGTCATGCTGGTGGTGGAATTCTTGTATCTTCATATGTTCCTCCACCTCCTCCTTAGTGAGCGACCATGATTGCCTGTCAATATTGAACAAACCTGGCTGGGGAAGAGGGATTTCCTTCTCATTCCCGTCAGCAAACAACATTCTATAGACCATATTATCTATAGTGGAATCAGTAGTAACAAAATGATGACTCTTCATAGCAGCAATATCTAGTCTCCTAGGGGTTAATGGCACATCATTAGAATCAAGAGGAAGTCTTAAATGTGTTAAAATGCGCAAGTGCAATAGTTCCTCCAAAAATAGGCCCCCGCTAGACAGGCGGCGAGCAATAAGAGAACCCAGATGATAAAGTGTCTGTCCAGTAAGTGCAGCATTCAAGAAAGCAAGATGGTAGCTAGAGATATTGCTAGTATTTTCTCTACCCAGAATGCTAGTAGCAATGTAATATGCAAAATATTTAATGGCGGGGAGTTGAATGTTTCTTATCTTCCCGCGCTGAATGGTCCGGCAATCATCTTCGGTGATCCCTCGATAGAGCTCCAACAGGTCCCGGGGGTTGTCATCAATCCTCCTTGCTGTACTTACAGGGGCAATATCCAATGCACGACAAAATTCTTCCTATTCCATAGTAACAGGATTATCATAGATCTTGAATGCAACTGTCGGCTCATATTGCGTGTTGTGGAACTTGAAGCTCTCAACGAAAATTTTGGTGAGCCTGTAGTATTGTCCCCTTTCATCTCCCACGTAGGTGGCTAAGCCCGCCCTGTTGACAAGGGTGAAGAAGTCATCCAATATCCCTGCATTTTTCAGAAAATCATAACATGGGAAGGATGAAGCATTAGGAGCCCCATTGTCCTCCTCGGGCGCGAAGCTAGGCGCGATGATATCCTCATTGTAGGATCGCCTAATCTGAGTGGACGCCCTCGAGGGCCTACCGGTGCTAGTTGTTCCTTTCTTGAACAATTCTCTAAATTTGAATTTCTTCATCTTCCTCTTCTGAAATTTTCAACAACCATTATAAAATTTGATTTCAAGGTATATAATTGAGGGGAACTACTATAGGAACTTGCTAGAGTACTACACATGCATCAAAAGTAATTTCTACCACTTAGAACAAGCATGCAAGCTCACTAAACATGTTATCTACAGCAGCAAAATATTCAAGATATACTCAACCAAACAAAATTCTAATTGGACAATCAAAGGAGTCACATACCAAGGAGTAAATGTGCCAAATTTCGACATGAAATCTGGGCTGAGCAAGGAGATCGAGAAATCGCGAGTTCTTGAGCAGTAAACGCGAGTGAGAGGAACTTGGTGCGAGTTTTTTCGGGAGAGAGAAGATGCTCGGGAGGAAGAGATGAAGTAGTGGGGCAAGGAGGGGCCCACACCACGGGTGGCGCGCCCACCTCCTTGGCCGCGCCGGCCTGTGGTGTGGCACCCCGTGGTGCCCCACAGGTCATCCTCTCGGTACTCCCAGGTGCCTCGTTGAAAAATAGGACCAACGGTGTAATTTTCGCGAATTTTTGAAAACTTTGAAAAATGCACATTTCTGGGTATTAAATTAATTATTACTGCGCAGGAAAATGATTTCCAAAATCCTAACAACTAAGGCATATTGCAAAACAAAAAGGTGCTACAGCAAGTAAAACAAATGGAGGGAGAAAGAAAGAAAGAAATGTTGTTTAGCTCTCTTATGCATTAAAATATACTTGTTAACAAGGTTGATCAAGTCTTGCTACCAAATAAATTTTATATGACATAAGAAGAAATAAACCTCAAATCAATCATGTTACCTTATATTGAATTGATATGGATCCAATCACAAGAGTTTGATATTCTTCTTTAGGCTCATATATAGGACAATCAATGGATCCCACTTTGATAGTTTTCACATTAAAAATTGTATTAACTCCACATACTTTATCAATCCTCTTGGGAAAATAGACAAGTATGTTCCTTATCATCAACATTGAAAGTAACCATGCCTTTATTGCAATCAATAACAGCCCTCGCAGTATTAAGAAAGGGTCTTCCAAAAATAATGGACATATTATCATCTTCAGTGCATTTCCAACACAACAAAATCAGTTAATATCAAGCAATGTTGAGTAACTTGCACAGGAACATTTTCACATACACCAACAGGAATAGCAAGAGATTTATCAGCCATTTGCAAAGATATATCAGCTTGGTATCAACTTATCTAAATCAAGTCTCTTATAAAGAGAAAAAGGCATTACACTAACTCCCGCTCCCAAATCACATAGAGCAGTTCTAACATAATTATTCTTAATAGAACAAGGAATAGTAGGTATACCTGGGTCGCCCAACTTCTTTGGAACCTTGCCATTGAAAGAGTAATTAGCAAGCATAGTGGAAATTTCCTCATTGGGGATTTTCCTTTTGTTAGTAACAATATCTTTCATATACTTTGAATAAGGAGGCAATTTAATAGCATCAGTCAAAGGGATTTGCAAAATTAAAGGTTTCATCCAATCACAAAATTTATTATAATGTTCCTCCTCCATTGATTTTAGTTTCTTAGCAGGAAAAGGCATTTGCTTTTGAACCCAAGGTTCTCTTTCATTACCATGTTTCTCAGCAATAAAATCTTCTTTAGTATACTTTTTATTTTTAGCATGCTTTTCAGGTTCTTCTTCAACCTCTTCTTTATCAAGAGTATCATCCTTATCATTATCTTTATCATGTTCATTACCACTTTCAGTGAAATAGAAATACTATTAGGATCATTAACAGGTTCAGAGGATTCTACAACATTCTTATGTTTCTTTTTCTTTTTCTTAGATGGAGCACTAGTTTTAGTTAGTTGAGAATCTTGTTCAACTCTTTTGGGATGCCCTTCGAGATGTAGAGGATCCTGGGTAGAAACACCACCTCTAGTTGTTACTTCATAAGCATGTTTTTCTTTAGAATTATTTCCCAACAAGTCATTTTGCACTTTAGTAAGTTGATCAATTTGAGTTTGAACCATTTGAAAATGTTTAACAAGTATCTTAACATCATTGGAGGTTCTCTCCACAATACCATGCAATTCACTAATAGCTCGAGAATTTTCCATTAAATGACTCTCTACTCTCATATTAAAGTTTTCTTGCTTAACAATATAATTATCAAACTCATCTAAGCATTGAGCAGGAGGTTTTGAATACGGAATATCTTCCCTAGTAAAGCGTTGAAGAGAGTGTACCTCAATCATGGATGAAGGGGGAGTTATCTCACATAAATCTTCTATAGGAGGTAAATTCTTCACATCTTCAGTGTTTAATACCCTTCTCTTTAAGAGACTTCTTGGCTTCCCTCATATCTTCATCATTTAATTTAATCATATCCCTCTTCTTCACTATCGGTGTCGGGGTTGGTTCAGGTGTAGACCAATCATCATGATTCCGGCCTATTTTAGCCAATAATTCTTCGGCGTCGTCCGGAGTTCTTTTCCCGAAAACACAACCAAGCACAACTATCCAGGTATGCCCTAGACTCAATGGTTAGTCCACTATAAAATATATCAAGTAAATCATGCTTTTCCAAATCATGGTCAAGCCGAGCTCTAATAAGAGAGCAAAATCTCGCCCAAGCCTCGAGCAATTTCTCTCCATCTTCCTGGTCAAAATTATAAATTCTCTGCAAAGCAATATGTTGAGCACTAGCAGGAAAGTATTTCCGGAAGAAAACATCAAGCAATTCTTTTGGACTTTTAATAGAACCAGGAGGCAAATTATTATACCAAGTTTTAGCATCATCCTTTAATGAGAAAGGAAAAATTTTAGCGACAAAATAAGTACGCATCTTAACATCATCAGAAAACAAGCCACTAAGAGTAGATAACTCAGTCATGTGTTCAACAACACTTTCTTTTTCAAGTACCACAAAAGGGTGTTTTCTCAACAATAGCTATATGAGATAGATCAAGAGAAAAATCATAATCTTTATCCTTAATGTTTATAGGAGATGTGGCAAATTTAGGATCGGGAGACAGCTTTATATCTAACAAGCATGTTCTACAAGCAACTTTTTAATTTTTCTTGCATCAGTAGTAGCATTGCATTTTTCAATAAAATCATCATCAAGCTCTACATAATCTTCATCAAGATCATCGCTAGAATATTCAACAGACTCAGGTGAATTAACAGGTGTAGCAACATTTTCATTAGGACTTTCAATATTTTCAATTTGTCTAGACTTAGCAATTGTAGCATCTAGAAAAGATCCTAACGAACCATCATTATCAAGCACAGCAGAAGCATCATCACAATTATGAGAGGAATTTTTAGATTCAGCAGAAGTACCAGCATTTGAAGCTTGTGGTGGTGAAACAAGTTTACTTATCACAGATGGTGAATCAAGAGCAACGAGAGGTACTAAGAGTTGTACCTTTTTTTGTAGTGGATGGTAATATGGCGATCTTAGTATCGCGAGGTTTACCCATGATGGAGAATTGCAGCGAACAATATCAATCCAAGTGAACTTCCAAATAAAGCTATGCTCCCCGGCAACGGCGCCAGAAAATAGTCTTGATGACCCACAAGTATAGGGGATCGCAACAGTCTTCGAGGGAAGTATTACCCAATTTATTGATTCGACACAAGGGGAGACAAAGAATACTTGTAAGCCTTAACAATGGAGTTGTCAATTCAGCTGCACCTGGAAACGGACTTGCTCGCAAGAGTTTATCGAGTAGTGACAGCTTTTATAGCAGTAGGAATAGTGAAATAACAACGAGCGGTGAAATAAAGACAGCAGTAGTGATTATAGTAAACAGCAGGATTAAAATACCGTAGGCACAGGGACGGATTAACGGGCGTTGCATGGATGAGAGAAACTCATATAACAATCAAAGCAGGGGCATTTGCGGATAATAATAAAACGGTATCCAAGTACTAATCAATCAATAGGCATGTGTTCCATATTTAGTCGTACGTGCTCGCAATGAGAAACTTGCACAACATCTTTTGTCCTACCAGCCGGTGGCAGCCGGGCCTCTAGGGAAACTATCGGAAATTAAGGTACTCCTTTTAATAGAGTACCGGAGCAAAGCATTAACACTCCGTGAACACATGTGATCCTCACATCACTACCATCCCCTCCGGTTGTCCCGATTTCTGTCACTTCGGGGCCATTGGTTCCGGACAGCGACATGTGTATACAACTTGCGAGTAAGATCATAAACAACGAATATCTTCATGAATCAATAACATGTTCAGATCCGAGATCATGGCACTCGGGCCCTAGTGACAAGCATTAAGCATAACAAGTTGCAACAATATCATAAAAGTGACATCTACGGATACTAGGCACTATGCCCTAACAATCTTATGACTATTACATGACCAATCTCATCCAATCCCTACCATCCCCTTCAGCCTACAGCGGGGGAATTACTCACACATGGATGGGGGAAACATGGCTGGTCGATGGAGAGGCATTGGCGGTGATGGCGGTGAAGATCTCCTCCAATTCCCCGTCCCGGCGGAGTGCCAGAACGGAGACTTCTGGCTCCCGAGACGGAGTTTCGCGATGTGGCGGCTCTCTGGAGGGTTTCTGGCGACTTCGACTTCTCCCCGTGCGTTTTTAGGTCGAGGCCAATAAGTAGTCCAAAGGAGAGCGTCGGAGGCCGGCCGAGGGGGCCACACCATAGGGCCGCGCGGCCCCCCCTAGGCCGCGCCGCCTTATGGTGTGGGGCCCTCGGGCCTCCACCTTACTTGTCCTTCTGGCTCCATCGTATTCGGGAAAATAGGGCCTTCGCATAAATTCCGAGGATTTTCCCGAAAGTTGGATTTCTGCACAAAAACGAGACACCAGAGCAATTCTGCTGAAAACAGCGTTAGTCCGTGTTAGTTGTATCCAAAATACACAAATTAGAGGCAAAACAATAGAAAAAGTGTTTGGGAAAGTAGATACGTTTTGGACGTATCAAGAGGGCAGCGGGCCGACCCATCCCATTGCCTTCTCCTCTGGCCGCCTCTCTTCTCCACCATACGATGCTCCGGCTTAGGCGAAGCCCTGCAGCTTTGCTTCCTCCACCACCACCACCACGCCGTCGTGCTGCTGGAACTTGGAGGAGATCTACCACACCTCCGCTGTCCGCTGGAACAGGGAGAGGACGGGCTTCATCGACACCGTACGCGCGACCGAGTATGAAAGTGCTGCCGTATTGCAGCATCGGAACGATCGTCTACACCAACAACGAGATTAATCTCGTAGGATTTGGAATCTTCGAGGGTTAGTCTCATATCCATCACGTTGCTCCGATCTTGTTGATTAGATCTTGGCTTTTCCATAGATTAGATCTTGGATTTATTCGTCTTTGCGGTAGGAAATTTTTTGTTTTCTATGCAATGAACCCATCGGGAG
>NC_061512.1:203793747-203807895 GCF_022539505.1 Lolium rigidum
CTCTACAGTGTTGACAAGGCCGCTGCCCGCCGGTGGGTTTTGGCAGTCAACACCTTCCACTAGTCTGCTGAACACCGGAGACCGCTGCAACACGTTGATGTCATTGTGTGATCCCGCCATGCCAAAGAAAGAATGCCAAATCCACAGGTCATAATCTGCCACAGCTTCAAGCACCACTACTGCAATATCCATGACGCCCTTTGTATATACCTTGCCAAGCAAACGGGCAGTTCTTCCATGCCCGAGTGCATGCAATCGATGCTTCCAAGCATTCCGGAAATCCTCCGGCAGCATTTTGTGCCATGATCCTTGCGATCTCTTCCTCGAGTTGGCCCTCTCAAGTAGTATTTGCCAAACTTTCCCACCACAGCTCGGCAAAACTTGTACATGCACTCAATGGCGGTAGACTCACTCATTCGAAGGTAGTCGTCCTGTGTATCGGCAGGTGCTCCGTATGCAAGCATCCTCATGGCGGCGGTGCACTTCGAATGGATGAGAACCCGAGAACGCCTACGGCGTCGACCTTGAGCTTGAAGTAGGGGTCGAACTCTCGAACGCCGTGGAGGATATTCATGAACAGGCCCTTGCTCATCCTGTGCCGGCGCCGAAAATTGTCGGCATGTGTTGCCCCGTCGGCGAAGTAGTCGTTGTGCAGCATGGCATGCCCCTCCATCCTCTGCCGGGGCTTCGACTTCCTTCTTCCCGGCCTTGATCCTCCGCGGCGCGACCTCTTCCTCTTCTCCGCCTCGGCGTCAAGCATGTCCTGGAGGGACGCGATGATCAGCAAATGCTCCCGCAGGTCGTCGTCGAACGCTTGCTCGTCCTCCGGCAGCGGGGCAACCATCTCATCGTCGCTGTCCATGGCTAAAGCAAAATCAATGGTTAAAATTGCGCCGAGGCGAGACGACGCAACAAACAGCGACCAATCGCGCCTACACGGCAAGTCGTCGAGCACCTTCGTGCGCGGAGGTGGGGCGGATTTGGCGGCGCGTTACGGGAGGCGCGGCGACGCGGCGGCGGCGGCACGACCGGCGGGAGCCCCGACCGCGACAACGGTGCCGACTCGCGGCACGGATCGGACGCCCAAACGGCCGGGAAATCCAGCGGCGGCGGTGGGGTGGGAGGCGCGGGAAGGAAGGAGCGACGAGAAAAGAGGCGCGAACCAACGGTTTATGCAAATAGTCGCCGACATGTGGGAGCCCGCCTCGCTTTTCGTTGTGTCCGGCGTCCCTGGTGCGTCCCCTGTGGGACGGGGACCGGGCTCGGGGCGCCGGACACCGTATCGGGGCGCGCCGGACAAAAAAGGGCTTTGGGGGACGCGGCTGGAACGCTTTTTTTTGTCCGGCGCGCCCCAAATCGCTTTGGGGGACGGTTTGGGGGACGCGACTGGAGATGCTCTTACATTCTAATTCCAATTTATATAAAGTCTAACGAGCAAAGTGAGGCCTATCGTCGGGAGGTATGGGTTTACCATGATATGCATCACCGTTGATTTAGGTTATCACCATTACAAATACCTACGTGCATCTTCGCAGTATGAATATATTTTTGTTAAAAAATTATATACCTATTTGCATGTTGACGCACACGATAAGTTAAATCCGTAAAATCTCCGCACTGTCAACGATGGTGAGCATTTGCTGGCTGACGCCATGCTTTTTGCCCTTCTCTTTGAAGGGTTTCTCCACATTAAATCTGTGTTTCCCGATGGTTTTAGTTTAATATATCTTTTTTTATTGTGTGTGGTGATCACAAGTTTATAACAGTTCTCCGTCGCTTGGATACGGGAGATCAGCACGCAGAGAATTGAAGTGACGGCATTCACGCACTCTGTCGTGCGTGTGAGCCACCATCGGATTCCGGCAGCCAAAGCGAGCTCTGTACTACGTGCAAGCAAGCGCCAAACGTACGTGCAGTGTTTGTGTTTAGCCGCGGCTACCTGGCAGATGCAGATAATTACCTTGCGTGGCCCTGACTGATACTACCGATTGATGCAACCGGCCGGTTGTCGCGTACGTGCAGGGTTGGCCAAGATCTTCCCTGTTGGATAGTGATAAACACAAAAGGAAAAGCTAGCCATAGGCTAGGCAGCTAGTAGCTCAGTACTGCTTACAGATTCTCGGCCGGTCAGATGACAATAGCAACATGTGGATTTATCTGAACATACATATAGCTGCAGTTTTGGTCACATGGATTTCGAAGAATATAAACCATTTGTTTCGTACGACCAGATAAGTTGATCCTCGTCAGAATTCAAATCTATGGTATTAGCAATAACCAAAACTCCTGCTATTGCACCATCATATCATCAGAGAAAGTTCTCCTAAAATCACATCTCAGAGTTGTTCCATCCCACACCTCACTAACAGATTTGGTTTGTTGATTAGAGACAAATTATATTACGCCGATGAATTTCGTTCCGTTCCGTTTCCGTGGTTAGAGCGTCTCCAGCCGTTAGCTCTCCCCACGGCCAAATCCAGCGTTAAATAGCGTTGGATTGGACGAAAGTTTCGACCGGGGAGCGCCGAAGTTCCAGCCGTCTCCCCGGTAGACACCCGGTGTTCGACGTTTTTGAGAAAAAAGTTCTTGAAAACATCCAAAATCAAATATAGTTCGGCGAATTTGACCAATTTTGCCAATATTTGGCTTATTTTTACAAATAAACTTTACAGTTCAACAAAACAAGACAAGTTTTGAAACAAATCAAATGAAAACTAGTTGGTGTTGCCTCGAAGCGTCCATATGTGCTCCACCAGATCATCCTGCAAATGTTGATGCATTATGAAGTCTCGAATCTCCTGATGCATAGCGATGAACGCAGCCCACGATGCCGGCACCTGGTGGTTAGGCTGTGCAAGAGGACCCTCTCTGTCATATGGTGCAGCTTGCTCGCTCGGAGGAACCGGATACTTCAACTCATTCTCGATAATCATGTTGTGTAAGCACACACAACAGTTCATCACCTCCCACATCTAATCTTTGGACCAAGTCAAAGCGGGGAACCGGACTACAGTAAATCTCTGCTGGAGGACACCAAATGCACGCTCAACGTCCTTTCGGCAACCTTCTTGTTCCTTGGCAAACTGATGCTCCTTCGGGGGGGTGGGGCTTGAGATAGTCTTCACAAATGTTTGCTCACTTTGGATGGATACCGTCTGCAAGATAGTATTCCTTGTTGTACTGCCGACCATTGATCGCAAAATTAACCGGAGGAGCATGACCCTCAACAAGCTTGGAGAAGATCAGCGAGCACTACAAGACGTTGATGTCGTTGTTGGATCCCGGCATACCAAAGAAGGAGTGCCAAATCCAGAGATCGTAGGTAGTCACTGCCTCAAGTATCATAGTGCAGCCTTTTTTTGACCCTTGTACATTCCCTGCCAGGAAAACGGACAGTTCTTTCATTTCCAATGCATGCAGTCAATGCTTCCAAGCATCCCTGGAAATCCTCGAGCTTCATTGACAGCGAGGATCTTAGCAGTGTCTTCGACAGTGGGTGATCTCAAGTAGATATCCCCGAACAGTGCTATGACCGCCCTGCAGAACCGGTAGAAACAATCAAGGGTGGTGGACTCCGCCATCCAAAGATAGTCATCGGTAGAATCACCAGGAGCTCCATATGTCAGCATCCGCATAGCCACCGTGCACTTTTGGAGGGCGGAGAACCCTGTCATGAAGGTGCAATCCAACTTGCATCTGAAATAGGAGTCGTACTCTCGAAGGGCATACACAATTTTTAGGAAGAGCTTCCGGCTCATCCTGAAACGACGCCTAAAAACAGCCTCACCGTGCAATGGATCGTCGGTGAAGTAGTCGGCGTAGAGCATGCACTAGCCCTCCATTCGCTGACTCGTATTGCACTTTCGGCGACCTGGTGCCGACCCACCACGGCGACCAATGGCCAACTCGGCGTACAAGCCGGACATGCAAGCTAGGATCAGCATGTGCTCCTCGTCTTGGGCGGTGGCTGCCATTTCTTCTTCCAAAATCTCATCGAGCATCTGCTCCTCCTCCTCCTCCTCGTCGGCAGAGTCCATGTCCGGCCAGGCAATTGAACGAACACCAGCCGAGCGTGTCGACGAGGCGCGACGCGAGGGAGCTTTTGGAGGGCGGAAAATACGCAGAGGGCAGGAAAGGCGGCGGAATATAGGCTGCTGGGTGGAGGAACGACGGAGTTGAGGCAACCGGCCGGCGGATTGGCGAGGGGTGGTGCCGGCGGCGACAGAGCAACGGGAGGGGGGATTTGCGATGACAAAGTGGTGAGGTTCATGTGTTCTCTCACCGACAGAGCGGGCATGTCCCCGCTTTTCTCTCGTCCGTAGTCCCCGAGCGCACCCCGTGGGGCCGGGGATGGCCTGGGCTCTCCAGACGAACGAAAGGCCAAATCTGGGGGAAATCGAGGAGCCGGGGGCACGGCAGGGCCGAATAACGTCGTCCGGATGTAAAAACGGCTGTCGGGGAGACGGCTGAAGATGCTCTAAGAGCATCTCCACCGGCGCCCCCAAATAGTCGCCGGTATGGCGTCGACACTATCGTATGGGGGATGTTGGCACAACATCCTCCATTTGGAGGAGCGGCTCCCACACCGGCGCGCTCCATATGACAACCCCAATAGATGATTTGAATTTGAAAACTCAAACAAAAGCATAGAAATTCGAATAAGTTTACGAATTTAAAGTTTGAGCCAACACGGCCACCAATTTCGAATAGGTTTCGACTATGAAGTTTGGGCCAACATACGGCCACCAAATCGCCGTCTCCGGCGCAAACAAAACGGCTTCCGAGCCGGCTGATCATATGAACGAGATCATGGGCGGCTCAACCTCGACGACTTCCTCATCGGCGGCGAGCCCCGGTGGTAGCTCCATCGCTGCAATAGGATCCACGGTCGCCGGGGGAGGCATGAATGTCGATGGTGCCGGCAGAGAGATGAACATGGAGGGTGTCGGCGGAGAGATGAACGTGGAGGGTGCCGACGGAGACATGAATGTGGAGGGTGCCAGGGGAGACGGTGATGCAGCTCGCGCCGCCATCACCTCTTGGCCAATGCGCTTGCGGTACATCTCGTGCCACACCCATGCCAACGTTTCCATCTTCTCCATGTCGGCCATCAAGATCTGGATTCTTGAGACATCTTGGCCAATGATAGCTGCGTCGCTTCGTTGGTGGCCTTCATGGCAGCGGCGTGAGCTTCCATCTTCGCCGCCTCCACCTTCTCCCTCTCCAACTCGATCTTCATGTCTTGCTTTTCGAGAATTGCCTTCCACACGACGGCGGCCCTATCCGCCGCTTCCTTGTTGTAATAACCCAGAACATAGGAACAACGAAGGGTAGATTTAGAAATGGGATGTGCAGTTCATCGCAAAACGGGGGAAATTTTTGCGCCTTATTGCAACTAAACCTAAGAGGGATCGAGGTTTGATACGTCTCCAACGTATCCATAATTTCTGATGTTCCATGCTTGTTTTATGACAATACTTACATGTTTTGCTTGCACTTTATGATGATTTTATGCGTTTTCCGGAACTAACCTATTAACAAGATGCCACGGTGCCGGTTCCTGTTTTCCGCTATTTTTGGTTCCCGGAAAAGCTGTTCGGGCAATATTCTCGGAATTGGACGAAATCAACGCCAAACATCTTATTTTTCCCGGAAGGCCCCAGAACACCGAAGGAGAGTCGGAGGCGAGCCAGGGGGGCCCCACACGACAGGGCCGCGCGGGCTCCACCCTAGCCGCGCCGGCCTATGGGGAGGAGGCCCCGTGGCCCCTCCGACTCCGACTCTTCGCCTATTTAAGCCCTAGAGACCTAAAAACGCGATACCTTTTGATGAAACTCCAGAAAGACTCCAGGGGCGCCGCCGCCATCGCGAAACTCCAATTCCGGGGACAGAAGTCTCTGTTCCGGCACCCTGCCGGGACGGGGAAGTGCCCCCGGAAGCCATCTCCATCGACGCCATCGCCTCCATCATGCTCCGTGAGTAGTTCCCCCATGGACTACGGGTTCTAGCGATAGCTAGTTGGTACTCTCTATCCCATGTACTTCAATACAATGGTCTCATGAGCTGCCTTACATGATTGAGATCCATCTGATGTAATCGGTGTTGTGTTTGTTGGGATCCGATGGATGATACATTATGATTAGTCTATCTATAAAGTTTGTGAAGTTATTGTTGCTGCAATCTTGTTATGCTTAATGCTTGTCATTAGGGCCCGAGTGGCATGATCTTAGATTTAAGCTCTATATTTATTGCTTAGATTGTATCTACAAGTTGTATGCACATGTCGCTGTCCGGAACCAAAGGCCCCGAAGTGACAGAAATCGGGACAACCGGAGGGGATGGTGGTGATGTGAGGATCACATGTTTTCACGGAGTGTTAATGCTTTGCTCCGGTACTCTATTAAAAGGAGTTCCTTAATATCCAGTAGATTCCCTAGAGGCCCGGCTGCCACCAGCTGGTAGGACAAAACATGTTGTGCAAGTTTCTCATTGCGAGCACGTACGACTATAATTGGAAAACATGCCTACATGATTAATGAATTGATGTTCTATCTTAATGCTTTATCAATCCTGTCAATTGCCCAACTGTAATTTGTTCACCCAACACTTGTTACTTGTTATTGGAGAGTTACCACTAGTGTAGATCGCTGGGAACCCCGGTCCATCTCTCATCATTATATACTCGTTCTACATGTCATTGGAAGTAGTATCAACTATTTTCACGGTGCCATTGCCTGCGTGTTACGATTACTTGCTGTCACGTATTCACTGTTACTACTGCTCTCATATCATTGCTACTTTCACATCACCCTCTGTTACTAGTGCTTTTCCAGTGCAGCTGAATTGACAACTCAGTTGTTAAGGCTTATAAGTATTCTTTACCTCCCCTTGTGTCGAATCAATAAATTTGGGTTTTACTTCCCTCGAAGACTGCCGCGATCCCCTATACTTGTGGGTTATTGATGGCGTGTATTTCACACGTTCGTTGGGCAACCCCAAGAGGAAGGTATGATGCGCACAGCAGCAAGTTTTCCCTCAGAAAGAAACCAAGGTTTATCGAACCAGGAGGAGCCAAGAAGCACGTTGAAGGTTGATGGCGGCGGGATGTAGTGCGGCGCAACACCGGAGATTCGGCGCCAACGTGGAACCTGCACAACACAACCAAAGTACTTTGCCCCAACGAAATAGTGAGGTTGTCAATCTCACCGGCTTGCTGTAACAAAGGATTAACCGTATTGTGTGGAAGATGATTGTTTGCAGAGAAAACGGTAAAAACAAGTATTGCGACAGATTTGTATTTCGGTATAAAAGAATGAACCGGGGTCCACAGTTCACTAGAGGTGTCTCTCCCATAAGATAAAAACATGTTGGGTGAACAAATTACAGTCGGGCAATTGACAAATAGAGAGGGCATAACAATGCACATACATGTCATGATAAGTACAGTGAGATTTAATTGGGCATTACGACAAAGTACATAGACCGCCATCCAACCGCATCTATGCCTAAAAAGTCCACCTTCGAGGTTATCGTCCGAACCCCTTCCGGTATTAAGTTGCAAAGCAACGGACAATTGCATTAAGTATGGTGCGTAATGTAATCAATCAACTACATCCTCGGACATAGCATCAATGTTTTATCCCTAGTGGCAACGGCACAGCACAACCTTAGAACTTTCTCATCCATTGTCCCGGGTGTCAATGCGGGCATGAACCCACTATCGAGCATAAATACTCCCTCTTGGAGTTACTAGCATCAACTTGGCCAGAGCCTCTACTAATAACGGAGAGCATGCAAGATCATAAACAACACATATGCAATAACTTGATAATTAACATAACATGGTATTCTCTATCCATCGGATCCCGACAAACACAACATAGAGTATTACGGATAGATGATCTTGATCATGTTAGGCAGCTCACAAGATCCAACAATGAAGCACAATGAGGAGAAGACAACCATCTAGCTACTGCTATGGACCCATAGTCCGGGGGTGAACTACTCACTCATCACTCCGGAGGCGACCATGGCGGTGTAGAGTCCTCCGGGAGATGAATCCCCTCTCCGGCAGGGTGCCGGAGGAGATCTCCAGAATCCCCCGAGATGGGATCGGCGGCGGCGGCGTCTCTGGAAGGTTTTCCGTATCGTGGTTTTTCGCATAAGGGGTTTCACGACGGAGGCTTTAAGTAGGCGGAAGGGCAGAGTCGGAGGGCTGACGAGGGGCCCACACCACAGGGCGGCGCGGGCCCCCCTTGGCCGCGCCGCCTTGTGGTGTCGCCACCTCGTGGCCCCACTTCGTATGCTCTTCGGTCTTCTGGAAGGTTCGTGGCAAAATAGGCCCACGGGTCTTGATTTCGTCCAATTCGAGAATATTTCGTTACTAGGATTTTTGAAACCAAAAACAGCGAGAACAACGAAGCGGCCCTTCGGCATCTTGTTAATAGGTTAGTTCCAGAAAATGCACGAATATGACATAAAGTGTGCATAAAACATGTAGGTATCATCAATAATATGGCATGGATCATAAGAAATTATCGATACGTCGGAGACGTATCAAGCATCCCCAAGCTTAGTTCTGCTCGTCCCGAGCGAGTAAAACGATAACAAAGATAATTTCTGAAGTGACATGCCATCATAACCTTGATCATACTATTTGTAAACATATGTAATGAATGCAGCGATCAAAACAATGGTAATGACATGAGTAAACAAGTGAATCATAAAGCAAAGACTTTTCATGAATAGTACTTCAAGACAAGCATCAATAAGTCTTGCATAAGAGTTAACTCATAAGGCAATAAATCAAAGTAAAGGTATTGAAGCAACACAAAGGAAGATTAAGTTTCAGCGGTTGCTTTCAACTTGTAACATGTATATCTCATAGATAATTGTCAACATAGAGTAATATAACAAGTGCAATATGCAAGTATGTAGGAATCAATGCATAGTTCACACAAGTGTTTGCTTCTTGAGGTGGAGAGAGATAGGTGAACTGACTCAACATAAAAGTAAAAGAATGGTCCTTCAAAGAGGAAAGCATCGATTGCTATATTTGTGCTAGAGCTTTTATTTTGAAAACATGAAACAATTTTGTCAACGGTAGTAATAAAGCATATGAGTTATGTAAATTATATCTTACAAGTTGCAAGCCTCATGCATACTGTACTAATAGTGCCCGCACCTTATCCTAATTAGCTTGGACTACCGGATCTTTGCAATACACATGTTTTAACCAAGTGTCACAATGGGGTACCTCCATGCCGCCTGTACAAAGGTCTAAGGAGAAAGCTCGCATTTTGGATTTCTCGCTTTTGATTATTCTCAACTTAGACATCCATACCAGGACAACATGGACAACGAGATAATGGACTCCTCTTTAATGCATAAGCATGTGGCAACAATTATTATTCTCATATGAGATTGAGGATGTGTGTCCAAAACTGAAACTTCCACCATGATTCATGGCTTTAGTTAGCGGCCCAATGTTCTTCTCTAACAATATGCATGCTCCAACCATTAAGGTGGTAGATCTCTCTTACTTCGGACAAGACGGACATGCATAGCAACTCACATGATATTCAACAAAGAATAGTTGATGGCATCCCCGAAGCATGGTTATCGCACAACAAGCAACTTAATAAGAGATAAAGTGCATAAGTACATATTCAATACCACAATAGTTTTTAAGCTATTTGTCCCATGAGCTATATATTGCAAAGGTGAATGATGGAATTTTAAAGGTAGCACTCAAGCAATTTAGTTTGGAATGGCGGATAAATACCATGTAGTAGGTAGGTATGGTGGACACAAATGGCATAGTGGTTGGCTCAAGTATTTTGGATGCATGAGAAGTATTCCCTCTCGATACAAGGTTTAGTCTAGCAAGGTTATTTGAAACAAACACAAGGATGAACGGTGCAGCAAAACTCACATAAAAGACATATTGTAAACATTATAAGACTCTACACCGTCTTCCTTGTTGTTCAAAACTCAATACTAGATGTTATCTAGACTCTAGAGAAACTAAATATGCAAACCAAATTAGCAAGCTCTAAGTGTTTCTTCATTAATGGGTGCAAAGTATATGATGCAAGAGCTTAAACATGAGCACAACAATTGCCAAGTATCAAATTATCCAAGACATTTTAGAATTACTACATGTAGCATTTTCCAATTCCAACCATATAACAATTTAACGAAGAAGAAACTTCGCCATGAATACTATGAGTAGAGCCTAAGGACATACTTGTCCATATGCTACAGCGGAGCGTGTCTCTCTCCCATAAAGTGAATGCTAGGATCCATTTTATTCAAACAAAACAAAAAACAAAAACAAATCGACGCTCCAAGCAAAGTGCATAAGATGTGACGGAATAAAAATATAGTTTCGGGGAGGAACCTGATAATGTTGTCGATGAAGAAGGGGATGCCTTGGGCATCCCCAAGCTTAGACGCTTGAGTCTTCTTAGAATATGCAGGGGTGAACCACGGGGCATCCCCAAGCTTAGAGCTTTCACTCTCTTTGATCATATTGCATCATACTCCTCTCTTGATACTTGAAAACTTCCTCCACACCAAACTCGAAACAACTCATTAGAGGGTTAGTGCACAATAAAAATTCACATGTTCAGAGGTGACACAATCATTCTTAACACTTCTGGACATTGCATAAAGCTACTTGACATTAATGGATCAAAGAAATTCATCCAACATAGCAAAAGAGGCAATGCAAAATAAAAGGCAGAATCTATCAAAACAGAACAGTCCGTAAAGATGGATTTTATTAGGCCACCAGACTTGCTCAAATGAAAATGCTCAAATTGAATGAAAGTTGCGTCATGCACGTAAATTGGCTTAATTTTCTGAGCTACCTACAGGGAGGTAGACCCAGATTCGTGACAGCAAAGAAATCTGGAACTGGGCAGTAATCCAAATCTAGTACTTACTTTACTATCAAAGACTTTACTTGGCACAACAAAACATAAAACTAAGATAAGGAGAGGTTGCTACAGTAGTAAACAACTTCCAAGACACAAATATAAAACAAAAATACTGTAGTAAAAACATGGGTTGTCTCCCATAAGCGCTTTTCTTTAACGCCTTTCGGCTAGGCGCGGAAAGTGTAACTCAAGTAACATCAAGAGACGAAGCATCAACATCATAATTTGTTCTAATAATAGAATCATAAGGTAACTTCATTCTCTTTCTAGGGAAGTGTTCCATACCTTTCTTGAGAGGAAATTGATATTTAATATTACCTTCCTTCATATCAATAGTAGCACCAACGGTTCGAAGAAAAGGTCTTCCCAATATAATGGGGCAAGATGCATTGCATTCAATATCCAAGACAACAAAATCAACGGAAACAAGGTTATTGTTAACCATAATATGAACATTATCAACTTTCCCCAAAGGTTTCTTTTTAGCATTATCAGCGAGATTAACATCCAGATAACAGTTTTTCAATGGTGGCAAGTCAAGCATATCATAGACTTTTTTAGGCATAACAGAAATACTCGCACCAAGATCACATAAAGCATTACAATCAAAATCTTTGACTCTCATTTTAATGATGGGATCCCAACCATTCTCTAGCTTTCTAGGAATAGAAGTTTCAAGTTTTAGTTTCTCTTCTCTAGCTTTTATGAGAGCATTTGTAATATGTTTTGTGAAAGCCAAGTTTACAGCGCTAGCATTGGGACTCTTAGCAAGTTTTTGCAAGAACTTTATAACTTCAGAGATGTGGCAATAATCAAAATCTAAATCATTACAATCTAAAGCAATGGGATTATCATCCCAAAGGTTGGAAAAAATTTCAGCAGTTTTATCACGAGCGGTTTCGGCGGTTTTAGCGATTTCGAGGTAATTTTGCGCGCTTTGCACTAGGAGTAGAAGCATTGCCAACACCAATTATTTTACCATTGATAGTAGGAGGTGCAACAACATGTGAATCATTAGCATTGCTAGTGGTGGTAATAGTCCAAAATTTAGCTACATTTTCTTCTTTAGCTAGTTTTTCATTTTCTTCTCTATCCCACCTAGCACGCAGTTCAGCCATTAATCTTATATTCTCATTAATTCTAACTTGGATGGCATTTGCTGTAGTAACAATTTTATTTTCAATATCCCTATTAGGCATAACTTTCGATTTCAAAAGATCAACATCAGAGGCAAGACTATCAACTCTAGAAACAAGAATATCAATTTTATTGAGCTTTTCCTCAACAGATTTGTTAAAGGTAGTTTGTGTACTAATAAATTCTTTAAGCATAGCTTCAAGTCCAGGGGGTGTATTCCTATTATTGTTGTAAGAATTCCCATAAGAATTAGCATAACCGTTACCATTATTATAAGGATATGGCCTATAGTTATTACTAGAATTGTTCCGATAAGCATTGTTGTTGAAATTATTATTTTTAATGAAGTTTACATCAACATGTTCTTCTTGGACAACCAATGAAGCTAATGGAACATTATTAGGATCAACATTAGTCCTATCATTCGCAAGCATAGACATAATAGCATCAACCTTATCATTCAAGGAAGAGGATTCTTCAACAGAATTTACCTTTTTACCTTGTGGAGCTCTTTCCGTGTGCCATTCAGAGTAATTAACCATCATATTATCTAGAAGATTTGTTGCTTCACCAAGAGTGATGGACATAAAGGTACCTCCAGCAGCTGAATCCAATAAATTCGCGAAGAAAAATTTAGTCTCTGCATAGAAGGTTTGGATGATCATCCAAGTAGTCGAGTCCATGGGTTGGGCAATTTTTAACCAGAGATTTCATTCTTTCCCAAGCTTGAGCAACATGTTCATTATCCAATTGTTTAAAATTCATTATGCTACTCCTCAAAGATATAATTTTAGTAGGGGGATAATATCTACCAATAAAAGCATCCTTGCATTTAGTCCATGAATCAATACTTTTCTTAGGCAGAGATAGCAACCAATCATTAGCTCTTCCTCTTAATGAGAAAGGAAACAATTTTAATTTTATAATGTCACCATCTACATCTTTATACTTTTGCATTTCACATAGTTCAACAAAATTATTGAGATGGGCAGCAAGCATCATCAGAACTAACACCAGAAAATTGCTCTCTCATAACAAGATTAAGTAAAGCGGGTTTAATTTCAAAGAATTCTGCTGTAGTAGCAGGTGGAGCAATAGGTGTGCATAGGAAATCATTATTATTTGTGCTAGTGAAGTCGCACAACTTAGTATTTTCAGGGGTGGCCATTTTAGCAGTAGTAAATAAAGCAAACTAGATAAAGTAAATGCAAGTAAACTAATTTTTTTGTGTTTTTGATATAGCAAACAAGACAGTAAATAAAATAAAACTAGCAACTGATTTTTTTGTGTTTTGATATAATGCAGCAAACAAAGTAGTAAATAAAATAAAGCAAGACAAAAACAAAGTAAAGAGATTGGGAAGTGGAGACTCCCCTTGCAGCGTGTCTTGATCTCCCCGGCAACGGCGCCAGAAAATATGCTTGATGGCGTGTATTTCACACGTTCGTTGGGCAACCCCAAGAGGAAGGTACGATGCGCACAGCAGCAAGTTTTCCCTCAGAAAGAAACCAAGATTTATCGAACCAGGAGGAGCCAAGAAGCACGTTGAAGGTTGATGGCGGCGGGATGTAGTGCGGCGCAACACCAGAGATTCCGGCGCCAACGTGGAAGCTGCACAACACAACCAAAGTACTTTGCCCCAACGAAACGGTGAGGTTGTCAATCTCACCGGCTTGCTGTAACAAAGGATTAACCGTATTGTGTGGAAGATGATTGTTTGCAGAGAAAACGGTAAAAACAAGTATTGCAGCAGATTTGTATTTCGAGTATAAAAGAATGGACCGGGGTCCACGAGTTCACTAGAGGTGTCTCTCCCATAAGATAAAAGCATGTTGGGTGAACAAATTACAGTCGGGCAATTGACAAATAGAGAGGGCATAACAATGCACATACATGTCATGATAAGTACGGTGAGATTTAATTGGGCATTACGACAAAGTACATAGACCGCCATCCAACTGCATCTATGCCTAAAAAGTCCACCTTCGAGGTTATCGTCCGAACCCCTTCAGGTATTAAGTTGCAAAGCAACAAACAATTGCATTAAGTATGGTGCGTAATGTAATCA
>NC_061512.1:203807995-204057964 GCF_022539505.1 Lolium rigidum
GTGAAGAACAACAGAGAATCGTAGTTTGCGTAGATTGTATTTCAGATGTAAAAGAATGGACCGGGGTCCACAGTTCACTAGTGGTGTCTCTCTAGTAAGATAAATATCATGTTGGGTGAACAAATTACAGTTGGGCAATTGACAAATAGAGAGGGCATAACAATGCACATACATATCATGATGACTAATATGAGATTTACTTAGGGCATTACGACAAAGAACATAGACCTCTATCAAGCATGCATCTATGCCTAAAAAGTTCACCTTCGGGTTAGCATCCGCACCCCTTCCAGTATTAAGTTGCAAACAACAGACAATTGCATTAAGTATGGTGCGTAATGTAATCAACACAAATATCCTTAGACAAAGCATGATGTTTTATCCCTAGTGGCAACAACACATCCATAACCTTAGAACTTTCTCGTCACCGTCCTGCATTCAATGGAGGCATGAACCCACTATCGAGCATAAATACTCCCTCTTGGAGTTACAAGTATCAACTTGGCCAGAGCCTCTACTAGCAACGGAGAGCATGCAAGATCATAAATAACACATATATGATAGATCAATAATCAACTTGACATAGTATTCCATATTCATCGGATCCCAACAAACACAACATGTAGCATTACAAATAGACGATCTTGATCATGTTAGGCAGCTCAAAAGATCTAAACATGATAGCACAAGAGGAGAAGACAACCATCTAGCTACTGCTATGGACCCATAGTCCAAGGATAAACTACTCACGCATCAATCCGGAGGCGGGCATGATGATGTAGAGTCCTCCGGTGATGATTCCCCTCTCCGGCAGGGTGCCGACGGCGATCTCCTGAATCCCCCGAGATGGGATTGGCGGCGATGGTGTCTCTGGAACTTTTCTCGTATCGTGGCTCTCGGTACTAGGCTTTTCGCGACGGAGAGAATAAATAGGCGAAGGGGCAGAGTCGGAGGGCGCCCGAGGGGCCCACCCCACAGGCCGGCGCGCCCTCCGAGCCGCGCCGCCCTAGGGTGTGGGGCCACCTTGGCCCCTCTCCGTCTCTCCATCGGTGTTCTGGAAAGCTCCGTGGAAAATAAGACCGTGGGCTTTTGTTTCGTCCAATCCCGAGAATATTTCCTGTGTAGGATTTCTGAAACCAAAAACAGTAGAAAACAGGAACTGGTGCTTCGGCATCTTGTTAATAGGTTAGTGCCGGAAAATGCATCAAAATGATATAAAGTGTATATAAAACATGTGAGTATTGTCATAAAACTAGCATGGAACATAAGAAATTATAGATACGTTTGAGACATATCAAGCATCCACAAGCTTAGTTCCTACTCGCCCTCGAGTAGGTAAACGATAACAAGGATAATTTCTGAAGTGACATGCTGCTATCATAATCTTGATCAATACTATTGTAAAGCATATGAGATGAATGAAGTGATTCAAAGCAATGGTAAAGATAATGACTAAACAACTGATCATATAGCAAAGTCTTTTCATGAATAGTACTTTCAAGACAAGCATCAATAAGTCTTGCATAGAAGTTAACTCATAAAGCAATAGATTCTTAATAGAAGGTTTTGAAGCAACACAAAGGAAGATATAAGTTTCAGCAGTTGCTTTCAACTTCAACATGTTTATCTCATGGATAATTGTCAACACAAAGTAATATGATGAATGCAAATAAGCAAGTATGTAAGAATCAATGCACACAGCTGACACAAGTGTTTGCTTCTAAGATAGAAAGAAGTAGGTAAACTAACTCAACATAAAGTAAAATAAAGGGCCCTTCGCAGAGGGAAGCAGTGATTACTCTTGTGCTAGAGCTTTTTATTTTGGAAACATAGAAACAATTTTGTCAACGGTAGTAATAATTCATATGTGTTATGCGTAAAACATCCTATAAGTTGCAAGCCTCATGCATCGAATACCAATAGTGCTCACACCTTGTCCTAATTAGCTCGGATTTCCATGGATTATCATTGCATTACATATGTTTCAACCAAGTGTCACAAAGGGGTACCTCTATGTTGCCTGTACAAAGGTCCAAGGAGATAGATCGCATTTGATTTCTCGTTTTTGATAAATCTCACCTTAAGGACATCCATACCGGGACAACATAGAAAACAGATAATGGATTCCTCTTTAATGCTTAAGCATTCAACAACAGATAATATTCTCATAAGAGATTGAGGATTAATGTCCAAACTGAAACTTCCACCATGATACATGGCTTTAGTTGGCGACCCAATGTTCTTCTCTAACAATATGCATACTCAAACCATTTAATCATGATAAATCACCCTTACTTCAGACAAGACGAACATGCATAGCAACTCACATGATATTCAACAAAGGTGTAATAGTTGATGGCGTCCCCAGAAATATGGTTACCGCTCAACAAGCAACTTATAAGAAATAAGATACATAAGCAACATATTCAATACCACAATAGTTTTTTAAGCTATTTTCCCATGAGCTATGTATTGCAAAGACAAGGAATGAAATTTTAAAGGTAGCACGCAAGCAATTTACTTGGAATGGCAGGAAAATACCACGTAGTAGGTAGTTATGGTGGACACAAATGGCATAGGTTTTGGCTCAAGGTTTTGGATGCACGAGAAACATTCTCTCTCAGTACAAGGCTTTGGCTAGCAAGGTTGTTTGAAGCAAACACAAGTATGAACCAGTACAGCAAAACTTATATAAGAACATATTGCAAGCATTATAAGACTCTACACTGTCTCTTTGTTGTTCAAACACCTTTATCAGAAAATATCTAGACTTTTAGAGAGATCAATCATGCAAACCAAATTTCAACAAGCTCTATGGTAGTTCTCCACTAATAGGTTTAAACAACATGATGCAAGAGCTTAAACATGATCTATTTGAGAGCTCAAAACAATTGCCAAGTATCAAATTATTCAAGACAATATACCAACTACCACATGGAGCATTTTCTGTTTCCAACCAAATAGCAATGAACGAAGCAGTTTTCAACCTTCGCCATGAGCATTAAAAGTAAAGCTAAGAACACTAGTGTTCATATGAAACAACGGAGCGTGTCTTTCTCCCACACAAAGAATGCTAGGATCCGAGTTTATTCAAACAAAAACAAAAATAAAAGCATACAGACGCTCCAAGTAAAGCACATAAGATGTGACGGAATAAAAATATAGTTTCACTAGAGGTGACCTGATAAGTTGTCGATGAAGAAAGGGATGCATTGGGCATCCCCAAGCTTAGATGCTTGAGTATTCTTGAAATATGCAGGGATGAACCACGAGGGCATCCCCAAGCTTAGACTTTTCGCTCTTCTTGATCATATTATATCCTCCTCCTCTCTTGATCCTTGAAAACTTCCTCCACACCAAACTCAAAACAAACTCATTAGAGGGTTAGTGCATAATCAAAAATTCACATGTTCAGAGAGGACACAATCATTCCTAACACTTCTGGACATTACCCAAAGCTACCGAAAGTTAATGGAACAAAGAAATCCATTCAACACAGTAAAAGAGGCAATGTGAAATAAAAGGCAGAATCTGTCAAAAAAGAACAGTCCGTAAAGACGAATTTTTTAGAGGCACTGAACATGCTCAGATGAAGAAGCTCAAATTGAATGAAAGTTGCGTACATATCTGAGGATCACTCATGAATGTTCTCCGATTTTTCTGAGTTTCCTACAGAGAGTTGTACTCAAATTCGTGACAGCTAGAAATCTGTTTCTGCGCAGAAATCCAAATCTAGTATCAACCTTACTATCAAAGACTTTACTTGGCACAACAATGAAATAAAGTAAAGATAAGGAGAGGTTGCTACAGTAGTAACAACTTCCAAGACACAAACATAAAACAAAAAATTGCAGAAATAAAATAATGGGTTGTCTCCCATAAGCGCTTTTCTTTAACGCCTTTCAGCTAGGCGCAGAAAGTGTAAATCAAGTATTATCAAGAGATGAAGCATCAACATCATGATTTTCCTTAAAAACACAACTTGTCACAATAGGTATATTAGATGCTCCATTATCTAAATTCCCCATAGTGGTACTAAGGGCTTTATCAATTTTAGGCTTATAATAATTCTTTGGCTTAGGCACCTTAGAGACATACATGAACTTTTGCTCCTTACCCACATAAGCTTTCTCCTTTAACTTAAGAGAAGAAAAAGTTGAACCCAAGGTTCCCATAGCTTTTTCAAGTTCACCAATCCTATGGGTTTGATTATCATGGATAGCACAAGTTTCTAAGACATCAATTCTTTCATTAATTCCTCCTAGAGATTTATCAAGTTTATCAGTGTTATCAAGTAATATTCTCAACACTTGGAAGATATTTCTCTATGGCCTCCAGCTTTTTCATGACATCTTCAAGAGAGATTTCAATTTTAGCTTCATTAACAGGTGGTATTCCAACTAGACTCTCAATAATGCAACTAGCTTCTAAAGCAGGAGTGCCTAGGAAATTACCTCCCGCAAGTGTATCAAGAACATACCTATTCCAGCTAGAGATACCAACATAAAAGTTCCTAAGGAGGATAATAGTGGAGTGTTTCTTAGTGCACCTATGATGAGCATCACTAATTCTATACCAAGCATCTTTAAAACTTTCTCCCCCTTGTTGCTTAAACGAACGAACTTCAACTTCAGGATTACTCATTTTAGCAATAAAAATAAACTAAGCAGAACAGAATTAAATAAAGTAAAACTAGTAACTAATTTTTTGTGTTTTTGATATAAAGAAAGCAAACAAAATAGAAAATAAAATAAAGTAAAGTAAAGCAAGACAATAACAAAGTAAAGAGATTGGATGTGAGAGACTCCCCTTGCAGCGTGTCTTGATCTCCCCGGCAACGGCGCCAGAAATTTAGCTTGATAACGCGTGAAGCACACGTCCGTTGGGAACCCCAAGAGGAAGGTGTGATGCATATAGCAGCAAGTTTCCCTCAGTAAGAAACCAAGGTTTATCAAACCAGTAGGAGATGAAGGCCACGTGAAAGTTGTTGGTGAAGGAGTGTAGTGCGGCGCAACACCAGGGATTCCGGCGCCAACGTGGAACCTGCACAACACAATCAAAATACTTTGCCCCAACTTAACAGTGAGGTTGTCAATCTCACCGGCTTGCTGTAAACAAAGGATTAAACATATGGTGTGGAGAATGATGTTTGCTTGTGAAGAACAACAGAGAACAAAGTTTGCAGTAGATTGTATTTCAGATGTAAAAGAATGGACCGGGGTCCACAGTTCACTAGTGGTGTCTCTCCAATAAGATAAATAGCATGTTGGGTGAACAAATTACAGTTGGGCAATTGACAAATAGAGAGGGCATAACAATGCACATACATATCATGATGACTAATATGAGATTTACTTAGGGCATTACGACAAAGAACATAGACCGCTATCCAGCATGCATCTATGCCTAAAAAGTCCATCTTCGGATAGCATCCGCACCCCTTCCAGTATTAGTTGCAAACAACAGACAATTGCATTAAGTATGGTGCGTAATGTAATCAACACAAATATCCTTAGACAAAGCATTGATGTTTTATCCCTAGTGGCAACAAAGCACATCCATAACCTTAGAACTTTCCGTCACTCGTCCCGCATTCAATGGAGGCATGAACCCACTATCGAGCATAAATACTCCCTCTTGGAGTTACAAGTATCAACTTGGCCAGAACCTCTACTAGCAACGGAGAGCATGCAAGATCATAAACAACACATATATGATAGATCAATAATCAACTTGACATAGTATTCCATATTCATCGGATCCCAACAAACACAACATGTAGCATTACAAATAGACGATCTTGATCATGTTAGACAGCTCACATGATCTAAACATGATAGCACAAGAGGAGAAGACAACCATCTAGCTACTGCTATGGACCCATAGTCCAAGGATGAACTACTCACGCATCAATCCGTAGGCGGGCATGATGATGTAGAGTCCTCCGGTGATGATTCCCCTCTTCGGCAGGGTGCCGGAGGCGATCTCCTGAATCCCCCGAGATGGGATTGGCGGCGACGGTGTCTCTGGAACTTTTCTCGTATCGTGGCTCTCGGTACTAGGGTTTTCGCGACGGAGAGAATAAATAGGCGAAGGGGCAGAGTCGGAGGGCGCCCGAGGGGCCCAACCCACGGCCGGCGCGCCCCCTCCGAGCCGCGCCGCCTAGGGTGTGGGGCCACCTTGGCCCTCTCCGTCTCTCCTTCGGTGTTCTGGAAAGCTCCGTGGAAAATAAGACCGTGGGCTTTTGTTTCGTCCAATTCCGAGAATATTTCCTGTGTAGGATTTCGAAACCAAAAACAGCAGTAAAACGAGAACCGGCGCTTCGGCATCTTGTTAATATGTTAGTGCCGGAAAATGCATCAAAATGATATAAAGTGTATATAAAACATGTGAGTATTTTCATAAAACTAGCATGGAACATAAGAAATTATAGATACGTTTGAAACGTATCAGTAGCCACGTCCAAAAAGTTATCCTTATTTTAGTGAACACTGTACAAAACCAATTTTTAACCGAAACAGGGGTTGGATTTAGTTTCTTCGGAACCAAACTCTTCTTTTCACAATCACCAATTTCCAATCTAACAAAACCCAACTCTAGGGTATTTAAGGAGGACTTGAAGACACTGTTTTTGGCTTATGGAGTGTGTCCGAAACCAACTCTAGGTAGGCTATGGATTATATTATGCAGCTATACTTTGACTTAAATTTTAATAAGGTAATAAAAAGCCGCGCCAATAAATGCAAAGGCTAGGGCGTTGTCTCCTTCATGATTTTTTTATTGATTGTTACTTGTATTCTTCTCTTTTTTTTTTTGCGAAAGTATCGTTACTTGTATTAGTTCAGTCAAACTTGTGTTAAATATGTCAGGACATGTTTGCTCAATTGGAGAAATTATGGTTAATAGCTCATGTTGGAAGATGTCAATTTGTGCACACAATTACATCACAATTCAAAGTATGGATAAAATGGTAACAAACCGGGTGAAGCAAAAGAGTCACTACATCAATTAATTAATTTTAAAGTGTGGACACCTTGTATGTTGTTATAGACTATTACCACCAATTTTAACTATCACTTTAATGAGTTTTCTTTAGAGTTACCTTACAACTTATCTTGTCTTGACATAAGAGACTCATGTGAATAAAATTGATAGTTTTAGAAAGATTTATCATGGATCTTATCATAAGTTCTTGTCTTGAGATGTTCATCATTTATACACATATCATTGAAGACTTTGGTAATTGTGTAGATATTTTAGAGGCATGCCATGTTTTCTGCGTTATCACCTCATTGAGATGACAATGCTTTAGCAGTGACGAGGAAAATAGTTGACAGTGCTTTCTCATCAACAAATATCATCAAGACCGAGTTGAGCAATAAGATGGCCGTGATGGCTTCTTGATGAAGTGCTACACTGAGAAAGTGATATTATAAACTCTTTTATCCATCAAATGAGAGAAGATTTTCAAAAGGAGGTAGAGTTTTGTCATTGCCTAGAACTTTCGCTAAAACTTTCATTATTGGTATGTTTCATTTTGCATTTTGGATTCCACAAATATGCTTCTATTTCTATTGTACTACTAATGATTATTAAGATCGTCTCTGACCATTTTGGCTTTCACATCATCAAAAAATACTCGAGATCACCTATCTCGGATACTTTCTTTCCTTCGCTACTGATTGTAGTATTATACTCTCCGTCTCATAAAAACATGTATATAGACACTTTTTAATGTGTGTTTTTACCGGAATGAGACTATCAAACACTTATTTTTTCCAATGCAAATTTGATAGATGTATATGGTCAGTCAACTATATAGATTCGACCTCATACCCACCATGCAGCGTTGCTAATATATTTGGCATTTGACTAAATAGTGTGGATCATAGTTTTAAACTACTTATTAGGATGAGAGCGCTTGCCATAATTTGGTCGTTTTGGCTATGTAGAGAGGACAATGTTTTAAATGATAAAAAATCTTCTCTCATGCAGGTAATCTGCCGGTGTATGGGTACACTCCATTTATGAATGCCTGTACAACGTGTGGAGCTTCAAGGTGTGACGTGCTCAGTGTGCGCGGCGCGGTATGCGACCATGTCCGCCTCGTCGGATTGGTGGACGGCCATTCGCATGTACTCCCGGCGGACGGCGCGGTCCTTGTCGCGGCGGACCACCTCGAACGGCGGCGCGAGGAACTCGGCTTCCTCGCGACTCTAGACCTCCGCCAAGTTGAGTGGGCCACGCGGGCCGTCGAGCCGCCACACCAGCGCGTCGAACACGCGGGCGGTGAGCTACAGCGTCTTGAACGTGTCGAACCAAAGCGGTCGCCACGACGCGTGATCTTGGCCGCCCAAAAGGCCGGAGTGGTGCAGTCGGACACCGTGGAAGCCGTTGTTGCTGTGCGGGCGGCGGTGGGGCATCATTGTGATGCGCGAAGCTGATTGGCAGCTGAGGTGGCGGATTTTTGGGGGAATCGACGCAGCGGTGGTTGGGGGTGGAGGCCGACAGCTCGGCACGGGAGGAGAATGGACACACGGGAGAGGGGCGAGGGGGCGCCAAAGTGGCAGTTGGGTGGCCGCGGGTGACCGTTTTTATGCGATACATCTAGGTGATGTATATTTGCAGCGTGTGGTGAAAATTTTACATCGCGATGTAAAAAATTTGGCCACTTTTTTGCATCCACATTATATGTTGGAGCTTTTTTTGCTCTAATATAATATTAACGACAATTATTTTACGAGTACGACTATTTCTGAGTTGACTGACTTTGTTCTCAGTCAGATGATGTCATTAAATTTTAGTTGCAACTCACTTGCAACTGAAAACTATCACAAATCAACAAATCCAACGAGCCGGATATTTTTTTCTCGGTTGCATCCCCACTTGCAACTAAAAAAAGTCTCGGTTCAAACTCCAACTACAACTGAAGAAACCCGGCTGCATCTTAACTTGCAACTTATATGCATGAATTACAATGCAATCCAATGGTGTTGGACTTCAGAGAGCATGAACTTAAATTGCTTATTTATTTTATATCTTCGTCATCTCTTGGAGTTGCTCTTACATTTCTCAAAAGGAGGGAACGGACACAACTGCAATACGGATCAATTTTCAATCAGTCGGCTTCATTGTTTGCGTTTTAAAATACTCCAAGATCATCAAGGCACCCGAGCAAGGTGGAGCAGCCCCGCGTCGCCTATAAATCCGTCCCCTCCACCCGTCCACCGTGTGCAGCTCCATCTCGTGCCACAACCTCTGCACAGCTGCACTTGCCATTGCACGGTTGCACCTCGCCAAGGCAAAGGAAGCAAGGCGGCCGAAGATGTCGACGTGCGCGGCGGACCTGGCGCCGCTGCTGGGTTCGGCGGCGATCAACGCCACGGAGTACCTATGCAACAGGTTCGCGGACACCACGACCGCGGTGGACTCCACCTACCTGCTCTTCTCCGCCTACCTGGTCTTCGCCATGCAGCTGGGGTTCGCCATGCTCTGCGCGGGATCCGTCCGGGCCAAGAACACCATGAACATCATGCTCACCAACGTGCTCGACGCCGCCGCCGGCGCGCTCTTCTACTACCTCTTCGGCTTCGCCTTCGCCTTCGGAGCCCCCTCCAACGGCTTCATCGGGAAGCACTTCTTCGGCCTCCGCGACGTCCCCGCGGTCGGCTTCGACTACAGCTTCTTCCTCTTCCAGTGGGCCTTCGCCATCGCCGCCGCGGGGATAACGTCCGGCTCCATCGCGGAGCGCACGCAGTTCGTGGCATACCTCATCTACTCCGCCTTCCTCACCGGCTTCGTCTACCCGGTGGTGTCCCACTGGGTGTGGTCCGCCGACGGCTGGGCATCGGCATCCCGGACGTCGGGGCCGTTGCTCTTCAAGTCCGGCATGATCGACTTCGCCGGGTCCGGGGTTGTCCACATGGTCGGCGGCGTGGCCGGGCTGTGGGGCGCGCTCATCGAAGGCCCCCGCATTGGGCGGTTCGACCACGCCGGACGGTCCGTGGCGCTGCGCGGGCACAGCGCGTCGCTCGTCGTGCTCGGCACGTTCCTGCTGTGGTTCGGCTGGTACGGGTTTAACCCCGGCTCCTTCCTCACCATCCTCAAGTCCTACGGCCCCGCCGGTAGCATCCACGGGCAGTGGTCAGCGGTGGGGCGCGCGGCAGTGACGACCACCCTCGCCGGCAGCACGGCGGCGCTCACGACGCTGTTCGGGAAGAGGCTCCAGACGGGGCACTGGAACGTGCTGGACGTCTGCAACGGCCTCCTCGGCGGGTTCGCGGCCATCACCGCCGGGTGCGCCGTGGTGGAGCCCTGGGCGGCCATCATCTGCGGGTTCGTGTCGGCGTGGGTGCTCATCGGGCTCAACGCGGTGGCCGCGCGGTTCAAGTTCGACGACCCGCTGGAGGCGGCGCAGCTGCACGGCGGGTGCGGCGCGTGGGGCGTCATCTTCACGGCGCTGTTCGCGCAGAAGGAGTACGTGGAGCAGATCTACGGCGTGCCGGGCAGACCGTACGGGCTGTTCATGGGCGGCGGGGGCCGGCTGCTGGGCGCGCACATCGTGATGATCCTGGTCATCGCGGCGTGGGTGAGCTTCACCATGGGCCCGCTGTTCCTGGTGCTGAACAAGATCGGGCTGCTGCGCATCTCGGCCGAGGACGAGATGGCCGGCATGGACCAGACGCGGCACGGCGGGTTCGCCTACGCCTACAACGACGACGATGCCAGCGGCAAGCCGGAACGCGGCGTCGGCGCGTCGTTCATGCTCAGGTCAGCGCAGACCTCGCAGGTCGCGGCCGCCGAGGGCGAGGGCGGCCAGGTCTAGGTGTTTTATCAAGTTATATGCAGTAGTAGTATATACAGTATGTAATTTTCTACAAACTCAAAATTATATCATATGCACGCACAAATGGCACGCGTTCAAGTGCAACGCCTCCTTGTATTTCTCCTCCTTTTTTGTCGGATTGGGTCTCGAACTCCTCATCTAGTACGTGTTAAGTACTAGTACGTGCTTGATTGTATAATAAGGTCCACGGGAGAAAGTGGAGTACCATTTTCTGTGTAAGCTGTGTGGTGTGGAAGCAAAGGACTGGGACAGAGATTTTGGAAGCTCGAAGGGTTGACAAATCCCAACGTGTGATTGTGATTCCCCTCATAATGTGAGCCTGATGATTCAGATTTGCTCATGTATTGGAGTTCGGTGTTTTTTCGGTGGAATGCTCAAACGAAAATTTTCATATTCATCGGTCATCAAGCAGTTCCGGTGATGTTGGATATGGAATTCTCACCTCTTACCACATTGTACTATCTAAGTGCATGAAAATTTGGTACCCGCTCTACGCTAAATGTACTAATATTAGTTTTAGTGAAAGTCAAACTTCATAAAACTGAATCATCACATATGTAAAAATATAACTGCATCTATGACATTAAATTAACACTATCAAACTATCATGAAATAAAAAAAAAAACTATATTGAAATATACTTTCAAGTTAGCATAGAGGGCGTGCTATAAACCATTTTTGTGCTTCAATAAGCATTAGACTGAAGGGCAGGCCTGGTGCAGCGGTAGAGCCTCACCGCCTGTGATCGAGAGGTCCTAGGTTCGAGCACAGTACGGGAGCTCTCAGCATTGGGTACGTCCAATAAGCATTAGACTCTATAGCCCACATGATGCACAATCATTACCCATTTTGTCGCACGGTGCTACAACGCACTCACACTTTTATGGTGCTTAGGGAACTACTGTGTGCAAATAACCACATCATACGGCCTATGTGACATACTTTAAGACACAGTATAGCGTTAAGGTCTACTCAAACTTGTGCATTGCGCATGAAGATTTAAAATAATTTACTATCTCTTCCATCTCTTGCATGGTGTGTACTTCAACAGATATGATGATCACAGCTTATGGCAAAGTTGACTTTGTACATTGTAGCTAATTCCGCAATATATAGGTCACACCTTATGGAAAAACTTCCCTTACACGTACCCTTACATGCAGAACTGCGAGTCTTAATAATTGCCAGGAAATAACTGTACTTATCAGTTCTCACGGGCTACAGGCTTCAGCCAACAGGTCCCATCATTTAAAGGATCTAAGATCTTATCTGGTTTTGGATGATCATGGTGAAATATTCGGTTCATAGTTTACATGGTGAGGCATTGCAAGAATTATTCTTTGATACTTTTATTCTCTGTCTCAAATTGTTGTTTCATTTCATTGTACCTTGCATGTTTGTTCTATAATCTGCACCATCCATTTTCTACCTCCATTTCTTCTGTCTAGATTGCAACAGCAGTGGCCGGTGGTGGTCATTTCCCCATGTCTTCAATTGATCCTGCCATTTGACACAATATGAGTAGGAAGATATGGAAACTACAGGCATCTGCTAACTTGGTCTTCTTTTCCCTTTAAAGAATCAACTTTTCACCAAGTTGTGGAGACATGACGAGAGGACGAGAATACCTCAGTTTACAACAAATTAATAGGGAAAAGATAACCCTGCTAACCTATAAAGAGCAAAATCTACAATTGTGAAATATGTATGGTCATACTGCAGCACAGAGCATATTGCTAGGGCCAGGTCACTACAATTCTCATCCAACCAAATGTGCTGAAAGTACCGATGTTAATCAGGCCAGCAATGTGCAATATACTCCAACTTCCCACATATATCTGCCACCTCAACTAGCTATTCCAGCTGCTAAGTTAACTCTTCTTATTGGGTCAAACTACCTTGAACTGATATAATTGTTTAAGACAACACCACAAAGAGTAAATATGGAATTATCTGCTGAATTGACATTGCATGCAAATGTGTTGGAAACTTCTACCATTTGTTCTTCACCCCACCTTTAACTTCTTACTCTCCTTTCTTTTTGCTCTCTTGTACAAGAAAAGGAGGCAGAAGCAATGCCAGGAGAGATTTATCTTTCACATAATGTCATAATCAGCATACATGATAAAATCCGACAAAAAAACCACAAACTTGCTATGGTCTACCAACAAAAAGGTAATATCAACTTCATGAAAAGATGCATAGGGGAAACGAGCAATTTGACTGAGCAAATAAAATAACTGGATGAAAATCGTGCATAAAAAGATTGGTATTACACAACAGCAGCGGTTACAGAACCATAGAAGTTTGAAGCTGTAATCATAAAGTGGAGTAACAGGTGGTACAAAATGTTTTGCTCCAAGACAATCAAAAGGCTCCTGAGGTGAACAGTTGCATTTGATTGAACTCGTTTTGCCAACTTGTATTTTCATCTGGACTTCATAATGGTGTGTGTACATTCTACAAAATGAGCTAAGAGTTGTAACAAGAACCCACCTATCAGTAAAGGATAGTTCCAACTCCAAGCATGGTCGTTGCTATTGCAATGCATGCAGCGAAGTTGGTACTGTTTCAAGTCATTTAGCAACAATATTATAGTTTGTTTCAGTCAGTTGTACTAATTTTATTCATCCAACAAATGTGGCATCCTAGCCCCAGAACTGTTTATCTGCTTGGATGCTTCATAGCAGACAACTGTACTAGCATAGGGTGATATAGTCAACTACTGCCAATAAACAATCCCAAGCAGCCAGCTCGTACCAATAGGTTGAGTGGTGTGAGCAACCTCACAGGTCCCCATCAAATTAGTCCACAAAATTTAAGAACAAAAATGATAGCCTCAAGTTAATTTAAAAAATTGGGGTCCCCAAATTTCTAATATATCATAAATGTGTGGTTCTAGTTAGTTGACTGCAGGAGAAATAATTATTTGATCTTGATATATGAGGAAGTCAACAAGAACAACACTGTGAGGAAAACAAAAACAGAGATCTCTTGGATAAATAGAAACTCGTGTGCACCAATTTTAACTATACCCTCCAAATTTTGTATGATATCTTCAACTCTCCACTTTACCTATCCAGAACAATACAGCATCATTTGCCCTCAACTATTACACTTTTGTGAATTGAAACGTATCCTATTTATCTTGAATATTTCTCAAGGACTGAGAATAATAGCATTATAAGACACATTATAAAATTGTACCAACTGCATTTTATCTTCTTTGCTTCTTATGATCTCGTCTTACTAGTGGAAGTAATTGGTCAATACGTACTTTATGTACTTTGAAGTCATTATACCACATGAACCAAAATAAGTTGGAGGGCTTACTTTTAGTTTGGGCCCCTAAAATCTCAGGTGCAAGCAGCCAGAGTTACCCTTTTGTTTTAAGTAAATTCCTTTTGTTAAGAAGAGAAACAGATAAAGCAGTCATAGTTACTAAAGTGTTCATAGACATTACAGCAGCCAGAACCTTTAGAAAACTAACTTCACCTCAAGCCAGCACAAACCAGATTAGTTGTGATCTTTTCTGTCAGCCATGTACGCCAAGGACACAATCAAGCCATGCTCTGAGAATAGTCTGATGTGATATACACAGCATGAAATCCTTTTGTGCAGAACATTTTCAAACCTACCAATGCTTTGTAAAGGGTTAGGTAACTGATTGCAAATGTGTGTCTCTCTTCGACAGTTGCACACTTGCACTAACTCAAAGATGGGTAAACTCATGGAATGTCCTCGGGCTGAACCTATTTTCATGAAATCATCCAATTACCACTCAAGAACAGTATGGACAACAAGAAACTCGAATGACACTTTCAGCTACTTTCCTAATAAAGTGGCGAACCAAGAAAGAGGAGAAAATTGAGTACATATGATGTCAGAGGGTAAGTTTCTACATACAGAGGTATCCATTTCTGTTTGACATGTTACCATTGACAAATACTAGATAGTAGGTTAGCTTACACTGGTTGCAAGGCAAAATGGCAAGTCAGATTGTCAGGCAATGGTGGCTAACCTATCACAGCACACAATAGTGATAGAAATATAATCAACAAAACAGTGGTGAAGAAACAAAAGCTCACCAAGATGTGGGGCTGCTAGCAGCACTAATGATTATTAAGCTGGCCCCAATTAATAACTAGGATTAAGATAGTTACTATGTTATCCATAACTTGAATAATCACTCCCTCCGTGTCCCTAAATAGGTGGCACGTAAACTTAGATAAAAATAGAATCATCAATAGATATATTTTCATAATATACTTATTAAATATTATAGTTGTTGATAGTTTCTTCAATATATTTGGTCAAAGTTTGAAAACATTGACTTTTTAACTAAGTTTATACGCCACGTCCTATGGGACAGAGGGAGTATGAATTACATGAAATATATGCATACCTTGTGCACCAATTTGCGTATGAAATAGTAAGTCAGCCATAGAAGTTTAGTACAGTTCTGGAATAAGTACTATCTCTGGCATGAAGTAGCTTGATAGTAGGGTTCGAGGGAACATCTTCATATGTACATCCAGCGCCAAGATTCCTTGGTCATTTTCTTCAACTTATCTCACTTCATTTCCGTAATAGAAGTTTTCTGACTTGCGAATTGAAATTGTAAATATAGCCTAACCAATACTCATGGCCAATTTTCCTATTTAAGTTTCAACCTGTGGTGTTCAATTCTCCAAATATCAAATTAAGGGAGAACTCCTGTCGTATTTAAAAAAATTCAATCCTGACAGATTTCCATTGAGGCTGCTAATTCCTCGAGAATGTTACAGATATCCTCTGATTCAGGATGAGCATCATCGCCAGAGTAAAAAATGTGTGTTTTGCGGTCCACCTCGATCCAGCTACAACCAGGCAGTTTCTTGCCCATAATTTCCTCCTGCATGAGCTTCCTCACCCTCGTAACTTCTTCCCAGAATCCACCTTCACTGTATAAGTTTGCCAGCATCACGACATAATTAGCATTGTTTGGATTCAACTGCAGTAGCTTTCTTATAGCAAATTCAGCAAGCTCTAGCTGCCTGTGTGTCCTACAGGCATTGAGAAGTGACCCCCAAATGACCTCGTCTGGTTGGACTTTCATATCTTTGATAACATTCATTACATCTTCAAACCGCCCTGCTCGACCAAGAAGGTCAACAATACACCCGTAATGCTCAATCTCTGGCTCAATCCTCAGCTCATCGCACATGAGTTCAAAGTATTTAAGCCCTTCATCGACAAATCCACCATGGGCGCATGCATTTAACAGTCCAACGAATGTAACCTCATAAGGTTCAATTCCTTCATCCCTCATCTCACTGAACACAGCAATACTCATGGCCATTTAGGTTTCACCCTGTGGTGTTCAGTTCTCCAAATATCAAATTAAAGGAGAACTCATGTCGTATTTAAAAAAAAAATCAATCCTGACAGATTTCCATTGAGGCCGCTAATTCCTCGAGAATGTTACAGATATCCTCTGATTCAGGATGAGCATCATCACCAGAGTAAAAAATGTGTGTTTTGCGGTCCACCTCGATCCAGCTACAACCAGGCAGTTTCTTGCCCATAATTTCCTCCTGCATGAGCTTCCTCACCCTCGTAACTTCTTCCCAGAATCCACCTTCACTGTATAAGTTTGCCAGCATCACGACATAATTAGCATTGTTTGGATTCAACTGCAGTAGCTTTCTTATAGCAAACTCAGCAAGCTCTAGCTGTCTGTGCGTCCTACAGGCATTGAGTAGTGACCCCCAAATGACCTCGTCTGGTTGGACTTTCATATCTTTGATAACATTCATTACATCTTCAAACCGCCCCGCTCGACCAAGAAGGTCAACGATACACCCGTAATGCTCAATCTCTGGCTCAATCCTCAGCTCATTGCACATGAGTTTGAAGTACTTAAGCCCTTCATCGACAAATCCACCATGGGAGCATGCATTTAACAGTCCAACGAACGTAACCTCGTCAGGTTCAATTCCTTCATCCCTCATCTCAGTGAACACATCAATTGCAGTCTCGATGTGCCCATGCAGTGCAAGGCAATTAATCAGGGAGTTCCATGTGGTCAGACTCCTATCGGAAACCTCATCGAACATCCACCTCGCCTCCTTCAAATTCCCACATTTACCATACATATCAATCAACCCGTTCACAACAGACGAGCCAAAACCAACACGGCTCCTCCACGCATAACCATGGATCAGCTTCCCGATTTTCAGCGTCCCGAGATGCCCACATGCAGAGAGAAGACACGCAACGGTGGTCCCGTTCGGCCGGAACCCCTCATCCACCATCCTTCTACAGATCCCCACAGCCTCCACAAACAGCCCATTCTGCGTGCAGCCAGCGATCACCGCGTTCCACGCAGGCACATCCCTCTCGGGCATCCGTTCAAACATCACGAGCGCGTTTCCGACCTTCCCGGCCCTCGCGTAGCCAGACACCAGCGCGGTCCAGGAGACCACGTTCCTGTCGGTCAAACCATCGAACAGCTTCCGCGCGTCCTGCATCATCCCGTACCTCGAGTACCCGTCGAGCAGCGAGGTCCTTACGACATCGTACGCGTGGAACCCGCTCTTGCAGGCGTGGGAATGGATCGACCTGATCAGGTGGACGCCGACGGCGCAGGCGGCGCGGAGGGCGAGCGGGTAGACGAAGTGGTTGGGCGCGGGGCGGCCGCGGCGGAGCATGCGGAGGAAGAGGGAGACTGCGTCCCGGGAGTACGCGTGCGCCGGGGACGCGGCGGCGTAGGCGGAGAGCATGGCGGAGCAGAGGAAGACGTTGGGGTGGGGCGTGGAGTCGAAGAGGCGGCGGGCGTAGGGGAGGCAGGAGAGGCGGAGCGACGCGAAGCGGAGGAGGTGGAAGGTGGTGGTCTGCGCGGCGGCGCGGCCGGTGAGGAAGGAGTGGGCGTGGAGCTGCTTGAGGTGCGCGAGGGTGGCGCAGCGGGAGAGGACGGCGACGAAGTCGCCGTGGGAGAACTGAGGTGGCGGGAGCATCCTTGCGGTGGCGCCGCGCGGGGTTTGGTTTGGTTCGAGTTCTGCGCGTTTAGGGCGTTCCGTGTTGGTCGTGTGGATTGGTGGGCTTTTGGCCTGCAGGCTGTGTCTGCAAACGGCGTACTGGGCAAAAAAAGGCCTGTGTCCATTTTAAAAAATAGATATCATTACAATTTTATTTCCAGCCCCTCAAAAAATATTATTTTTGTTTCAAAATACCGAGCATGGTATAGAAACTACCGGCTATTAACACTTTTTTACTTACGTATTTGTTTCATATTATGCTCCTGATCTTGTTAAAATGATTTCCTTAGCGTACCATGTTTCTTTCCTTCCACACACTTTATCCTATCTTCATCACTCACATCCGCCTAACTTTGCCACTACATGACATCCATTTCCTTGCTCTGCATGAAAATAGTTAAGGAGGGCATGGGTACTAAAATGCATAAGTATAGGGAGGTTTTATCATAGAAAATAAGGAGGCAAAAAGAAAGTTTTCCATGTGTGCATGGGAGGGGGCTACTGCCCCCCCCCCCCCCTCCATGCGTTGCGTACCTACAACGTGTCCATTGTCTTATATTGGTGATGCTAGGGTTCACGCTAGCCCCAACGAGCATGGTAGTCCCAGGAGCACGACCACACACCTCATATGTTATGCCTCCATCCAGAAAGGACTAGGCGCCGGGGTTTATTATGATTTATTAGATTTGTTGACACCTTCATGTTTGAGGAGCAGGAAGCTCCAGTATTGAAGTTGAAAGCTCGTCTGTAGAAATAGAAACTCATGCAAAAAGATATTTTTTTAAGATACCTGGAGTAAGATTGAAAGATGATAGTAATAAGGTGGTAACTTCTAAGCTGAAAGTTGAGATAGTTTGCCATGAATATATTACTCTAGAGGTGATAAGGTGGTACCTTCTTGGTTGAAAGATGATAGTAATGAAGTGATAACTTCTTAGTTGAAAGTTGAAGTTGAGTACTAGTTGTTTGCTTATTTGTTCGAAGTTGTCAAATTTTCAAATAGAGGGTTAATTCAATCATTTAAAGATAGATCAATCACTAGGGGCGTCATCATTAGTACTCTCCGATGACCCAGTGAAGACAAGCAGAAACTAGAGGGGGAAAATAAAAGCTGCAACAAAGTACTCCAGGACAGAAACGGTGAAGAGAAAGGGGATATGATGCAGGGAGCTCCATACAAAATACAAAACTCGGGCTATGGAATAAATTAGTTAACCACCATTTAAGTTAGTCTTAGTAGTAAATGAAATGATCATCATTTAAGATAGTCTTAGTGGCGATTCTTGGTTAGATTCAGATGATACTAAATAATTGAACACCTGCAAGGAAAAGAGGAAACACACACTACATGCGATTAGGATTATGGCCCCCTCGTCAACGACATTGTTGGTCCGCCCCACCTTGGGTGGAGGTGGACCTTTGGGCCTTGGAGGTGCGGCGAACCCAGGCCTCTTGTCAATGGGAGGGATCGTGTCCTTTTTTTATTTTAGTTTGTTTTATTATCTTGATCGGAATGGTGAGGCGATAGCAATATGGCCGGAGCTATATTGAAGCCCCCAACTAGGTTGTGGCCCGCCCAGCTCAGCCCAAAACGCTGAAGGATGTGAGCTAAACTGGGCCATCAAAGAAAAGAAAAAATGTGATCTTCCATGGGCTAGCCCGTCCAATATTTAATGCCAAGCTCCGCTAGAGTGGACATCGACATTCATAAGTCATAATAAGGCCATCCCTCCCTATCTCGGTTCGATGGTGCGCCTGGCATCGGCGAAGAGCGTGTGGAGATATGCTTCCTACCGATCTCTACGGTTCGGTCGGTGTTGTCCTCCGAGGGTTCTGCTTGGACCCGAACGACTTTCATGGTTGTTAGTGTGGTTGCAGGTATGGCACTTTCGATCGATGTTTCTCAACGTCGGCGACGGTTGCTGCTCTGATACGATGGGCCTTTCTAGTGTTAACATGATGACTTTCTAACTATCTAGTACAACAAGATTGTGTCTTTCTATTTTTGACAATGCGGTGTGTTCTCATAAATGTGCCACAAAATTATAATAATACCCCATAAAGATATAATTGGGGGGTATGTTTCAGCAAAGACCCAGTGTCATGTAGCAAATGTCCACTTTAAAAAATAAGTACAAGAAAACATCAAATTGATGGTCAAACGCGCGCTTCCATTGCTAGCCATGGTGTGTCTACTTTTTTGGAGAACGCACAGGAGATCTATCTATCATTCTATTAAGCTTGAAAGCTATTACCACTTACCACAACCCAATCCAACCACTCGCTATCCATCAGCTCAGGAAGCGTATACGGTGTGTCTACTTGAATCTTGTCATCCTGCCGCGCGCCAGTTGCCGCCGCCGACGCCTCGCCCTCGCCGTCCACGGTTTTCACCGCCTTCTTGACCTTGCTTCCGGCACGTCGGAGCCTCGATTCACGGATGGAGGCGCTCAGCTTCCTCAGAGACTCCAATGCCGCCTCCTGCCGGTCGGACTCCGACCGGTGATCATCGACGGGGCGGACGGGCGGGAGGAAGCAGGGGCAGATCTTGAACAGGTGCTCCAAGGCGGTGGTGCAGCGCTCCGTATCGCGGGTGGCCATGTCGGACAGGCAGCCGAGGAGCTCGTCCATGGAGAAGCTGTACCCGGGGTCGTGGTACAGGGGCGTCCAGCAGTACTCGGGGTTCAGGCGCTCCAAGTTGAAAGGCTCGTCCATCTCCATGGTCGATTGTTCCGGACCAGCTGCTTTCCTCGATCGAGAGTTTGACAGATAGAGAGACAGAGACGACGTACGTATATATCTGCGCAGCGCGGCGCCCAGCGCCGGTCCGACTCGAACCGAGGTGTGTATATGGACTCTTGGTCAAGCAAATGTTGTACTCCTACTCGGATACGTATACTGGTATACAGTGGAGTCTTGACCAGTGAGGATTGGTACAAACATGTCATGTTTTGAAGTTTGAAAATCCTAGAAAATCACATAAGCATCCCGCCGTGCTGTGATGGTCACGGTGATTGGCCCTCGGATGGAGGTCACCTCGGAGGTGGCGGCGGCAGAGATCCGTGCCCAGCTAAACCTGCCGCCGTACGCCTTCTCCACCCGCGCGTTCGAGGCGGCGGATTTCCTCCTCTTGTGCGACTCCATGGAGGTTAGGGACTACATCATCGCGCCGAGTCCGTTGGCTGTCCGTAGTTCTCACTGCACTTTGACCTGTGGTCGAGGCAAGCTGGAGCTATGCTCAGGGAGGCGCCGTTCCTGGCAGACGTCGAGGTATACGGCGTCCCCGGCCATGCATGGGAGGAGCGGACCGTCACAGCGTTGCTGGATGGATGCGGCATGATCGACGAGGTGGACCCAGAGACGGCCAGCCGCCGCGATATGTCATGCTTCCGTGCTTCCGTTTGGACGCACGACGTCGCCGCCATTCCGGCGGTGCGTTGGCTTGCGGTCCTGGAGCCGTCGTCTGGTCGGTCGCTGCAGGTCTCTTCTTCCAGGCCAAGGTCGTCGGGCGCCCAAGGTTTTGTGGTATAAGATCCGTTTTTGGGTTGTTCGGTGGCTCGTCGGCGAGGTTCCGTCCGCCGGTGAGTCTGGACGTGGTGGTGCTACGGGTGGCTCCGGTTCGGAGCCCAGCGACCGTGCCATGGAGGACGCGGCGCCGCTGGCTGGTCCAGTGGTGCGACGTAGACGGCCCCGTGCCCACAAAAGACGGCGAGCGCGTCAGGCTGCTGATGCAGGCGATGCCGGGGTGGGTGCTGAGCATGGGGGTTCCACGACCCCCGGCGAAGCCGCGGCGCTGCCTGGTGCCGAGCCTGACCGCTGGCTCGCGGGCCGTAGTCCGACGGCGAGCTCCGCCGCGCCTAGGGCTGACGCTAGCCCTACTGCCTTGTGCAGCATGGGTGCGGCCACGGGTTTCCTGGCGGGCGCGTCTCCCACCGAGCATGGGTGTTGGTCCTTGCGCAAGGCCCAAGGGTCGCCTGTCGCTGGCTTGGCGTCTTCCTCCCGTGCCTGCTCTTCCGTGGACGTGTTATCACCAGAATTTGACCGGATCAGAGGTGGGCCGCGATTAAGATGGGCTTGAAGAATACATATGGAAGAAATACATGAATCGGCATTGTATACAAAGTTTGGGCTAGTTTGCCCGTGTATCTGTAAATATAGTAGGATACGTGTCGGTTAGATAGAGTTTGGCTCGTGCCCGGTTGGAATTATTCCCACGTTAGAAAGTCTACGGACTATAAATATGTATCTAGGGTTTCTGAAATAAACAACAATCACGTTCACCACAAACCAATCTAGGCGCATCGCCAACTCCCTTGTCTCGAGGGTTTCTTCCGGGTAAGCATCATGCTGCCTAGATCGCATCTTGCGATCTAGGCAGTACACGTTTATTCGCTGTTCATGTGTTGCTCGTGCTGAAGCCTTGTTGATGGCGAGCAACGTAGTTATCATAGATGTGTTAGGGTTAGCATTGTTTCATCGTATCATATGCTTTCGTCCGTGCAACCCTTAGACGTCTAGCCGCCCTTACACCTATCTTGGGTGTAAGGGCGGCACCCCGCTTGATCATTATTTAGTAGATCCGATCCGTTATGATTGCTCATTGTTCTTCAAGGATTAGTTTAATATCTCGCATAGTTAGGCCTTACAAACGGGTTGAAGGATCCGAGTGGCGCGTAGGGTATAGTTTGCTAGCCCTAGACAGGATGTTCCGGGGATCAACTTCATGTTGGTTTTTAGGCCTTGTCTAGGGTCGGTTTACGATCACCGTGCGTGGCCGCCCAGGCTCAATCACGCGTAGGATGTTCCGATTATGTGGTGAAAACCCTAAATCGTAGTAGGTCGTTTTAGCTTTATTTTGATCAAGTAGGACCACCATGTGATCGTACACCTCGTACGAATCGTGGGTGGATCGGCTCCTTGAGCCGATTCACAGGAAAACCTGAGAGCCGATCGAGGCTCGTATTTAATGTTTACGTGTATGCCATGCAGGAAACTAAGCGAGGCAAATCCATCACCTTCCCGACCAGGTATAGGTCAGGTGGCACGCCCTTGCACCAGCATCGGACGTGCGTGCCGAAGTCTTTGCGGGCCGTCGCTCGAGGGACCAGGGCCAGCCACAGTCCTGGGAGCCTCCCGGCTCTACTGTGTTGTCCGTCGCTGCTCGCCGGTGGATTTCTGACCGCAACACATTCTGGCACGCCCGGTGGGACAGTTTTCGACATCAACCGCATCGCCATCAACATCTGAGATGGCGGAAGGCACTCCAGTCACGTACGAGGATCTCACTGAGGAGCTCAAGAAGAAGTATGACGAGGTCAAAGCGATCCTCGAAGCCGACCTCATCGGCTCTTTCCGAGAGAACCCGCTCACACGGTATCGAGGTGGAAAGGGTTCTCACCTGAAGGCGCGCTCGATGGAGTGGACCTGTCCGCCCCGTCGGAAGAACGCACCGGGTCTCGCGTCGAGGAGATTAATTTCATGGTAGCTCATTCGCTGCACCGCCATTCGAGAGCCTGGTGAACACTTTGGAGTGTGTCGCTCTTCGGGTGATCCAGGAAATCATGAGGCATCAGTACTCTCCGTCAGGACCAGCTCTAGGGACTCACCAAGGAGAGATGCCACTCCAGTCCCGACCACCGCTGCCATTCGCGTTGGCAGCACCAGAAGTGCCGAGTTCACCGGCATACGTCGTCTACAAGATCGGTGGTGACCCTAGTGATTACCGGTTCTTGCATGAGGCGCCTAAGGAGATCCCTCACGGATACACGTGCGCATACGTGCCAGACTCGCAGTAGTTGGGCACTCACAAACCGGACTGCAACGACGGGGACTTCGGAACAGCGAGGAGGAACTTCGGGAACAGATCTTGAGAAGCGGACGTGGCTAGCTAAGTATGCCACTCCGATAAACCTCAGAGCCCAACTCCTGCAGTTGGCTCAGAGCTTGAGAAGCAAGCATGGCTGGCTAAGTATGCCACTCCGGCAAATCTTCAGAGTTCGACTCCTGCAGCCAGCACCGCGGATCAGATCAGTACAATCTTGAGAGACCAGTTCGGCATGGTGCCGAAAAGGAGGGCAATCGGCTATTCCAAGCCGTACCCCAATGAGTACGAGTTGATCCCACTACCACCCAAATATCGGCTCCCTGAATTCTCCAAATTTAGTGGATCAGATGGTTCCAGCTCAATCGAGCATGTGAGCCGATATTTGGCACGGTTGGGCACGATCTCGGCATCGGATGAGCTGCGTGTGAGGCTCTTCGCACGGTCCCTCACGGGATCGGCTTTCGGGTGGTACACATCGCTGCCACCGGACTCAATCCGGACTTGGAAGCGAGTTGGAGGAGCGAGTTCCACATGCAGTATCACTCAGAGGCTTCCGAGGCTGGCATTGCCGATCTAGCACAAGTACGACAGAAGCGCGGAGAAACGGTGTCAGAATACATCCAGCGCTTCGGGACCGTTAGGAACCGATGCTATTCGGCTCGTGTGACTGAAAAAGAAGCGATCGAGTTGGCGGTGGTGGGTCTCGCATCACCGATCAAGGATGTGGCCTCCCAAGCAGACTACCCTTCACCGGCGCACATGGTGCGGAACCCGTCATTATATGAACAGGCGCCACCCGGATGTATACCGAGGATAAATTCAAGCGTGCGGTGGTCCTGGTTGAGGCGGATGAAGATGAAGGCTCCGCGGGAGATCAAGAGGTAGCAGTGGCCGAATGGACTCGGGGGCAAGCCCCGTGTCCTGCAAGTGGGTTAAGCCACAAGGTCCTCCAAGAGGGTTTGACTTCGACGTGACCAAGGCTGAGCAAATTTTTGACCTCTTACTTAAGGAGAAGCAGCTAAAGGTACCCGAAGGCCACAAGATCCCCACGGCGCAGGAGCTGAATGGAAAGCCATACTGCAAGTGGCATAACACGTTCACCCATGCCACCAACGACCGCAGGGTGTGGCGTTAGCAGATCCAAATGGCGATAGAACAAGGGCGTCTAATTTCCAGCCAATACGCCATGAAAGTCGACACACACCCCTTCCCCGCCGTTAACATGGTGGAGTACACTTACCCTGGGAGGTGCCAGCCAAGTTTCTCGTTCAACATCAACATGGTAGGACCTGGGCACCACTGCGGTAAGGACAGAGACGAGGGCAGCTGCTCTCATAACGAGGACAAGGAGGAAGCCGTTCCACGCGATCGGCTCCGGCACGATGGCAAGCGCTACGTCACGGAGGGAGAAGTGAAGAATGTGAGATATCAGCGACCTCTCTCTGATCACCTCCTCAACAAATACGTGAGTCAATACGACCAACGCCGACGATACGACAACGATGACGAAAGAGATCGTCTGGCTAGGGACGCCAGGAGACATCGTCGGCATGATCGCGACGAGGAGAGATATGAGCGCCACGCCAAGGAAAAGTCAAGAGAGCAAGACGACGTGGATAGGCACTCGGGACTGTCCCTTCTTCGGACATCTGCTGGGATTCGGGAATGAGCCGATTGCCTACAATCGGCAACTGCCCAGAATGTAGACAGAAGAAGAAGGATGCAGCTAACGTGTCCGTGTTCAAACGTCTAGGGCCTCTCCCGCCTCGGAACAGGCACACTGAGTCCTCTCGGGTGGAAGATCTCGAGGAACCAGAGGACGATGATGAAGAAGAAGAAGATAAGTACCACCGGCCAAGGTGGTGCCCTGATGGACTCAGCCGTTCCCAAAAGCGTAGGGTTCAGCGACTACGTGGTTTGGAGGAAGCCGAAAGGTTATACCTCCACACGTTAAGGAAGGCGCGGCCTGATCTGGCCGCGAAAATTCAGCGAACCCTGGACGAAGAAGGTCGGCCACAAAGGAAAGAGTGGCGCCCCAGACAAAAGAAAGCCGATGATGAGACATCGGCTGGCACAAACATGGTGTTCATCCTTCCGACGGAGTTTAGTGCTCCAGGATTAGACGAAGCACCTGTGGCACAACTTGACTGCGGCCCACGGCCGGTTATCTTTGAGAAGCCACGAGAAAGAAGCTACAGACATCTGAAGGCCCTGTACTTGCGAGGTTATATCAATGGGCAGCCTGTCAACAAGATGCTTGGTGGACACCGGAGCGGCGGTCAACATTATGCCATACTCCATGCTTCGTCGGTTGGGACGCTCTAGCTCGGACTCGATCAAAACCAACGTTACACCGAGCGATTTCAACGGCCAAGCATCTGACGCACAAGGTGTTCTGAACGTGGATCTGACCGTAGGAAGGAAAACCATCCCTACGACGTTCTTTATTGTCGATAGCAAGAGCACCTATGCTGTCCTAGGGAGAGATTGGATCCACGCCAACTGTTGCATTCCATCCACGATGCACCAATGCTTAATACAGTGGGATGGAGATGAAGTAGAGGTCGTCCACGCAGATGACTCAGCTGAGGTTTCAACGGCTGGCATGAACGTTTGGGAGACGACATGCCAAGAGCCACTCTCAGGCATCAATTTGGACGATTGCGAGCGCATCGACGTGACGAAGGACGGGGTTAGGCTGGTCTTATCCACCGGCCTGACCGTATAGCAAGAACAAATCTATGGACGAATGTGGCGAGGCCGATCCTTGTGATCGGCCCCAAAGATCTATGGGCGAACATTGCAAAACCTTCATTGAGCGATTCAATCAACATGGAGGCCGATTCCAGCAATCGGCCAAAATTATCCTCACCATACGTTCTGCCTATGCTCAACGTCGATCTAACGGGCAACGGGTTTACGTCGGCTGATGAGCTGGAAGAAGTCAACATTGGTCTTAACGGAGCCGACGTTCAGATACAGTGCCTTGGCTAACCACAGAGCCGATATCTGCAGTTACCTGGCAGATTCGGCTCGGGGGGCACCTAATCAGATGAACATATGCGATACATGTGCAGTGAAATATTGGGGGCCGATAGAAAAATCGGCCAGTAAAAAAAATTCTCACGATGTACAGCCGATGCACAGACATCGACTTTAGAACTAAGAAACAAAGCCGATGCACAGACATCGACTCTAGTACAAATTACACAGGATCTACCAGCTGCGGGTTCAAGACGCGGATTTCGACCGAGTCGGTCTTCAGGTCAGCTTCGAGGCCTTCTGCTTCTTCGAGGGAGTGAACGATGAGAGCATGCTCAGCTTCAATGAGCCGTCGCCTGAACCTTCTCTTCGAGGACCTCCAACCCTTTGCGCAAGGTCGCCGGTTCAGCGAGTGCTTGTCGGACGTGTCATCGGTCTCGAGAAGAGGAGGTTAGCCGATAAGAACGACAAGGGGTCGACGAGGCCAAATCAGCCGAGGAAAGGATGGAGTTACGTTTGGTATCTCCTGGTTTAATGGAGAGGCTTGCGGTTCTTTGCGAGCTTTCTTGATGCATCGGCTCTCTGTGCGTAGGCTGCCCTGCCCCGCTTTGATGAGAGTTTGGGAAACGGCAGGTTCAGTAGTTGACCTTTTCTTGAAGGCCGATGGTGGCAAGTTTGGCTGGCTCTGCGTGGCGGTTTTCTCAGATTCGCTCGAGCTCGGGTCCATTTGTCTGAACTGTGTGTCCTCACCGCTGTTCTCGCCTTGACTGAGGCTCGGGGGGCAGCTGACCTGGTAGATACTCTGTTTTTGGAAGCCGATTGGGGTGTCATCGGCTGACCCTGCATCATAACCTTCTTCAAAGGTGGTGAGTTCTTGCAAAAGAAGATCACTGGAGCTGGTGGGAGGAATTCAAAGGGGGATCCATCATCATTGACAGGCTCTGGGCCATCTTGTTGCTGCAAAGAAACAGAGCAGGGTTATAAAGCATCACTGGAAGCTATCGCGAGGAGATTCGCGAGCAAGTGGCACCTGTTCTGCAGAAGTATCAGCTTCAGCGTCAAGTCGTTTCAGCAACGGTCCTAGGGCTCTCTTGAAGGCCTGGGTCTTCCACAGTATCCACCAGATCTCAAAGTCACCAGTCGAAGAGGTGAAGGATAGATTGTGAGGGACCGATGCGTTGACATCAGCTCATTGAGCATTGACCAAGTTGACAATCGCTCCTTAGTCGAAGAGATGAAGGATAGATTGTGAGGGACCGATGCGTTGCCATCGGCTCATTAAGCATTGGCTAAGTTGACAATCGGCAAAGTCAGTATGAGGGGAAATCGGCTAAATTAGCATAAAGGAAATCGGCAAAATCAAACTGGAGGAAATTCTTCATTGATAAACGGGATTTCTTACATAAAGAGCTGATTGCTCTCAAAAGGAAGTACCAGGGGATACATTGCCCCATCTACTACTACTGATCCTATGCTAAGGGTCCTATCTATGGGCCGTCGCTGCTCTCGTCGTCGCCGTCGTCGTCGCCGTCGTCGCCGCTGTCGGCGCTACTCCCGGCGGGCTCGTCGTTGCTGCTGCAGCGGCCGCCGGCAGGGCCCTCGTTGTCCTCGTCCTCCTCGTCAGCGTCGTCGTTGTCGCTGTCGAAGTCGCTGAGGTTCCCCGGCCAGGGGCAGAAGCGCTTGGCCGGCGGTTCATCGGAGGAGGTGTCGTCCTCCTCCTCCTCCTCCTCCTCCTCCTCCTCCTCGGAGGAGGAGGTGAAGTCATCCCAGGAGAAGCGATCGTCATCGCTCTCCTCCTCCGTTTCCCCGTCGGCAAGGAAGCGGAGGTCGCTTTCCCCGTCGGTCGAGGACTTGTCGTCCTCAGACCAGACGGAGAAGTCGTGACTGGACTCGTCCCCGTCTTCTATGGCGCGGCGAATGTGGGCCTCGTGGGCCTCCTCCGGGTCCCACTCCGGCGTCGGCTCGCGGGAGGGGGAGGACTGGGTGGAAAGACCCGACGAGGCAGAGGAGGAAGAAGACATGGTGGCGAGAGGAGGGCTTTTGGAGTGCTAATGCGAAGGGGATGAAGAAGTGAACTGCAGGATGCGGTTAAAATAGAGGCGATATAGTGGAGATTCAATGCCACAGCAGTTTCCGAGGAAGTGGTGCCCAAAGAAAAAAAAATTTGCCAGGTCACGCGGAGAAGTTGAGAAGGCAAGGCATCATGATGGATACTGCGACGGTTCTGCTCTGCCACGACATGACCCGACGAAGAAAAAGCAGAGTGATTTTGGAATTATCATTTCCAAAACCAGGGGGGCATGTGTTATCACCAGAATTTGACCGGATCAGAGGTGGGCCGCGATTAAGATGGGCTTGAAGAATACATATGGAAGAAATACATGAATCGGCCTTGTATACAAAGTTTGGGCTAGTTTGCCCGTGTATCTGTAAATATAGTAGGATACGTGTCGGTTAGATAGAGTTTGGCTCGTGCCCGGTTGGGATTATTCCCACGTTAGAAAGTCTACGGACTATAAATATGTATCTAGGGTTTCTGAAATAAACAACAATCACGTTCACCACAAACCAATCTAGGCGCATCGCCAACTCCCTTGTCTCGAGGGTTTCTTCCGGGTAAGCATCATGCTTGCCTAGATCGCATCTTGCGATCTAGGCGATACACGTTTATTCGATGTTCATGCGTTGCTCGTGCTTCGAAGCCTTGTTGATGGCGAGCAACGTAGTTATCATAGATGTGTTAGGGTTAGCATTGTTTCATCGTATCATATGCTTTCGTCCGTGCAACCCTTAGACGTCTAGCCGCCCTTACACCTATCTTGGGTGTAAGGGCGGCATCCCGCTTGATCATTATTTAGTAGATCCGATCCGTTATGATTGCTCCTTGTTCTTCAAGGATTAGTTTAATATCTGCATAGTTAGGCCTTACAAACGGGTTGAAGGATCCAGTGGCGCGTAGGGTATAGTTTGCTAGCCCTAGACAGGATGTTCCGGGGATCAACTTCATGCTGGTTTTTAGGCCTTGTCTAGGGTCGGTTTACGATCACCGTGCGTGGCCGCCAGGCTCAATCACGCATAGGATGTTCCGATTATGTGGTGAAAACCCTAAATCGTAGTAGGTCGTTTTAGCTTTATTTTGATCAAGCAGGACCACCATGTGATCGTACACCTCGTACGAATCGTGGGTGGATCGGCTCCTTGAGCCGATTCACGGGAAAACTCTGAGCCGATCGAGGCTCGTATTTAATGTTTACGTGTATGCCATGCGGGAAACTAAGCGAGGCAAATCCATCACCTTCCCGACCGGGTATAGGTCGGGTGGCACGCCCTTGCACCAGCATCGGACGTGCGTGCCGAGTCTTTGCGGGCCGTCGCTCGAGGGACCAGGGCCAGCCGCAGTCCTGGGAGCCTCCCGGCTCTACTGTGTTGCCCGTCGCTGCTCGCCGGTGGGTTTCTGACCGCAACAGGACGCTAGCGGTTTGGAGGCGGGCTGCTCTTGTCAACGCATGCGCCTGGCCTCTCCCTGCAACGCGACAACGCTTGGCTCACCGTGCCTGCGTGGTGACGTTGTTGCACTGGTGGCGGCAGAGACCTTCCTGTCGGGGCAAATGACTCCTATTCATCAGTCCTCCGCAGTTTCCGATTTGCCATGCACTGGCTCTCATGCGTCCTGGTCAGGGAACGTGCCTACGCCTGCACCGTCGAGCTCGCTGCCATCTGCTGGTGGTTTGGCAGCCACGCCTTGCCCGGGCCCGCGCTGCTCGCCCGTGACCACGACGCATGCGAAGGATGCGGCCCACCTTTCACATGCGCATGCAGACGCAGTTCAACCGCCCGCTGGCCATGCAGTGGCTGAGATTGCCCCGCTCACGTCGGATGGCGCCAGCGTGGCTGCTGCTACCGCTGATACCGTCACGCTTTCGGCGCTGCTGAAGCTCTTCAGGCAACGGCTGGAGGATCCGTTGCTGCGCTTGCCGGACCCCAGGATCGTTCGCCGGCGGCTCTTCCAGGCTCCGTCCGCTTCGGCTCGCCGTAGCCGCCGCTTGGTGGCCAAGTACAACTACGGCGTTTCCTCCCCCGCGATCAAGAGGGCGCAGGTGATCCTCATGAAGAAGCTTGGCTTGAGCACCACCGACGAGCGTCTTTCGCAGCAGCAGCTGCAAGAATACGTGGCCTTGTTCGCTTCGCCGCTTGGTCCAGAACAGCTCTGTGCCATCTCTGCGTTGTTTGGCCTCACGGCCCCTGCGACGGTGGACTCAACGACCAATGGCATGGAGGAGGTGGCCGGTGAGGCCTAGTGCTTCGTCGCACCCGCTCCGGTTGTCCTGGTAGAACTAGTTCATGGAAGGAGAACAAAGTTGTAACATCGCTGTGTGGAATGCCCGGGGTCTTAACAACCCGGCACGACGGGCAATTGTGAAGGTTGCGGTGGCCGAGGCTAGGGCTAGTGTTGTGTGTATTTCCGAGACCAATCTACACGCTGTAACCGCCTTTGATATAGTTGAGTGCTTTGGTGCCCGCCTTGATGGGTTCGCTTACTTGCCTGCTGTTGGTTCTGATGGTGGGGTCCTGATCGCTTGGGCGTCCCAATCTGTCCGTGTGCTCAGCAGCCGCGTCGAGACATTCTCTGTGTCTGTCCAGCTCTGTTGCCCTGGTGGCTCCGCTTGGTGGCTCACCTCTGTGTACGGGCCAAACGCGGTGCACCTCAAGCCGGTTTTCCTGGAGGAGCTTCGGCAGTTGCGGCTCGCTTGTGCTGGGCATTGGGCCATTGCGGGCGACTTCAACTTGATTCTGGCGGCTTGCGACAAGAACACGCCCATTGTGGACAGGCGCTCCATGGGCATGTTCCGCCGTTGTGTCAACGATCTGGAGCTCCGGGAGGTGCCTTTGCTTGGCCGCAGGTTCACGTGGAGCAATGAACGCGCTTCTCCCACATTGGTCAAGTTGGATCGGTGGTTCGCTTCCGTGGAGTGGAATGAGATGTACCCCGAGGCGTCGCTCTCGGCCATTTCCTCGTCGCTCTCGGACCACTGCCCTATTCTCATGACCACGGTGGCGCAATCCTTCGTTGGCCGGTGCTTTCGCTTCGAGCGGTTCTGGCTTAAGCTCGAGGACTTTGCGGATGTGGTGAAAGACCTGTGGACGGACGCGGCCGGCGGTGAGCCCCTGCCTACGGACCCGCTGCGTAAGTTTGAGTTCAAGCTGCGGAGGACTAGCCGAGGCCTGCAGAGTTGGAGCCAATGCAAGGTTGGTTCCATTCGTGATCTCATCTTGGTTGCCAACGAGGTCATCTCGCGCCTCGATGTGGCACAGGAGGGGCGCCCCCTGTCTGTGGACGAGTGTGAGCTTCGTCACGGGCTGAAGCTCAAGGTCTTGGGCCTCGCCTCGATGGAACGCACCATCGTTAGGCAACGTGCCCGGGTGGCCGGTATTGCCGAGGGCGACGCATCGTCCAAGTTCTTTCGCATCATGGCGTCGGCGAGGCGGAGTCACAACAACATATCCGCGCTGCGTTCTGGGGATCAGCTTGTGACTGACTTGTCTGCCAAGGTGGAGTTGGCCACCGACTTCTTCATGGGGCTGCTAGGGACGGCGCAGCCGAGGGGTTCTGGCTTGTCCTTCCAAGCCCTTGGCCTCCAACCCTTGGAGCTGTAAGCATTGGAGGTTCAGTTCTATGAGCCTGAGGTCTGGGCGGCCTTATGTGCTATGCCCACTAACAAATCGCCGGGGCCAGATGGTTTCACGTGGGAGTTCTACCGGCATTGTTGGCCAATCATCAAGGTGGATGCCATGGATGCTCTGCGTGAAGTCTGGTTTGGTAGAGACCAAGGGTTTGAGGGTCCGAACGAGGCCCTTATTACCTTGCTGAGCAAGAAGGAAGGAGCGGTAGACCTGCAGGACTTCAGGCCGATCAGCCTTGTTCACAGTTTCGCTCGCCTTCTCACCAAGGTTCTGGCTCGTAGGCTTGCTCCTCGCATGTCTGACTTGGTGGACTCGAGCCATACGGCCTTCATCCGCGGTCGCTGCATACAGGACAATTTTCTCTTGGTCAAGAGTTCGGCTAAGCTGCTGCACTCCAGGAAGATACCCTCCTTCATGCTGAAAGTGGACGTGGCTAAGGCGTTCGACAGCATCTCTTGGCCTTTCCTTTTGGATGTCCTCAGGCATCGGGGGTTCGGTCCTAGGTGGTTGGGGTGGATTGCTTTACTTCTCCGTACAGCCAGCACCTCTGTCCTGGTGAACGGTTGTGGTGGTGTGATACGTCTCAAACGTATCTATAATTTCTTATGGTCCATGCTAGTTTTATGACAATACTCACATGTTTTACATACACTTTACATCATTTTGATGCGTTTTCCGGTACTAACCTATTAACAAGATGCCGAAGCGCCAGCTCTCGTTTTCTCGCTGTTTTTGGTTTCGTAAATCCTACACAGGAAATATTTTCGGAATTGGACGAAACAAAAGCCCACGGTCTTATTTTCCACGGAGCCTTCCAGAACACCGAAGAGGAGACGAAGAGGAGCCACGAGGCGGCCACACCATAGGGGGGCGCAGCCCCACCCCTGGCCGCGCCGCCATATGGGGTGGGCCCCTCGGGCGTCCCCCGAATCTGCCCCTTCGCCTATATAATCCTTCCGTCGCGAAAACCCTAGTACCGAGAGCCACAATACGAGAAAAGTTCCAGAGACGCCGCCACCGTCAACCCCATCTCGGGGGTTCTGAAGATCGCCCCCGACACCCTACAGGAGAGGGGAATCGTCACCGGAGGGCTCTACATCACCATGCCCGCCTCCGGACTGATGCGTGAGTAGTTCATCCTTGGACTATGGGTCCATAGCAAGTAACTAGATGGTTGTATTCTCCTCTTGTGCTATCATGTTTAGATCTTGTGAGCTGCCTATCATGATCAAGATCATCTATTTGTAATGCTACATGTTGTGTTTGTTGGGATCCGATGAATATGGAATACTATGTCAAGTTGATTATCGATCTATCATATATGTGTTGTTTATGATCTTGCATGCTCTCTGTTGCTAGCAGAGGCTCTGGCCAAGTTGATACTTGTAACTCCAAGAGGGAGTATTTATGCTCGATAGTGGGTTCATGTCTCCATTGAATCTGGGGGAGTGACAACAACCCCTAAGGTTGTGGATGTGCTGTTGCCACTAGGGATAAAACATCAATGCTTTGTCTAAGGATATTTGTATTGTTTACATTACGCACAATACTTAATGCAATTGTCTGTTGTTTGCAACTTAATACTGGAAGGGGTGCGGATGCTAACCCGAAGGTGGACTTTTTAGGCATAGATGCATGCTGGATAGCGGTCTATGTTCTTTGTCGTAATGCCCTAAGTAAATCTCATAGTATTCATCATGATATGTATGTGCATTGTTATGCCCTCTCTATTTGTCAATTGCCCAACTATAATTTGTTCACCCAACATGTTATTTATCTTATTGGAGAGACACCACTAGTGAACTATGGACCCCGGTCCATTATTTTACATCTGAAATACAACCTACTGCAATCATTGTTCTCTGTTGTTCTTTGCAACCAAACATCATTCTCCACACCATATGTTTAATCCTTTGTTTATAGCAAGCCGGTGAGATTGACAACCTCACTGTTAAGTTGGGGAAAAGTATTTTGATTGTGTTGTGCAGGTTCCACGTTGGCGCCGGAATCCCTGGTGTTGCGCCGCACTACACTCCTTCACCAACAACCTTCATGTGGCCTTCATCTCCTACTGGTTCGATAATCTTGGTTTCTTACTGAGGGAAAACTTGCTGTTGTACGCATCACACCTTCCTCTTGGGGTTCCTAACGGATGTGTGCTTCACGCGTCATCATGGTGCAGCCTTTCAACATGGCCGGGGTCTTCGCCAAGGCGACCCCATCTCCCCGCTGTTGTTTGTTATCACCATGGATGTTCTTTCGGCCATGCTCCGGACCGCCGAGCAAGCTGGTGTGCTCTCGGACCTCGCCTCTATAGGCTTGAGGAGCAGAGTCTCCTTATACGCGGATGATGTGGCCATTTTCGCCAACGCAACGGTTGCGGACCTCCAGGTGGTGTGGGCGGTGTTGGACTGCTTCGGAGCGGCCTCCGGCCTTAAGGCAAACCCGGCGAAGAGCACTGCAGCTCCGATACAGTGTTCCGACGATTTTTTGGCAGCCGTGGCTCATTCGCTTCCGTGCCCCCTCAGCCCCCTCCCCTGCTATTACATGGGGCTGCCGTTGTCCATTCGAAAGCCAGGGAAGGCGGAGCTGCAGGCCCTTCTGGACAAGCTGGCGGCCAAGCTTCCGTTTTGGAAAGCGAGGCTCATGACGAGGGAGGGGAGACTGGTGTATGTACAGGCCGTCATGATGGCCTCGGTTGTCTACCACCTTCTCGCTCTTGACGTGGATCCGTGGTTCATCAAGGCTGTGGACAAGCTCAGGCGCGGCTTCTTTTGGGCCGGCAAGGATGATGCTAGGGGAGGGTGCTGCATGGTGGCGTGGCATTCATTGTGCCACCCAAAAAGCCTCGGTGGGCTGGGTCTTCACAACCTCCGTTGGCTGAATGTGGCTCTCCGCACATGGTGGCTTTGGCTGCAGTGGTCTGACGGCTCCAAGCCGTGGTTAGGGCTCGACGTGAGGGTCAGCGGCGAGGCCCGTGCCTTGTTTGATGCTTCGGTCTCCATTGAGGTCGGGAGTGGAGCTTCCGTTCGTTTTTGGGAGGATGCATGGATCGGTGGTCTCACAACGGCGGCCATCGCCCGAGATCTCGTCGACCTCGTGCGGGAGCCCGTGCGCCGCCGCAGATCGGTGCGGGAGGGGCTTGAGGGGAATGCGTGGGCTGCGGACATCTCCGGTGAGCTTTCAGTGCCGGCGGTTGTTCAATACCTACGCCTATGGGATGCCGTTGCACACGTGCCCTGGGCCGGGGTTGGACAGGATCGGTTCACCTAGAAGTGGCGCGGTGATGGGCAGTTCTCTTCTAAGTCCGCTTACCGTGTGCTCTGGCATGGTACGTGCGGGCTGCCAGGGGCGACGCTGGTTTGGGATTCCTTCACGTTGCTACAGTACAAGCTGCATGCTTGGTTGGCTTTGAGGCGTCGATGTTGGACGGCAGATCGGAGGCTGCGCCGCGGCTTGCCCACTCACACGCTGTGCCCCCTGTGTAATGTCGCTGACGAAACTCTCAACCACCTCTCGCTCCATTGTGTGTTCGCTCAGGGGGTTTGGGCCGGCTTGGTGGTCCGGTTGGGTCTCCCAGACATAGTTCCCGTGGGGGACGACGGCATCAACGAGTGGTGGCTTCAGGCGGCTCATCGGTTCCCGCCAGCGGATAGGAAGAAGGCCAACTCGCTGATCATGCTCGCTATGCGCATGCTGTGGCTCGAGCGCAACGCTAGGGTCTTAGATGGCAAGATGTCGCCGGTTAATGTTATCTTAGGATCAGTCCTCGAGGAATGACGGGTTTGGTGTGAGTGTAGAGGTAGGCGGATTAGAGATGTTTACTAGTTTTGGCCTCCCTAGTTAGGCCGGTTCGCTTGGTGGTTTCTATCCGCTTGTGTGGGACATCTTGGTCCGCTTCTTATGCTTAATACAATGACACGCAGATCTCGTGCGGGTTCTCAAAAGAAGGAATATCAAAGGAAGTGAGGAAGATGCTGATAAAGCTAAAGATTAATCTGATTCAGACCATACTAGGACAAGCAATCACATCTGAACAACGAGATTTTGTACGTGTTTCGGCAATCAACGCCTATATCTATAGGGCATACTTAACGAGCACTTCTTCCCATGTACTATTCATAGTACCATGATGACAAGCCCGCCAAGATCTTATAGGCACATCAGATTTACAGTTAGTCATGTAGCTCATGCCACGGGCATCGAACCGTCCCAAAATCAATCTTATGTCTAACCCACAACTTGTTTCTAGTCTATTTTGGCTACCCACTGTGCCAAGGTTATAAGAGTTCGACTACAACATGTAACCTACTGTCGAATTAAAAATCCAACTGTAGCAAAGATCATACACATATTCAACACATAGCTCAATACACTCCACCTTGGTAAATATGTCCTTCGCTCTGTGTACCTATACTAGAACCATTAATCATGAGCTCTGCTGCTACTCCCTTTATTTCACATGACTCCACCTGCAACTGTAGTCCCTTTCTTGCTTCATTGCTCCCACGAAAACTAATTTCTAACAATTTTGGTATTGTGATCCTAACTTCCCGGAGCATCGGTTATCAAGTCACCATGTCTGACAACATCGGCGTATCATCACCCTGGTAACAACATCTTCATCTATGTGAAAGTGAACAACGCATATATTAGGTGTCACTTATAAGAACTACCGAGCTCATCATCCTCGCTAGTGTTTGTTGCTCGTCTGAAAACTTGAAGGAATTTTGTCATCGCTTTAAGTCATGTCATGTCAAATTCATAGTTTGCTCATTACTTTCGCAGATTCTGCTTGGTCAACTTAAACACTACCCACCTCCACACTTGGCTGACCACGTGTCTTGGTTTATCACCGTGTTTGTCCATGGTCCTGGGGCGCCTCCTGGGTTGTGTACCCACACCACCTAGAACACCACCGGTCATATCGGACTGATGACGAGTTCACATATCCTTCAACCACTAGGACCTAGTCCAAACAATGTGCCGCTTGGTTTTCCACTTAACTAGGCATTGACTCTACATGCACTTACTCCATAGCCCCTCATCAGATAAGTGGACTTTTTCATAAGAAACTAGCTTCATATTATCATGAGTTGATGTAACTAGCTATGCTACCTTACCCCGTCGACCTCAAGCTCTCCAATGTGATCAACTTCTTGAATCAACCCCGCGTCATCGCATGTTTAAGAACGCCTACCTATGTGCCACATAATTCAGGGATCATCAACATGATGTTCCTATGACATCATTGCCAATCTCGTCGCTCTTTTCAGTTTCGACCAACCTCCATGTCAACCTCCAGACTGCACAAGATACTCACCTTATGTGCCTGACCAAGCCAAACTTGTCGGACTGCAACCATGCTCCACCTTGCGGTGTATCAGCTCAGCACATCGCCGTACATTGCTCGGCGCCATGAAAATACATGATGGCCTGCAAGAACACATGTTCGTCGGAGCATAAATTCGTGGAAGTGCTCTGCTAGTTGTTATATTGATCCCAACAAAAAGCAATGTAAAGTATTTATGATGGATGTTTCTACCGCACCCAATGTCACTTGTCTTGAGTAAATTGTCTGCAAGTGTTGAAGACGAAAGCGGTGAGTTGAAATGGATTATTTGAAATAGCTTTGAACGTGATTGAAAAGTAAATAACATAAAAAGAAACTAATGAGAATTGTTTGGAGTTTCATGCATATGAGAGATTCGGTGAGGGGAGAATCAGTTCAAGATGATAGTGAATGTGCCAAATGGTTGATATGCAGATAAAATAAATATGTGATTATAAATAATCTTCATATTAGAATACAAGTGGCAAGCAACCCTTGACTAATCTATCTTCTCCATGTAGGGACTTACAGATACTTTTTGTCTTATCACCTGTTATCAGATGCTATGGTTAGCGCAATAATTAAGATCGTAAAACCAATCCAACACCTTAATGTTAATGGTTCATCATGCTCCTTGAGTTGTGTTTTCTTCCCGTTGATATCTCCATTGGTATATATTAAGAGATCGCGAGTCGCTAAAAACAAGTGTTCATCTATGTTGATCTATGGATCATGTTGTCTGGGCACTTCATTAGGCAACAAGAATTAGGCATAACATAGATACTTAATCTCATACATGATAATGATAATAACTCTCACAAATGAAGAAAATTATAATAGGCATATCACATCTAACCATCCCTTACATCTCCCCTAGTCACAATAAGATAAAGATCAAACCACAATAAGAAGAAAGATCAGCCCAAATCCAATCGGTATGCCTCAATATGAATAGAGTTTACAACCCCTAGTATTTATAAGATTGGATACCTCTCTCTATGTAAAGATGACGTTGGTGGAGTAGTGGATCTTGAGGATGAGGATCGCGGTGAAGATCAAAGGTTGAGCTCTTCTTCTCTGGATCTCTTTTTCTCTTTTCATGGAAGAATGGAGGCTGCTCTTAATGTTTTTCTTCTATGGTTCCTTCAAAAAAGTTCTCCCTTTTGTTGAGACTAAGTGGGCGACACCTCGTATGGCGGTCATCATGACCATACCAATGGTCGTTAAAGTTTCCTAAGATGGTGATGGTGGATTTTTTAATTATTTCATTTTGATTTAGGTCTTTCTCCATTGCTTGATTTCCTCCAAAAAAAATCAAAAATGGGAAACCAAGAAATGGAGGCATGGTTTGTGATGCACATCCTAAGAAAAATACCAAACATGGCTTACCAAGCACTTGGGGAAGAATCCTTCACAAATTTTGGAAAAAAGCAGGAGTTCAGTTGGCTTTCTACCTAGATTGTCCATAAGTGAGAGAAGCTCCAGGAACAAAAGGGAATTGTAAATGAGCTTAGGGTTCGAATTGTGGAGGCAGGGTGGTGAGGAGGGGTGGTGTCGGTGATTTGAGGCTTCGGGAACAAAAGGGAATTGGAAATGAGCTTAGGGTTTCATCTGTGTCGGGGCCAATGGGCAGGGCAACTCGTACAGTCGTACTTTACTACATCTGGTGGGGGTTAAGAGCACTAACAGTGGACCCTTGGGAAACCACTGGCAAGCATTATACTAAAGAGGAAAAAAAGTTCCACGATAAAGCAAAAGGTTTAACAAGTTTCTTTTTGGGCAAATATTAGTTACACGTGGCTCGGCCCTACTGCCCCCTTCACTCCCCACTGTACGTCCACCCCTCGCTGCAGCTTCTGCCCCTACTCCTTCGTCTTGACCTCCGCCTCTTCTTGGTTCGGCCAATGGTGCCCCGATGAGGCAGGCCATGAATTGCTGCTTGAAGGCTAGTGTAGCTTTGCCCTCCGAGGCAGTGGATTTTTTCCGACGGTGAGCGGGAGGGAAGAGGTGGCAACAATGGTTTCTCCAAGATAAACAATCTCACCTGCTTAGTCCACATCGAGGGTGTTAAAGCCAAAGTGGGGGAAGATGGGTAAGCGCCTTCCTCATCAATACGTCATCCCAAGCGGGGGAAGCTATGGAAGAGCCTCTAATGGGGTTGGCGTCATCCCTACAACGTTGATCAAGAAGAAGAGAAGGACATCGTTGGAGAGGGTCACTATTTCTAGTCTTCTAGATCTACTATTTGACTGGCTTATCCATCGTTGGAGAGGGACAAGGACTCCATGGATCTAGTCTTGACTTTCATATTCACCAGAACTTACGACCCGGATGAACAACTGTCGGACTACTTGTTAAGAAGTACTCGTGGCGGCGTTTCTGGCCCAATTCAACTAGACCCCCGCCAAGCGTTGCTGCCGAGGACATGCATGAAGAATGCATATCAGCTGGAGTTTGGCAGTCAAGGACATGCATGAAGAATACAGATCAGCTGGAGTTTGGCGGGAAGGGAATCATTCACTTCCGGTTAATTTGTCAATGAACTTTAGCTCTTCACAACATTTTGGTCGCCAACTTCCATGAAGGCTGCTCTAGTTTCTTCAGTTATATTTAGTTTAGTGTTAGACTAATTAACCGTGATTAATAGAATTTTAATGACGGGGCCAGAGATTTTCCAAAGTTTTGGAGAAGTTTATCCCGATTTTGTGTTACTATGGAGCTTCTATAAATCAAGAATTAAAGTAACCAAATATTATCAGGTTTCAAGTTTTGGTGCAATTTTATAGATGAATTCAAAACTTCAAGAACATAATGGAAACAAATAATGGATGATGACATCGTGTTTGTGGGTTAGTCACCGCTTCCATATGTTGGTAAGCTCCCCTTCGTATAGCTGTGTAATGTTGTCAGGATGTTTCAACCATGCTTTTACCATGGTGATTCACTTGTCTGTCAGCGGCAGAATTTCCACCAGCTCTTCATCGAGGTTGTTCATGACCTATTGCAGGGCCTTTGGTTCCCAGACATACAAAGGGAGGCCATCGAAGTTGATCTTGAACTAAGCTCCTACAGTTGTGCATACCGACAAGCATGATGCCAACGGAGGGAACTCTTTTTTTTTTGCCACAACACTCCAAGACACAGGAAGTGCGCAAGTGCGCAGAACGCACTCGCACTCGAATCCGGAGACTAATCTAAGAGGAAAATCAGAGGGAGGTAGACAGACTTCAAGCTTCACTGCCTTTCGGCGGATCCCAAACCGGATCCCAAACCGAACCTGAGGGCTGCCACCAAGTCCATTGGTGACACGGCTGTCCGCTTCCCTTGCATGGTCGCCATGAGGGCGTGGTGGCGGAACTCCTCGACTAGAGTCAGCCCTTAGCCGGCCGCCGATCCGAATCTCTAGAAACCCTTGCTCGTCCATGGGAGATCAATCTGGGGTGCTCCGATTTCGGGACGACGACCCAAACCTAAACCTTTGCTCCTCCATGGGACAAGCACTTCACATGGTGGCGAGGCAGGGACAACGACAAGCTCTATTTGGAGAGAGGGGCGAGAAGCCAGAGCTGAGCTAGGGAATTGGGGAAGGAGGTAACATACGAGAACAAGGGAGATAACATCAACGACGGCAAAATATAACGCTTAGGTGGTCAACGTCCGAAAGAACAATGGGAATACTTGATAAGATGGGCCCAAAAAGAGATAATGAGATGGAATATACGAGTTCAAACGTTTTCTTCCGAATTCAAACACTTCTAACTAATGCGAATTTGATTTAAAAAGGTCCCTCTAGGCTACTGCAAACGCGGCGATTGGCCTTCTAAGTAATTATAAGCAATAAGGGGTCCCGTAAACGCTCAGCCAAAAATAAGAGATCCGCAAAGTAAATAGTCCGCGTAGAGCACACTTTCAGGACCATCGAGTAGGTTGTAAAATATCTACCAGAAACAACAAAAACCACATGTACAAAACTACATCTTCCCCCAAAATTCTCAAGCACCGCCAGCAAAAGCAAACCACATATACAAAACTACATCTTCCCTCATAATTCTCAAGCGCCGCCAGCAAAAACACAAGGAACCAAACCATAGGTCACTAGATCCTGGTGTACAAAATCAAAGAAATCGAGAGAAGCGAAAGGAGAAGAAACACGAGCCACAGGAAGTTCCTCCATGCAGGTTACTTCTATTTTCTGAAGGAAAATATCCCAGATTGATTCTTCTCCATGGATATCTCTCCAACATTTACATGTGCTACAAGAGAATTTGCATCCAAGACTACATCTATCGAGCCAATATATGACCAGCATAGGAATAAAAGAACATACAAACAAAACGTCCAGCAGGGCTGTTGCCCACGAAAATAACATGTAAAACTACATGTATAAAAAGAATAACATCCAGTAGGCACATCTACTATTCCACAAAGGTAACATGAATATCCAGCAAATGATTCACCCACCCAAAGAAATGGAAAATACCAGATGCATAAAAATAACAAGAACATCCAGTAGGTTTGTGACACAACCTCCAGGAGGTGATGGTACCAGATTGATAGAGTATCATCTCATAGCAAAAAACTGTAGATCCTATGGTTGTTGTACATCACCAGGCCGCAAAAAGTAACATTTATATCCACTTCTTTCCTTAGATAGAAAATATAAAATCTATTTTTGTCTAAAACATAGAGTTACTTCGAGACAAGGTACTTATGTCTAAAGATATATTTATTTTGGTATAAATCTAGAGTTACTTCGGTAAACTATAAAGTTACTTCGATACAAGCTACAACTAAACTATGCCTAATCAATGCCACGATTACTCTCAGCCACACAAAAGAATACTTCTGGCAAGAGATACAACCTGCCAACACAGAATTATTCGTAACTTAATATGGCTTGGCTTACATCAAATGCACACCAGATTACTTCTAGCTTAGTATATACTTACATCAAATCCACACAAAAGTACTTCTCAGCTAATATTAAATTTGTTTTGAGTTACAAAGTTCACATGATTACTTCTAGTTTGGTTTTTAGTTACATCAAAATTCACACAATTACTTCTAGCTTAGTATTGATTAACAGGCACACAATTACTTCTAGCTTAGTATTGATTAACAGGCACACAAATAATTCTAGCTTAGTAATTGTGTGCCTATTAATCAATACCAATATCACGATCCAGATTTCCATTTTCCACTGCGTCTCTCTATAAAATCAGCAACAGAAATCAGATGAGATGACCATGCCTGATGTGGAAGGCGGTGACGTTGAGCTTGAGACGCGCGTGCCCACAAAAATGGTGCTGCTGCCGCACGGCGGTGGTCCTGCTCATGGAGTCATCGACGGTGGCCGCCGCGTTCATCTCTGCATTGGCCCCCACCATTGCCTCCTTGAACGCTGCCACCGGCATCCTCCATCACGGCGAGGAGGAGGCACGGGAGCGGTCCGGCACAAACTCGGTACGGCTTGACCCAGAGGGGCCTTGGTCGACGAAGACGGAAAAGAGGTGGAGATCAGGGTCCCCCGCGAAGCGCGAGTCCACCAGCTACGCGTACCGCGAGTCCGCGTCCGCCTTGCACACCGCCCAGCGGTAGGCAGAACTAGGTTTTAGGGATCTAGGTGCGCATTGCTCTGGTAATGGAGGGGGGTGTGGAGTTCAGAAACTGCAATGGGAGAGGAAGTCAGAGACAAAAAAAATGACAGTAGAGGATGGTGGTCCCGCCTACGAGGGATGCAAGATGCGCATCGCGCAACCAAGACTTTTTTTTTTTTTTAATAACAGCAGGAGAGCTGCTGTGTTCATTGCATTAGAAGAAAAAGGTACAGAGACCAAAAACTGCTCAGTTTATTGAAGGAAAACCGAGCTGCTCAGTTTATTGAAGGAAAACCGAGCGAAAACCTTTACATCAACAAAAGCACCGCTAGACATAAAGAGCGTCAGGAAGGCTAGGAGCGAAACAAGCAAAAAAGCACACCATCGGGGCAAGCAGCGTCATCGAACAGCATCCATCGTGCTTACGATGGGACGGCTTCGACTTCATTGCAACAGCACCAAGGTCACTCCAATCATGTCGCATCGATCACATTTGCCACGAGCTTGTTCGCCGACTTCAACAACACCAGAGAGAGAAGACATAACCGAAGGGAGGCGGCATGTGCCGCTCCGGTATTGAGAGGGCGGAAAACAGGACTCGTCTGACGCTGTCTACATGTCGAGAGTGCTCTTGCTATCGCCACCACGGGGCAACCCCACGATCACCACAGACTCCAAGAACGTCCGCCATTTGATAGTGCCCGGCCAACCGCTTGACCGCAGTCCAGGTGCTCCCATCAGCACTAAGTCTCCTAAACGATGCTTCCAACGAAGTCGCGACATGGAGGATGCCGCCATCGCCAATCCGACAAGCGGATTTAGGTTTTCACCCAAAGACAAGAACCAAGAGTGGGAGAGGTGCACGATCTCCTCAGTGACGCCTTCAACAAGGCGAACGACACCCAACAGTGACGTCGTCACCAGCACCGACGGAAGTCGAGCAAGATTTTCATCCGGAGAATTGCGCACCTCACCGGAACCTGAGTTCCTGGCACACCTCAGTCACACCCGACCGTTCCACATACCTCGCCGGAGCACCATCAAAAGACGCCTTCATAGCCAGCACCTCCGCTGGCAACCAAGAGCATGTGTGCACCGCACCTACTTCCAGCCGTCAACCAGGCAGCCTGCAACTGCCTCCGCCGCCAGGGCCCCAGATCTGGAGCAAGGACCGTTTGGCCATCTGCTCGAAAAGGAGCCCGCCCTCCGCCCTAGCCAGCAAGGAAACAACGCCGCCCCACCGTGACTGGAAGCAGCCGGAGCAGTGCATCGCGCCACCACGGAAAGGCCGCGGCCCGGGCTGCCCAGATCCGGCCCAATCGGGCCCGCACGGCCAGGCGCAGAGCAGCACGACAGATCGCCGCACCTGCCGACCTCCAACGCCCCGCCTGGACCGCCGCGTCCCGCCCCAAATCCTCGCCGACGCCCGCTTGGGCGAGGCAGCTCACACCCGCGCCGACGCCGTCCGCGCCGAGCAGCAGGCTCACATCGCCGACCACAGCCACCGCAGCCCGGGGCCGCCGCCCCGGCGCCCAACCGCTACGACGCCCGCGTGAGCGCGGCCGGCCTCGCCGCACCAACGGCCGCTTGGCCGCGGTCGGCCTCCCCCGCACCGACGCCCGTTTGGGCGCGACCAGCATCACCCGCACCGACGAACGCCCGCTTGGGCTCGGCCGGCGTCACGGGGAGAAGACCCGCCGCCACCGGCCACCGCACGGGCTTTGCCCGTCGGCATCCACCAGCGGCGGCGGGGGAGGACCCAGGGGGAGGGGGCGGGTCGGTGGTGCTGATCTGGGGCTCCGCCCGAGCCGCTCCAGGAGGAGCGACGCGGGGGCTGAGGGGAAGAGTTTCACCATGTGAGCTTGCTGGAATTCAGATCGTGGTCAGCCAGGAATTAGAAATTGTGTTTTTTTTATTAGAGAAGACAGTATGAGATGCACCATGTGGGCCATCATGGAGCTTGCCTGCGTCTACGGCCTACTCTTCTCTCTTTTTTCCTGGCAAGATCCATGGCTTCCTTGTAGAGTGGGTTGACTATCTTTATCTCGTTCTGTTGCCGCATGATAAAATTATCCCTATACCTCTTCAATGAATTACCTGAAATAAACTAGAGAAAATAAGCTCTGAACTAAGGAGAAAACAGGTAAATATAGTTGCAGCATGGATCATAATGGTATGTACCAATTTTACGCCCAGCCCTGCTAAATCAAAAGAATGAAACTGTGTTAGGCCTTCCAAAAAAACGAAGTGAAGGTTATGCATATATAAGAATATTAGGGTGACGTAGCATCACCTGCTCCGAGCAGCAATCTCCTTCTCCTGCCTCAAGGATGTCAGGACAGTGTTAGACCCTTCAAAGAAGAGAAATTACAATGGTTGAATGCATGCCGAGGCCATTAAATTTATACATGCTTGCGACAAAGGTATGCTTCTGTCAAACAATGTTCTACGAGATAAACACTATAACCAAAAAGATAAACAATCCCCCATGCGAGAAAGTGGTCTTTATGCAAAATATGCACCACTGTGAAAGATGAAACACAAAGATGAAACACAGATGCTTCCAATACTGCCAAAAGGTGATACAAATCAAATACAAAGACTGTAAAGTCAGGTCGGTTTCACAGTCCAACTTCCCCATATCATTTAACTTATAATTGTCAGCCAAACAATTCCAAAAATATATAAAATAATAATAAGTAGGAGGACTGTTGTGAATCTACATAATTCCAGCTGCCACAAAAGAGATGTTAATAAAGGACTAACGCTATACTAACTACAGCAATACAAAACAGAAAACACAGGAAAATGTGCGATAATGGGGTGCATCATACAATGTTCCAATATTCTTGTGGCCATGATATACAGATATCACACTTACTAGTTTATATCAGGAGACTAGAAATGTGCGCACTTCAACTAAAATTATCAGGAAACATCGGGGGGCAGTCAGATTCAGGGACTCGGTTTCAGTCTTAAATGTGTTTTACCAATGCTGGTCTTAGATTAGCTTGATACATAATATTGCTTGTTTGTTATCAATTGTTTGTGATTTGTTTGGAAATACTGGTGGAGAGACCGGCTTGGAATGTTAGAAGATAGATAAGAAAGATAAGTTATTGCTATGTGCATGTAGTTCTTTCATTGGAGAAAGGGCTTGGAGAGGGAGCAAATCAGAGGCATAAAGGTATTCATGATACCAACTATTTTAGGCTTATATATGCCCAGAATTACCTTCCTCCGTACAATAAAGGTATTCATGATAGACTTTACAATAGCTAGGCGCGCTTAAGATGTAGTTAAGCTAAGCTGTGCATCACGGCTTGCGTAGAGCTTACCATATTTTTGAACCTTGGCTGTTTGGTAACAAGGCCACAAGACCTCATGAAGGTAGAGCTGACCTCATTAATCTAACCACCAGGTTAACAATACCAGGCAGGACATATATATTAGCAGAAACGGCCGATTAACCAGTTAACTGGCCAATTAATCCCTACTCGGAGGGCCACCGAGTAGCCGATAAACTGATTAATCGGCCGATTAACTGGCCGATTAGTCCATTAATCCCCAACTCGCCAGCTGACCGATAAGTTACCAGTTAACGATTTCCCCAACAGTGGCATTGTGCAATAGCAACTATGTTCATAGTAATATTCAGGAATTGACTTGTTCAAGCAGTGTATCTTCAAATTATTTCTCATTCTTTTCTTAACATTGTGAGCGTGCATGATGCAAACTGAGGTACCAAGGTGGCCTTAGAATTCAAAGCAAAGTAATTAAATAAGCAATAAGATAAGAAAGAGCAGTGATCAAGATAAAGATGCTTACGGCTGCTTGAAGGATCATATTGCCATGCCTGGACTAGGTGGGAAGATCGTACGACGTACGGGTTTGCTGGGTCAGGCATAGCAAATTCACTGAATTCCACAACCTTCCTCCGCCGCAGGTCCACGGCAAAGATGCAGGATCCAAGGAAGAAGTAGAGCTTGTCGGGGTCTGCAGGGTGGAGGAGCGCAAGTGCAGGGATGCTCCATGGCAGCATGGTGTCAAGGTAGCTCTCCTCCACCCAGATGTCATGCAAGGGTACATTGCGCTCGGGATTCCATTTCCTAGCCTCGGTGAGCGCCCACGTGCTCACCAATGGCGCGTCCGGACTGCCGTGGATCTGCACGTACCTGAGCTTTCCACCGCTCACCATCACGCAGTGGTGAGCGCCCCAGTTGAGCGTATACGGTTCTACGGGCAGCTGGTCGAGGACTGGTGGAAGCGGGACGTGTAGCAGCTCCGGCTTGTCGGTGAAGGGGTCGCAGGCGAGGAGGCGGCCGTACGAGAGATCCACCCACCAGAGCATCCCGCCGTAGGAGACGACGGCCTCTTCAGACCAATCCTGGTGCAGCGGGGGCGAGCAGTCGAGCTCCGTCACGACCCACTTGTACTGCCCCACCGTGTAGCAGAGGAGCGCGGCCCGGCCGGTGCCGTCGGTGGCGGGCTGGAGCTCGGCGACAACGCAGCTGCCGCCCTTCACCATGAGGCCGACGCTGGCGCTAGCGCCGTAGAAGCCCACGGGGCGCTCGCTGAGGCGGGTGGCCTCGCCGGTGCGCGCGTGGCAGAGGTGGTAGGTGACCTCGGCATGAGGCTCCGTGGCGCAGAGGAGGAGCAGGCCGGAGGAGTCGGCGGCAGCGACGTAGGGGTAGCTGGAAAGGCAGGGCGGGGGCGAGATGCGGAGCGGCACGGTGAGGAGTGAGGCGAGCGGGGGCTCGTCGCAGGCGACGGAGACGTCGGCGCCAGGTGGGAAGGTGCGCTTCGCCTCCTTGTCCTTCACAACCTTAGGGATTCGGGCAAGGATCGACCACCGGTCCTGCGGCGGCGGCGACAACGACAGCGCCATTGCTGGACCGGAGGAATTCGATCGATTAGGGTTAGCGCTTGGGCGATGGGAAGCGGCCGCCTGCGGGGATCCAGGAGAAGAAGGGACGAGGCAGTTGGATTCCTGATTTTCTTCTAAATTAATTGACTCATATTTAATTAGGTACAAACCAAATCTAGGTCTATTAAACTGGAACAGATGAATTATATACTAACTCTGTCTGTAAATAGACGATTTGTATGAATCTGAATGAACGTATTTAGACGCTATTTACATCTATTATATACAGAGGGAGTATATATAAATAATACTCTCTGTTTTTCTATCCAAGACGCAAAATACTCCCTCTATCTCAAAATAGGATGCCTATAATATTTAGATATTTGATAAAGTCAAACTTATCAAAGTTTGACCAACTATGTAGAAAAAGGTGTTACCACTTACAATTCTAAATTAATATTTTTAGAAACATCGTGAAATATATTTTCATATTTATGCATTTAAAATTTTAGATTATGATATTTTTTTGTATATAGTTTCTCAACCTTTTAAAAGATTGACTTTGACTGAAAACTCTAGGCATCCTAATTTGGGAAGAAGAGAGTAACAAAACAGTATTAATAGAATCGCCGCCGCCTAGTAAACTGCGTTGCCTCAATAGATCGGTTCCACCTCCTCCGGCCAGCCTCGCCGGTATATGGAGGAGTGGGAACCAAATCTATATGTGGAGTTTTTAATAGAAATCGTATTTTCGAGGGATTTGGTAGTCATTTTTTTGGCACCCGCCTTAATAGAGATGACTCGTCTAAATAAGTGATCTTTAGCTATTCGTTCGATAACAAGATCTTTTTGTTGACGTCAATGGTGGTGTTGGAAATTTCAGTTTTCTAGGTTTGGGTCTTCGGATCCTGCGCCGCGAGATCTATTTTGGATCTTTTCTCATGGTTGTCGTGAGGATGATTATCCTCGTAATATTTGTCCCGGCCTCTACATCCTCGACAATGATGATTCGTACTCTCGGCTACCCAACGACGCTTGCAAGGTTTTCCAGTTACTTTGCCCTGGCATACTAGTGTTGGTACTCTTGCCGAGTTGATTGACTACTTCAAGGATTGTGCGCGTATCGGGTGGGTAAAGCGAACATAAGTGAAAGATAGGGGAGGGGGTCAATGGGTCTATAAAGGTGGAACTCTGACAGCGAGAGAGTGCCCGGTGTAACCTTGACAATGTTGAAATTTTGGTCCATTTTGGACCAGTCCATTTAATATTATAGAAATTTCTAATAAATTCTAGAGGCCCACTTGATACATTCATGCATGGCAAGGGGTGGGACAAAAGTTTAATCCCACATTTCTAGTTGAAGGAGAGTTGGAGCAGCTTATAAGGGGAGCTCTTCACACCACTTGTAAAGAGAAATAATAGGAGAAAATAGGAGCTGACCACATGCGTGCTCCTCCGATGATGTCGCCGCTGCTCGCTCGCCTCATCACAACACATCGCACCGCGGTTTGCGGCAATGCCTCGAGCCGAGAGCCTCTCTCTCTTTCTTTTTGCCACACATGAACGTGTATATGAACATACGCAAGAGTCTAAAACGTTTTTCTCAGTGGGTTTTGAATACGAAGGTTATTCAGCTTCGGCTACTGCATGTTCGATTCACCTCCCTTACCCTTTGTTTCGTCTCCTCGCGTGGCATGTTCGACTCCTCCCTCTGTGCCTATAAAAGAGAGGTTGCTCCTCTTCAGAGTGACACAGATACAACCACCACTGCCTATGCGCCTACCTCCTGGTTCCATAGCTTTGCGCCACCGCTCAAGTCTTTCCCATCCCGGCCTGCGGCGTGCACCGCCGGTCGGGACAGTAGGCCTCCGGAACCGCGCTGCTTCGAGTCCTGCACAGGAGAAGAGCGATAAGGTTTTGGGGAGCGCTTTCACGCGACTATTGGCCTCATCACGGACGCCGACGACGCCTTCCCCAACGACGACTTCTTCCCGAACATCGACGACCTCTTCGACGACATGGGGACATCGCCAACAATGGTCACGCTGCTGCTGCTTCTGCTTATGTCCAGTATGTACTCATATCTCCTATGTTTAGGTTCATATTTCAGATCATGGTTCAGTTCCTTGTTCTAGCATTTGGAGTAGATATGTTGTCCTCAAATTCACTACTAAGTATGATATTTTCCTATTGCCTAAAAGGTCATATAACTATTTTGATCCATGCTATAATAGTCATGTTTTATCTACTATTTTCGTGGATTAAATTTCATCGTAAATTTCTTATATTTCCAACATTCCAAAAACCTTACTACATGCAATTTACCCCAAGCGGCTTTGCTGCGTCTATGAAGCCACATGTGTTTGAGGGTGCCAACTATAAGAGATGGTGTGTGAGAGAAGTTCTCTGGTTTCGAACCATGAGCTGCTATGACACCACTCTTGGCAACCTGCGAGTGATCTCGACCCTCAACAGGAGGCAAGTTATGACAAAATGAATACCCTCTTTAAGCTTGCTCTGATCAGTGTTCTTGGGGATAATATTGTTGATGCTTATGGGTCATTTGACAATGCCAAGGAAATGTGGGATGCACTTGAGGCCAACTTTGGTACCTCAAATGCTGGCACTGAGCTGTATGTCATGGAGCAATTCTATGACCACGGGATGAGTGATGAGCGCTATGTGGTTGAGTGATACGTCTCCAACGTATCTATAATTTCTTATGTTCCATGCTAGTTTTATGACAATACCTACATGTTTTATTCATATTTTACATCATTTATATGCATTTTTCCGAACTAACCTATTAACAAGATGCCGAAGTGCTAGTTCCTGTTTTCTGCTATTTTTGGTTTCAGAAATCCTACAAAGGAAATATTCTCGGAATTGGACGAAATCAACGCCCAGTATCTTATTTTTCCCGGAAGCTTCTAGAGCACCGAAGAGGGGCCAGAGGGGAGCCAGGGGGCCCCACCCCACAAGGCGGCGCGGCCAAGGGGGGCGCGCCCCCTATGGTGTGGCTCCACCAGGACTCCCCCGAGGCTGCCCTTCCGCCTATATAAAGCCTCCGTCGCGAAAACCCTAAAAGAATAATCCACGATACGAGAAAAGTTCCAGAGCCACCGCCATCGCGAAGCCAAGATTCGGGGACGAAGTCTCTGTTCCGGCACGCCGCCGGGACGGGGAATTGCCCCCGGAAGGCATCTCCATCGACACCACCGCCATCTTCATCGCCACTGTTGTCTCCTATGATGAGGAGGGAGTAGTTCTCCCCCGAGGCTGAGGGCTCTACCGTAGCTATGTGGTTCATCTCTCTCTCCCATGTGATCTTTATGTGATCATGAGCTTTGTATCACTATTAATCTATGTGCTACTCTAGTGATGTTATTAAAGTAGTCTATTCCTCCTCCATGATGTAATGTTGACGAGTGTGTGCATCATATAGTACTTGGCGTAGGTTATGATTGTAATCTCTTGTAGATTATGAAGTTAACTATTACTATGATAGTATTGATGCGATCTATTCCCCCTTTCATAGCTATTGTTGACAGTGTGTATGCTATGTTAATACTCGGTCTAAATTGCAACGGTCTATTATGCACTCTAGAGGTTACTCAAATATGAACTCTGAATGTTGTGGAGCTTGTTTACTCCGGCTTGAGGGAGCTCTTGTAGCCCTACGCAATGAATGGTGTTTGTTATCGAACAAGAGAGTGTAGAGTAGTTTTATTATGTGATCATTGTTGAGAGTGTCCACTTGTGAAAGTAGGATCCCTAGGCCTTGTTTCCAAATATCGAATCTCCGTTTATTTACTGTTCTACTGCATGTTTACTTGCTGCCATATTTTATTTAGATTGTTATTACCACTCATATTCATCCATATCACTTGTATTTCACTATCTCTTCGCCGAACTAGTGCACCTATACATCCGACAAGTGTATTAGGTGTGTTGGGGACACAAGAGACTTATTGTATCTTAATTGCAGGGTTGCTTGAGAGGGATATCTTTGACCTCTACCTCCCTGAGTTCGATAAACCTTGGGTGATTCACTTAAGGGAAACTTGCTGCTGTTCTACAAACCTCTGCTCTTGGAGGCCCAACACTGTCTACAGGAATAGAAGCGTGTGTAGACATCAAGCTATTTTCTGGCGCTGTTGCCGGGGAGGTAAGGTAAAAGGTATTCACATCCTCCGACTACTAAGCTATTTCCTAGCACTGTTGCCGGTGTGTGAGTGCTCGAAGCTATTTCCTTTAGATCCTGCAATTGCATCTTTTTGTTTCTTGTTTTTATTTCACTAGTTAGGCTTAATGGAAAACAACAAAAATATTAGAGATCTTTATAGTATTTATCTTGAGTTAGGACATGAGGTGTTTGAAGAGAAAATTAAAAAACCCATGGAACTTTGTTTACAAAATAGTTGTAGCAATGTTATTAGCATGAACTCTTTGAACACTATTATTGCTAATGCTATGGAAGAATTTAAGCTTGGGGAAGCTGGTTGTGATAGTTTTAGTCCCCCAAGCATGGAGGAGAAAATTTTCTTTGATGATACTTTGCCTCCCATTTATGATGATTATAATGATAGTGGTATTTTGGTGCCACCTACTATGGAGGATAAAGTTTATTATGATTATACCATGCCTGCAATTTATGATAATTACAATGATGGTTGTGATAGTTTTACTCCCACTATTACTAATAAAATTGATTATGCTTATGTGGAGAGTAATGATACTTTTATGCATGTGAATAAGAATGCTTTATGTGATAGTTATATTGTTGAGTTTGTTCATGATGCTACTGAAAGTTATTATGAGAGAGGGAAACATGGTTATATGCATCTTAATAATATTAAGTTTCCCCTCTTTATGTTGAAAATCTTGAAGTTGCGCTTGTGTTGCCTTCCTATGCTTATTGCATTATGTTTACATGACTTGTTTATTTACAACATTCCTTTTCATAGGAAGTGGGTTAGGCTTAAATTTGTTTCATACTTGCTTTTTGATGCTCTCTTTGCTTCAACTCTCATCCTTATGTGAGCATCATTAAAAGTGCTGAGCCCATCTTAACGGCTATAAAGAAAGCACTTCTTGGGAGATAACCCATGTCTTTATTTTGCTACTGTTTTGTTGTGTCTTGGAAGTTGTTACTACTGTAGCAACCTCTCCTTATCTTTATTTTATTGCATTATTGTGCCAAGTAAAGTCTTTGATAGTAGGGTTGATACTAGATTTGGATTCTATCGCGTGAAACAGATTTCTTACTGTCACGAAATTGAGCAGCCCCGTCTGTAGGTAACTCAGAAAAATCTGCCAATTTACGTGCGTGATCCTCTGATATGTACGCAACTTTCATTCAATTTGAGCTTTTCATCTGAGCAAGTTAAGTGCCCCTGAAAAATTCGTCTTTACGGACTGTTCTATTTTGACAGATTCTGCCTTTTATTTCGCATTGCCTGTTTTGCTATGTTGGATGGATTTCTTTGTTCTATTAACTTTCAGTAGCTTTGTGCAATGTCCAGAAGTGTTAAGAATGATTATGTCACCTCTGAATATGTGAATTTTTGATTATGCACTAACCCTCTAATGAGTTTGTTTTGAGTTTGGTGTGGAGGAAGTTTTCAAGGGTCAAGAGAGGAGGATGATACAATATGATCAAGAAGAGTGAAAAGTCTAAGCTTGGGGATGCCCCGTGGTTCATCCCTGCATATTTCAAGAAGACTCAAGCATCCAAGCTTGGGGATGCCCAAGGCATCCCCTTCTTCATCAACAACTTATCGAGTCACCTCTAGTGAAACTATATTTTTATTCCGTCACATCTTATGTACTTTACTTGGAGCGTCCGTGTGCTTTTATTTTCGTTTTGTTATTTTCATTCTCTGAATAAATTCATGCTTGTGTGGGAGAGAGACACGCTCCGCTGTTTCATATGAACACTGGTGTTCTTAGCTTTACTTTTAATGTTCATGGCGAAGGTTGAAACTGCTTCGTCATTGTTATATGGTTGGAAACAGAAAATGCTTCATGTGGTAATTGGTATATTGTCTTGAATAATTTGATACTTGGCAATTGTTGTGCTCATATAGATCATGTTTAAGCTCTTGCATCATGTACTTTGTACCTATTAATGAAGAACTACCATAGAGCTTGTTAAAATTTGGTTTGCATGATTGGTCTCTCTAAAGTCTAGATATTTTCTGGTGAAGTGTTTGAACAACAAGGAAGACAGTGTAGAGTCTTATAATGCTTGCAATATGTTCTTATGTAAGTTTTTTTGTCATCGGTTCATACTGCGTTTGCTTCAAACAACCTTGCTAGCCTAAGCCTTGTATTGAGAGGGATTACTTCTCGTGCATCCAAAATCCTTGAGCCAAAAACTATGCCATTTGTGTCCACCATACCTACCTACTACATGGTATTTTTCTGCCATTCCAAAGTAAATTGCTTGAGTGCTACCTTTAAAATTCCATTCTTTGTCTTTGCAATATATAGCTCATGGGAAAAATAGATTAAAAACTATTGTGGTATTGAATATGTATTTATGTATCTTATTTCTTATAAGTTGCTTGTTGAGCGATAACCATGTTTCTGGGGACGCCACCAACTATTACACCTTTGTTGAATATCATGTGAGTTGTTATGCATGTTCGTCTTGTCTGAAGAAAGGGTTATTTATCATGATCAAATGGTTTGAGTATGCATATTGTTAGAGAAGAACATTGGGCCGCTAACAAAAGCCATGAATCATGGTGGAAGTTTCAGTTTGGACATCAATCCTCAGTCTCTTATGAGAATATTATCTGTTGTTGAATGCTTATGCATTAAAGAGGAGTCCATTACATGTTGTCTATGTTGTCCCGTTATGGATGTCTAAGTTGAGAATAATCAAAAGCGAGAAATCCAATGCGAACTTTCTCCTTAGACCTTTGTACAGGCGGCATAGAGGTACCCCTTTGTGACACTTGGTTGAAACATATGTTATGCAATGATAATCCATGTAAATCCAAGCTAATTAGGACAAGGTGCGAGCACTATTGGTAATCTATGCATGAGGCTTGCAACTTATAGGATATCTTATACATAACACATATGCTTTATTACTACCGTTGACAAAATTGTTTCTATATTTTCAAAATGAAAAGCTCTAGCACAAAAATAGTAATCCATGCTTCCCTCTGTGAAGGGCCTATCTTTAACTTTATTGTTGAGTCAGTTTACCTACTTCTTTCTATCTTAGAAGCAAACACTTGTGTCAACTGTGTGCATTGATTCTTACATGTTTACCTATTGCACTTATTATATTACTTTGTGTAGACAATTATCCATGAGATAAACATGTTGAAGTTGAAAGCAACTGCTGAAACTTATATCTTCCTTTGTGTTGCTTCAAAACTTTCTACTAAGAATTTATTGCTTTATGAGTTAACTCCTATGCAAGTCTTATTGATGCTTGTCTTGAAAGTACTATTCATGATAAGTCTTTGCTATATGATTCAGTTGTTTAGTCATTGTCTTTACCATTGCTTTGAATCACTTCATTCATCTCATATACTTTACAATAGTATTGATCAAGATCATGTTGGTAGCATGTCACTTAAGAACGGGTTCATTAACAACTCAATTTACGGATCAAAATTATTCTTGTTATCGTTTACCTACTCGAGGGCGAGTAGGAACTAAGCTTGGGGATGCTTGATACGTCTCCAACGTATCTATAATTTTTTATGTTCCATGCTAGTTTTATGACAATACCTACATGTTTTATTCATACTTTACATCATTTATATGCATTTTCCGGAACTAACCTATTAACAAGATGCCGAAGTGCCAGTTCCTGTTTTCTGCTGTTTTTGGTTTCAGAAATCCTACAAAGGAAATATTATCGGAATTGGACGATATCAACGCCCAGTATCTTATTTTTCCCGGAAGCTTCTAGAGCACCGAAGAGGGGCCAGAGGGGAGCCAGGGGGCCCCACCCCACAAGGCGGCGCGGCCAAGGGGGGGCGCCCCCCTATGGTGTGGCTCCACCAGGACTCCCCCGAGGCTGACCTTCCGCCTATATAAAGCCTCCGTCGCGAAAACCCTAAAAGAATAAGCCACGATACGAGAAAAGTTCCAGAGCCGCCGCCATCGCGAAGCCAAGATTCGGGGGACGAAGTCTCCGTTCCGGCACGCCGCCGGGACGGGGAATTGCCCCTGGAAGGCATCTCCATCGACACCACCGCCATCTTCATCGCCGCTGCTGTCTCCTATGATGAGGAGGGAGTAGTTCTCCCCCGAGGCTGAGGGCTCTACCGTAGCTATGTGGTTCATCTCTCTCTCCCATGTGATCTTTATGTGATCATGACCTTTGTATCACTATTAATCTATGTGCTACTCTAGTTATGTTATTAAAGTAGTCTATTCCTCCTCCATGATGTAATGTTGACAGTGTGTGCATCATGTAGTACTTGGCGTAGGTTATGATTGTAATGTCTTGTAGATTATGAAGTTAACTATTACTATGATAGTATTGATGCGATCTATTCCCCCTTTCATAGCTATTGTTGACAGTGTGTATGCTATGTTAGTACTCGGTCTAAATTGCAACGGTCTATTATGCACTCTAGAGGTTACTCAAATATGAACTCCGAATGTTGTGGAGCTTGTTTACTCCGGTTTGAGGGAGCTCTTGTAGCCCTACACAATGAATGGCGTTTGTTATCCAACAAGAGAGTGTAGAGTAGTTTTATTATGTGATCATTGTTGAGAGTGTCCACTAGTGAAAGTAGGATCCCTAGGCCTTGTTTCCAAATATCGAATCTCCGTTTATTTACTGTTCTACTGCATGTTTACTTGCTGCCATATTTTATTCAGATTGTTATTACCACTCATATTCATCCATATCACTTGTATTTCACTATCTCTTCGCCGAACTAGTGCACCTATACATCTGACAAGTGTATTAGGTGTGTTGGGGACACAAGAGACTTCTTGTATCTTAATTGCGGGGTTGCTTGAGAGGGATATCTTTGACCTCTACCTCCCTGAGTTCGATAAACCTTGGGTGATTCACTTAAGGGAAACTTGCTGCTGTTCTACAAACCTCTGCTCTTGGAGGCCCAACACTGTCTACAGGAATAGAAGCGTGCGTAGACATCATTGAGCAAGCTCATGAGATTCAGTCACTCACCAGAGAACTTGAGCACTTCACTTGTGTGTTACCGGACAAGTTTATTGCCGGAGGCATCATTGCTAAACTTCCTATCTCATGGAGGAATTTTGCTACCTCTCTGAAACACAAGAGACAAGAGTTTTCCGTTTCGGATCTCATTGGGACTCTTGATGTGAAAGAAAAGGCGAGAGCAAAGGACACACGTGCTCGAGGTGCTGATGGAAGTTCTAGTACCAACTTGGTACAGAAGAGAAACTTCCAATCCCACAAGTTCAAGAACAAGAAAAAGTTTGAAGGCAAAGGAAAGTTTGATGTGAAGAACAAGGCATCACATTCTACCAACTTCAAGAAGAAGTTTGAGAAGAAGAGAGGAGTCTGCCATGTTTGTGGTGATCCTGATCATTGGGCTCCCAACTGCCCGAATCGCTTTGACAAGCATCAACATAGGAAAGACGGCAAGACCGCCAATGTTGTCATTGGTGATACTGAGATGAAGGATGCGGGGTACAGTATATTTCCTACTATCCTTTCAGCATGTCATTCTCCTAATTGGTGGATTTACACGCGCGCCAATGTACATGTATGCTCTCATAAAGCTGAAGCAGAAAACCAACTTGATCGAAAGATTAAGAGGCTAAGGTCTGATCGTGGTGGAGAGTATTTTTTCCAACGAGTTTGATTCCTTTTGTGCGGAACATGGTATAATCCATGAGAGGACGCCTCCCTATTCACCTCGGTCAAATGGGGTGGCTGAAAGAAAGAACCGTACTCTAACAGATTCGGTTAACGCCATGTTAGATACATCGGGTCTCTCCAAGGCATGGTGGGGGAGCCGATTATGACTGTGTGTCATGTCCTAAACCGAGTTCCCAGAAAGGACAAAGAGATAACTCCATTTGAGGAATGGGAGAAGAAAAGATTAAAACTCTCTTACCTACGACCTTGGGGTTGTTTGGCGTTAGTCAATATTCCATTTCCTAAGAAGCGCAAGGTTGGATCAAACACCGTGGATTGTGTTTTTCTGGGATATGCTTTTCATAGCATTGGCTATAGATTCTTGGTTATACAATCCGGTGTGTCTGACATGCGTGTTGGTACAATTATGGAGTCGAATGACGCGACCTTCTTTGAGGACATTTTTCCTGTGATCACATTAGGAGATGCCTACTTCGTCAAGTCAGGAATTAGTTCCAACTCCTGAACCTACCATTTCGATGGAACACGTTGAAAATGATATGGAATACAATAGTGAAACTCCTAAAAGGAGCAAGAGACAGAGGACTGCAAAGTCCTTTTGTGATGATTTCATTGTATACCTCGTGGATGATACTCCTAGTTCTATTTCAGAGGCCTATGCTTCTCTAGATGCTGACTACTGGAAGGAAGCCATCCGTAGTGAGATGGATTCCATCTTGGCTAATGGAACTTGGGAAATCACCGATCGTCCTTATGGGTGCAAAACTGTAGGATGCAAGTGGGTGTTCAAGAAGAAGCTTAGACCCGATGGTACTATTGATAAGTACAAGGCACGGATTGTGGCCAAGGGTTATACCCAAAAGGAAGGTGAAAATTTCTCACCTGTAGCACGCATGACCACCATTCGAGTACTACTTTCGCTGGCTGCCTCACATGGTCTTCTCATTCATCAAATGGATGTTAAGCCTGCTTTCCTAAATGGAGAGTTGGAAGAGGAAATTTACATGGATCAGCCAGATGGATTTGTGGTAAATGGTCAAGAAGGAAAGGTGTGCAAATTGCTAAAATCTTTATATGGCCTTAAGCAAGCGCCTAAGTAGTGGCATGATAAGTTTGAAAGAACATTAACTACTACAGGCTTTGCTGTTAATGAAGCTGACAAATGCGTGTACTATCGCCATGGCGGGGCGAAGGAGTCATTTTTTGTTTGTATGTCGATGATATACTAATCTTTGGAACCAACCTCAAAGTGATTGAAGATGTCAAGGTTTTCCTATCTCGCCGTTTTGAGATGAAGGATCTAGGAATGGCTGATGTTATCCTGAACATCAAGTTACTGAGAGATGACAATGGTCGGATAACACTGCTTCGATTTCACTATGTGGAGAAGATCTTCAGTTGTTTTGGGTATAGCGACTGCAAGCTTTCACCAACACCATATGATCCTAGTGTGCTACTTCGTAAGAATAGAAGAATTGCAAAAGATCAATTGAGATACTCTCAAATTGTTGGCTCGCTTATGTATTAAGCCAGCGCTACGAGGCCTGACATCGCGTTTGCTGTGAGCAAACTTAGCCGGTTTGTTTCAAATCCAGGTGATGATCATTGGCATGCTCTTGAGAGAATTATGCGCTATTTGGAAGGCACTGCGAGCTACGGGATTCAGTATTCCGGGTATCCAAGGGTACTTGAGGGTTATAGTGATTCAAACTGAAAATCTGACGCTAATGAGATAAAAGCCACAAGTGTGTATATATTTACACTTGGTGGTGGCACCGTTTCTTGGAAGTCTTGCAAGCAGACCATCTTAACGAGGTCAACTATAGAAGCAGAACTCACATCATTAGACACTGCCACTGTTGAAGCAGGGTGGCTAAGACAACTCTTGATGGACTTACCTGTGGTTGAAAAACCTATACCCGCCATCCTGATGAACTGTGACAATCAAACTGTGATCATCAAAGTGAATAGTTCTAAGGACTATATGAATTCATCAAGGCATGTGAAGAGGAGACTAAAATCTGTCAGAAAAATGAGAAACTCCGAAGTTATTGCGTTGGATTATATCCAAATATCTAAAAATTTAGCAGACCCCTTCACAAAGGGTCTATCATGTAATGTGATAGATAATGCATCGAAGGAGATGGGTATGAGTCCCACACTATGAGTTGCTCATGGTGGCAACCCACTCTATATGATCGGAGATCCCGTGAATTAGAATTGGGAGACAAGCTGTTGATCAACTCGGAGGAGAGTATCCCTACCTTTTAAACCACTCCATGAAGATGCAATACTCTCATATTCTGCAAGGCAGGTTGTTTTTTTTTATCTTAATGTGTTCTAAGTGGCTTATTTATGCAGAGATGTTGTCATGCAGAATATCTTTTGAAGAACACACCTATATGAGTCTGACTGTTAAACGTCGTAGTCCATGAGAGTTGGGTGCTCTCTAATAAACTCATGAAAGGTCTAGGAGTATGACGCATAAGCTCCACCCGCGGGAAAGTCTCACAGGAGCCTAGTATCGATCAAGGCCTTGTGTGAAACTAGATTCGCAGAAAACTTGCAGTTCAAGGCGTAGTCCACTGTCCAAGTTGTTTACTAGTGTAACATAGAGGTCTAGGTGGAAGTTCAACTTAACAGTCTTCACTGTAGCATCGGTATATAAAACAATGTTTTGGAACCAAAGGTAAATTTCGTGTGCCTCTAGGATCTGGTGGGGGATTGTTGGAATTTTGGCCTATTTTGGACCAGTCCATTTAATATTCCAGAAATTACTAATAAATCTTAGAGGCCCACTTGGCCCATTCATTCATGGAAAGGGGTGGGACAAAAGTTTAGTCCCATATTCCTAGTTGAAGGAGAGTTGGAGCAGCTTATAAGGGGAGCTCTTCACACCACTTGTAAGACAGAAATAATAGGAGGAAATAGGAGCTGACCACACGTGCGCTCCTCCTCTGATGATGCTGCCGCTCGCTCGCCTCGTCACGACACATCGCACCGCGGGTTGCGGGAATGCCTCGAGCCTAGAGCCTCTCTCTCTCTTTCTTTTTGCCACACATGAACGGGTATATGAACAAACGCCAAGAATCTGGAACGTTTTCCTCAGTGGGTTTTGAATACGAAGGTTGTTCAGGTTCGGCTGCTGTGTTCGGTTGCGGTGACCCAGCATACCACTGCATGTTGTAGTATACAAGTCGTTGATATGATCTTTGCGAAGGGACTTCTTCACAAATTGCCATATCCCTCAGAGTGGTACAACAGAAACATTGCAGGTCATAACACTCCATACTTTATTACAAACATTGTCTTAACAAGTTGGTATTCTCACGAGGTCCTATGAGAACACCCTAAGATACTACTTAAGTACGATTACAACTCATAACAATATAAAAGAGAGCTCAACAACTTATTTAGGTAAGTTCTACGTTGCTCGGCTCTATGATGCTAGGGTATGTCACTATTCTTCCACCTCCGTGGCATCTGGTCCGTAGACTATCCCATAGTCTACGCCTTCCACTCCGTCGGTAAGATCAGGTTCTTCGTAGACCAGTTCGTAGCTTCCTTCTGGTGCTCCATCGTTGATGGCCTCCACTTCAGGATCACAGTCTAGCAAGGGTGTCGAAAGAAAGTGAGTACAGGGGTACTCGAGCAAGTTCTAAAAGAATAAAAAGGTGTTTGATGCACTAGCTACGACCATTGATCGGGAAATCTCCGGTCAATGCATGTTTTGCAATCATTTCTTCAAAAGGTTGCTTTTATTATGAAAACTATGCCCGTCGGTCTTCACGAGTTGACTAGAACTTCGTGGAGTTCCTTTCCTGCCGCGTTCGCAGTTCCTTCCCGGAACAGGGAGTGACAGCCACAATTTGATACACTCTGCAGAGGTGCGTTACTTTTCCCACAAGAGATCTCACCCTTTTTGCCATCCGCGAGGACTTGCCCCCGTTCACACTTCCTTTGGTGTGAGGCCGGGTATAAAGATCCAAGCCCACACCGCCTTCTCCGCGATCGCAAACCCACCCTTTTGTCCAACCGTACACCTCCGGTAGACTTCCCCGATAATACGGCTTTACTCATGGTGTACTCCGGACAATCCTTCATAGATGGTAGAGATTAACATCACTAATGGATGGGGATTTAAAAGGATTTCCCAACCTATTGCGGCAGTGCCTCCAGCACCCCACCGTCTCTACCAATCCGTTGGCGTGCAGAAGGGAAAAGATACGACCGGCTTCCCGCAGCCATTATAGATCTCATGGTCAACGCGGTTTGTACGGCGCTAGAATCACTGGATCGGCATTGGTAATTTAATCCTAGGGTGATATAACCCATTGCAATGGAACCTCCACCATATCAACACATACCATGGTTCCATTGCCATCCACATAGTCATATTCATAGTTGGAAAATAACATTTCATTTGCGATGCAGGAATGATAAGTATATAGCTTTGCATTAAAGTAGTAGAAAATAATCAAGTTGATATGAGCAAGGGTGAACTTGCCTGTGGACTGCGAGATAGTGCGGTTCAATGCGGTTGATGGAACCCGGACCTCGGGTTCACGTAAGAAGCATCATTGTCCGGTAAGGACAATGTTATAAAATCCAAATAATGCAATCATGGATGTATTATTTTATGTTGAATCCCTTTCCCCGTGGAGTTATTACAATTTAGGGTTGTATTAAGATTTATGTCTTTGACGAGTAATTTACAATTGATTTAAAAGTATTAATCATTGTAATTCACACAAAGTACAACAATTCAAAGTAAAACTATTTACTTGGTGATTTCCTTAGTCATTCCAAAAATAATTTGAAATTATAAAGTTATCTCTATAGTTTTTGGAATAAAAAGGAATATAGTATTTTATTGGAAAAATACCCTTTGCAATAGAAATGACTTGGAATATTAGAATTTCATTTTGAAATGTTTGAAAATAAGTATTTGAACTTATTTGAGATTTTTCCTTGAATTTTAAATACAAGGAAATAATAATTTTAAATTCCAAGTTATTATTTAAATTCTTAAAATTCATAATTTTGAATTTGTTTCATAAATTCCATTTCATATTTTATCTTTGTTAAGATTTATTTTCCATTCATAAATCCAATTTTTAATGGATTTTTAGAATTGTATTTTATTTATTAAAAATTGGCAAAGTTCTGGTCTTTTTAATAATTGTTAAAAGACAAAAATGCCCCCTGGCCCCTATTGGGCCCAGCCCAATACTCGAAGCGGCCCACCTCGCTCACTCACTCGTCCCCCTCTCTCACTCGTCCTAACCCTAACCTCTCGCGACCCCGTGGCGATGGCGTCGCCGCCATGGCCGCCGCCTTGCTCCGGCCATTGCCGTGCTCCTCCGCCGTAGCCACCTACCGATCCTCGAACCGCCGCGAGCGGATCTATTGAGCTCGTCCGCGCAGCTTTTCCCTTCTCGTCCTCTCCCGGCGAATCGCCTCCATCCGGATCTCGTGGAGAATCGCCTTGGGCGATCCGGTGGTCTCCGACGAGCCTCGTCCTCGCCGTCGACGTGCGCGCCTCTGAGACCGACCTGGCGCAGTGCCGCCGGCGCACTCGTGCCGTCGTCTCCGTGCCGTGCTGCTTGTGGTGGTGTTCGTCGGCGTAACGCCGGCGCCTTCCTCGGCTTTGCGAGCTGCTATGGCCGCGCGAGCACCGCCTCGCCATGCCATAGCCTCCGCCACCGGCGCGTGTAAGTAATCCACTCCATCTCCTTCTCCTCTCCATGCCCGCGCCTCTCAAGCTACCGTGCTTCTTCTTCCTTATGTTCTATTACTTTCGGTGATCCCGTGATCACACGAACTCTGCCATGGTTGCTAAATCCGCCTCTGCTTCCCTTTGCCTGCAAGCTCATGGCCAAATCACCAATTTACGGTACTAGCCAGTGTTGCCTTGCTTGCTGTACATGCTCTATTTGCTTAACTGTTGCTCCTAGCTTGCTCTAATTTGGCTATGCTCTGTTGTGCTTGCTTATGAACTTGCTATCCATGCAGTACTGGCTTATGGGCTTGTTTGTGCTTACTAGCATGTTACACTTACTTGTCTAGGTGTGCTGCTGTGCATCAGTGACACTTGTGGGTGCCAGTGGTGCCTGTGATATGCTTCAGTGCTTCCTATGCAAGCCAATGATCCATTGGATCATTTCTTGCTTGTTGGCTAACCTCTCTGTGTAACTTGGCTTGCTATGATTGATCCATTTGATCAATCCAATTATCGATGATAGCTTACTCGGTTAATACTCGTGGCTAAATGATTCAATTTTTCCGGTGATGCTCGATGCTTACTTGTGCTCGTTGCTCATCTTAGCTATCTAGACTTGTTCTAGTAGTTATGGATTAAATCAGTGTTGCTTAACAAAGATGTCGTTGTCAGTGCTTAGCATGGATCCGTGATAAATTCATGCTTGGATTACTTAAATTATGATGAACTCGCTTATGCAATGATGATTTAAATGACTTGCTTGTATATGAATTTGTCTGTTCATGATTCTTTTACAAGCAATTAAAGTCCGAATCCATTTCTGGATAGTGATGTGATCTATTTGGCTTGCTCTTCATTGGTGCTAAATGTGATGTGACCTCGTAGCCTTGCTACTCGATCGGTTGCTCACATGGTTGGTTGGATCTTGTTGGCTACTCATTTTTGCTTGCATATTTGGGAGTCATATTAAGTATGAATGCCAATATGCTTGCTCGTGAAGAAATCTAGGGTTTCGATGGTTGCATGCTTAGGATTTTCTCGTGTAGTCTTGGCTGCTAATCTTTGCTATCTACTCGGTGCTATCTCGTGCATGTGATCTTGCTAGTGTGTGCATCCGTGCATGATTTCTAGCTATCGTGCACATGATCCGTATCCGGATGGTTTCTATCTTAGTAGCTTTTGATCAGCAGTAATCCTTGGTGAAAACCAAGTGATGATCTACCCATATGAGCATCTGCTCATCCCATGCTTAGTTCATGCATATGATGGATCAGATCCATTGGATCTCTTCCGAGAACTAGGTATACCTTGTTCCGACTCCTAGAAAGAAATATTTTGTTGTTGCAGTCTTGTGGTTTGTGCAAAGCCCTTCACCTCCAGATCTTGGATGATCTTCTCAGGTCACCATGATTTCTGATGGCTGAGGTTTTATGTGTTTGTGTTGTTCTTAAGCAAGAACAGGATGAACTATGTGTTGCTCAAACTTCACCCTTACCTGGTGATTCTTATCTGGTCGACTGTGCACTGGTTCTAGGGTTTGTAATCCTTTTATACCATCTCTTCTTTTACTCTGGCCATGACACACAAGGCCCGACTACCTTGTGACTCATCCCTTGCATTGCCTTGCTGTTGCTTGGTTAGCGGCGACCTTCATATGTGGAAACTTGAGCCCCTTGTGGCCTCGCTCGGTGTTGGTCCGCCTATTCCTATCTTGTGCTTGTCCAGGCTTTGGACAAGCACAAGTGTGCAAGTGTTAAAATTTTTATCGTCCAAACTGAATTTCTAACACTTATTTTCTCGGTTAGTATCTGTTATTTGTTGTGCAGGTTTGAAGGTGAATATGACCAGAAGATGTTCTCAAGCATTTAGTTTAGGTTTTAGTTTTAGGAGCAAATTGTAATCTTTATTCTTATTTCTGTTTATGATTCATCCATTCTTGTATCAAGAATATTGTAAAGACCTTGTAATCTGTGTTGTGATATCAATAAAGCTCAAGTTTTTGTTTATGAGCTTTTGATCTATGTAATGTTTAAATTCTGAATTAAAGATTGTATTTAATATTCAGTTTGAAATTCAAAGTCATTTGAATTTTTATAAATTTTGTTTGAATTATGAGTTCTATTTTATATTGTTCAATGCTTATTGTTAAATGTATAACACTTGTCAAATGAAATCAATTCCCCAAATCAACAAGATACAAAAGAGATCATGTCGAAATTTCCCTAACTCACATTGCCTAACCCTAAGTGCAAGATGAGAGAGAACCTCGATCCCTCTTAGGTTTAGTTGCAAATAAGCGCGAAAATTTCCCCCGTTTTGCGATGAAATGCACATCCCATTTCTAAATCTACCCTTCGTTGTTCCTATGTTACGGGTTATTACAGCCTCTCCCCTTAACGAAACTTCGTCCCGAAGTTAAGATTGGTACCCGAACATCTCGGGGTAAGACTTCCCGAGTTCTTCTTCGTCTCCCAAGTAGCTTCTCGCTCAGGATGGTGTTGCCATTGCACTTTACAATATTTGATTGCCCCGTTTCTTAACTTCTTCCATTGTACTTCTAAGATCTTTTCGGGCCTTTCCACATAAGTTAAATCAGATTGCAATTCTATTTCCTCATATGTGATAGGATCATCCAGGTGCTTTCAAACACTTTCTGAGTTGTGATACATGAAATACATTATGAACTTGACTTAGTTGTGCCGGCAATTCCAACTCAAAAGCTGTTCCTCGATTCTGACTGAGTATCTTAAATGGTCCTATATATCGAGGGCTTAACTTTCCTTTCACTCCGAACCTCTTAAGTCCTTTCATTGGGCTAACCTTCAGATAAACCATGTCTCCCACTTTCGGTTCCCAATCTCTTCTCTTTAAGTCAGCGTAACTCTTCTGACGACTCTGAGCTATTTTGAGTCTATCCCGGATCACCTCGATAACGTCTTGTCTCTCCTTGATGTAGTCCGGTGTAAATTCCTTGTTTTATCCGGTTTCAAACCAACAAATTGGTGATCTACACTTCCTTCCGTACAATGCTTCGTACGGTGCCATCTGAATACTACTCTGATAACTATTGTTATATGAGAATTCCGCTAAAGGTAAATGATCCTCCCATGAACCTCCAAAGTTCAGAGCACAAGCTCTAAGCATGTCTTCAAGTATCTGATTGGTTCTTTCGGTTTGTCCTCCGGTTTGTGGATGATATGCTGTCATCGAAATCCAGCTTGGATCCCAAAGATTCTTGTAGTTGTTTCCAGAATGCTGATGTGAAAATTGAACGTCTATCTGAGACTATCTTCTTTGGTACTCCATGCTTACTCACAATCTCCTTCACATATATATCCACAAGCTTTTCTGCAGTATCTTTTGTGTTTACGGCTATGAAGTGAGCACTCTTGGTAAGCCTGTCCACTATTACCCATATCATATCCTTCTTCTTACTAGTCATTGGTAGACCAGTAACAAAATCCATTCCGATTTCATCCCATTTCCATTCCGGTATCTCTAGTGGTTTGAGTAATCCCGCAGGACTCTGATGTTCTGCCTTCACTCGTTGACATGTATGACATTCCGAAACATATTGTGCTATTTCTCTTTTCATGTTATTCCACCGAACATTTCCTTCAAATCCATATACATTTTAGTACTTCCCGGATGTATTGAATAAGGGGTTTCATGTGCTTCCTTTAATATGATTGACTTCACTTCGGATCATCCGGTATACGGATCCTTTTCGGAAGTATAATGAATCAAAATCCCCTAGATGGAATTTCGATGGTTTTCCTTCCCCAATCCTCTTGATTTCCTCTTGGATGAACAAATCATCCGCTTGCTTTCGGATAATCTCATATTTCAAATCTGAATACATCTCATCCATAATCCTCATGGTTGCTATACTTCCTTTGGCATCACCTTGAATAAACAGAATCCGAGCATCCTCTAATTCTTTCCAAAGTTCCTTTGGAATTTCCCATTCCGTAGGTTGATTCTCCGTACTCTTTTTGCTTAAGGCATCTGCTACTACATTAGCCTTGCCTGGGGTATAGTTGATCTTAAGGTCGTAATCCTTAATCAACTCTAACCATCTCTTCTGCCTCATGTTTAATTCCTTTTGGGTGAAGAAATATTTCAAACTTTTATGATCGGTGTATAACTCACACTTGGATCCGTATAGAAATTGTCTCCAACTCTTCAGAGCATACACAACTGCCGCTAACTCTAGATCATGTACTGGGTAGTTGTGTTCATGTGGTTTCAACTGCCTTGATCCATAAGCTATTACCTTCCGATCTTGCATCGAACACATCCAAGTCCATTCTTGGAAGCATCACAATACACTCGTGTAATCCTTTCCTGGTTCGAGAACTGCTAACACAGGTGCTGTGGTTAACTTATCTTTGAGTGTTTGGAAACTGGCTTCACACTCATCTGTCCACACAAATGGAGTATTTTTCTTGAGTAACTTGGTCATTGGTCCTACAATCTTCGAAAATCCCTCTATGAATCTCCGATAGTAGCCTCGCCATACCAAGAAATCCTCGTATCTCCTTAGCATTTTTAGGTGATTTCCATTCCAATACGGACCGAACCTTGCTTGGATTCACCGCTATGCCTTCTTTGGTTATGACATGTCCAAGAAATTCAACACTATCTAACCAGAATTTGCACTTGCTAAACTTTGCATATAGGCGATGTTCTCTCAAAGTTTGCAGAACTATCTTCAAATGCTTGGCATGTTCTTCTTTATCTTTGGAATAGATTAGAATATCATCTATGAACACTATCACAAACTTGTCCAAGTACTTCATGAATATCTTGTTCATTAAATTCATGAAAATTGCTGGTGCATTTGTTAGTCCAAATGGTACAACCAAGTATTCATGGTGTCCGTACCTTGATACGAATGCTGTTTTTGGTACATCCTCCTTCTTGATCTTGATTTGATGGTATCCTCGACCTTAAATCTATCTTCGAGAAGACTCCTGCTCCTTGAACTTGATCAAAAAGGTCTTGAATTCTAGGTAAAGGATACTTGTTCTTGATAGTTACATTGTTCAAATTTCTGTAATCTCCACACATTCTCTTTCCTCCATCTCTTTTATCCACAAAAATAACCGGTGTACCCCATGGTGACACACTTTCTTGAATAAATCCCTTCTGTTCCAGCTCATCTATCTGAGCTTTCAGTTCCACTAACTCCTTTGGCCCCATTTTATATGGTGGTTGTGCTATTGGTGCTGTGCCTGGAATCAGGTCGATTGTGAATTCTATCTCTCTATCGGGTGGCATTCCCGGTAGTTCCTTAGGAAATACATCCTTAAACTCATTCACTACAGGAATATCTTCAATTCTCACTTCCTTTAGACTATTTAGTTCTAATCCGATCTCCAACTCACTGTACTTATCTCCTTGGAACACTATTCGACCTCCGATGGAGTTGCGAAGTGATACTGTTTTGTCTCCACAGTTAATCACCGCTCCATTTTCTGTCAACCAATCCATCCCTAGGATGACTGATATGTCCTTCATGGGTATGATGAGTAGGTCCGCGAAATACACACGAGTCACATATGGTTAGGACTTGTGCTTCTTTCACGTGGGTTACTAAGATCGTTCCCCCCGCGGATAGAACAGTTATAGGGGTTTCTAACTTAGAACATCTAAGCCCGAATTTTTCCACAAATTCCAATGCAAGAAATGATGTGGTTGCTCCGGTATCAAATAATACTTTGCCAGGATGAGTAAGAATGCTTAGCGTACCTAAGACTGTTTGATCCGACTCTTCCGCTTGTTCCAAAGATGTGCAATTCAACTTTCCATAAGGCTTTCCCTTCTTGTTGTTGTAGTTATTGTAGTTGTGGTTGGTGTTGTTGTTGTTGTTTCCACCTCGTCCTCCAGAGCTCTGTCCGCTCCACGACGACTTGTTTGGACAATCCGGCTTGATGTGTCCATCCTTCCCACAACCATAGCAGATGATTCTGGGTTTCTGGCAATCCTTACGCAAATGACCTCTCGAGCCACAATTGTTGCGGATGATCCGGTTAATTGGGTTCGACTCCGACCTCCCCGGTTGTATTGACTACCGTAGTAGGTCGGTATCGAGGTTTGAAACTCCGATCGGGTAGTGGTTTACTAATTGGGTACTTCCTTGGCTCTATACGAGCCCTCTTCCTCCTGTCCTCCCGGACTTGCCCGTAATCATCCTCGAAAGTGATTGCCGAGTCAATCGGTTCTCGGAATTCGGCGGTTCGTGCCAACCTCGGTTGCATCTTCATGTATGGATTCATGCCTTTCATGAACCGCTTCTTCCGCTTCTCCTCTCGTATCTACATCCTCGGGTGCATATCTGGATAACCTATTGAAATCCCGAACATACTCGCATGATTGGTGCGATATTCGTCTCAGCTTCTTCAAACTCCCTCTTCTTCGGCTCCACCACGCTGTCCGGAACATGAGCATCCCGAAACTTCTTCTTGAACTCCTCCCGGGTAAATACCTTATCCGGAGGGTGTACTTGCTACAAGGTTCTCCCACCATGATGCTCGCTGGTCCTGACAACAGATAAGTGGTATATCTAATCTTCTCCTCATCGTTGCAACCAACGGTCTTCAACTTCCGCTCCGTATCCATGAGCCAATCTTCAGCGTCCATTGGTTCTGGGGCTGATGTAAATGGTAGTGGTCTTGCATTTTGGAAGTCCGATAGTGTTACTCCTTTGCCTTCATTACCCCTATCATTAATGACATGGGTAAAGAAATCCTGCATGTTCTTGCTCTGGCTTTCCTGGTAACGCCTCCTATCTTCCTCCATTGACCTCATATACTGTTGGAAATCTGGGTGCAACATTGGGTGTGGTGGTGGTGGTGCGTTCTCTGCTCTAGCTGCTGCATCTGCCTCCTCTTTCTCTCTTTCTTCCCACTCTCTGCGAGCCTCTTCGGTTTCTACTAACGACATTTCCCCCTAGTCCTGTAACAAAAAGCGATTACTCATAATTACACCATGCGAATGTTTTCTGAGCTCAACTCATTGCCCAGAACTAGTCATACAAAAAAATCAAGAAGCAAATCCAAAACAAACATTTATTATGTATATACACCGTATAATACATAACACACTCACAAACTTATATTACATGTGGTATATATAAACCACTTATTTGGCTCAAAGCCCAAGCCAACGGGAATTTAAAATACGTTCTATTATAATACCACCTAGATTACTTATTCTTCCTTGAAGCTCTACTCCTCATCATCATAACTCGCCTCCGCGTACATCCCTGGGGTCCATCCGGTCAGCTGGTCTGTCCTCCGAAGACCGTCCGGAATGAAGGTTCTTCCCGTAGGTATGTAATCTGAATCGGACGAAGTGCCGAGACAGAGATCTGTCATGCCAAAGTAACTAGATAAAGACTCATACATATCCCCAGTGGAATACAGCTCCTCTTCTCCAGTCATCCATGGAGGATTCCTATTCACTTGACCCCTCATCTTCTTCTTCTTCTTTTTCTTGGTTCCAGAACTCTCACCTACTTCGTACTGTGATGGTTTAGATAATCCCATCTCCAAATCTAAAGAAATGGAATCAGTACCTTTCTCTTCCTGCCCATAGTGTTGGTTAACCCCACCACTCTCATCTCCTGTATCACATGGAATTGGCTCCTCCTCATCACCAAAAGGTTCCCCGAAACGCCAACCCGTCGAGTTCTCGATCGGTGACTCCGAGCAATTTATGTTCCATGAGTGGTCTCCCCCATATCCAGTATCATATGATGCTGACACGTGTGGATAGTGCGGGACAAAGTTAGGTGTAAGTGGATCTCTCGTAAGTGAATTTCTCTTGGACCACTTGGTCACTCAAATCTACATCGCTGTCTGGGTTAAAGAAAGGTGTAGTATGTTGTGGTTGTGCCCTCAAATCTCGCATCCGAGTTTGGACTTTATCGTGGTCCGTGAACTCAGCTAGCATGTGGTCAATCTCACCTCTCATCTTCATGTGTAAAAGGTACATCGTGGTCAATAAAGACTTACAGACTTATCCATGTGTTGTGCTGCAGCTTCAGGACTTCTGTGTGCTAACACCAAATGATTAAGAGTGGGATCCTCATCTTCCTCGGCATGAGGTATATGAGAAAACTACGAACATAGGAGTTCTATCGACTTGTGCTGCCTTATCTCAAGGATTGCCTTGAATAGGCCCATATGGTAGGCTGTGGTGATAGTTTTGGCTTCTCCGTATGGCATTATACGACTCATCGGCAGCTTTTACGGTAGTTGGACCGATACTCGCACTTGGCTAGGATTTCCCCATCATAGTAAGTATACTTGATAACGAGTATCCGTGGATCGCAATGAAGTTCCTTCAAGCATCCCACACGGGAGAGCTGTTATTGGTCCATCATAATCACCAAGCCAACCCTCAACCTTCCTCAAAGTCCTCTTAGGAAAAGTGTTCGCCATTATGGCTGTATACAAAAACAGAATATTAGTAGTGATAATGCATCATAATAGCTATAATAAAGAATTATCGCACTAAAATATATGGTTTTGCTATTCTCAAGTGAATAATCACCATACTTCTAGAGAATCCTTTACTATTTCTACTAGACTCCTACGGGTTTCTTCCCTATACTAGGTCCTTCCAACCTAAGGTCGCAACATTTGCTCCGATACCGAGTCTGCGGTGACCCGAGCATACCACCGCATGTTGTAGTATACAAGTCGTTGATATGATCTTTGCGAAGGGACTTCTTCACAAATTGCCATATCCCTCGAGTGGTACAACGAAACATTGCAGGTCATAACACTCCATACTTTATTACAAACATTGTCTTAACAAGTTGGTATTCTCACAGGTCCTATGAGAACACCCTAAGATACTACTTAAGTACGATTACAACTCATAACAATATAAAAGAGAGCTCAACAACTTATTTAGGTAAGTTCTACGTTGCTCGGCTCTATGATGCTAGGGTATGTCACTATTCTTCCACCTCCGTGGCATCTGGTCCGTAGACTATCCCATAGTCTACGCCTTCCACTCCGTCGGTAAGATCGGGTTCTTCGTAGACCAGTTCGTAGCTTCCTTCGGTGCTCCATCGTTGATGGCCTCCACTTCGGGATCACGATCTAGCAAGGGTGTCGAAAGAAAGTGAGTACAGGGGTACTCAGCAAGTTCTAAAAGAATAAAAAGGTGTTTGATGCACTAGCTACGACCATTGATCGTGAAATCTCCGGTCAATGCATGTTTTGCAATCATTTCTTCAAAAGGTTGCTTTTATTATGAAAACTATGCCCGTCGGTCTTCACGAGTTGACTAGAACTTCGTGGAGTTCCTTTCCTGCCGCGTTCGCAGTTCCCTTCCGGAACAGGGGAGTGACAGCCACAATTTGATACACTCTGCAGAGGTGCGTTACTTTTCCCACAAGAGATCTCACCCTTTTTGCCATCCGCGAGGACTTGCCCCCGTTCACACTTCCTTTGGTGTGAGGCCAGGTATAAAGATCCAAGCCCACACCGCCTTCTCCGCGACCGCAAACCCACCCTTTTGTCCAACCGTACACCTCCGGTAGACTTCCCCGATAATACGGCTTTACTCATGGTGTACTCCGGAAAATCCTTCATAGATGGTAGAGATTAACATCACTAATGGATGGGGATTTAAAAGGATTTCCCAACCTATTGCGGCGGTGCCTCCAAGCACCCCACCGTCTCTACCAATCCGTTGGCGTGCGAAGGGAAAAGATACGACCGGCTTCCCGAGCCATTATAGATCTCATGGTCAACGCGGTTTGTACGGCGCTAGAATCACTCGGACGGCATTGGTAATTTAATCCTAGGGTGATATAACCCATTGCAATGGAACCTCCACCATATCAACACATACCATGGTTCCATTGCCATCCACATAGTCATATTCATAGTTGGAAAATAACATTTCATTTGCGATGCGAGGAATGATAAGTATATAGCTTTGCATTAAAGTAGTAGAAAATAATCAAGTTGATATGAGCAAGGGTGAACTTGCACCGTGGACTGCGAGATAGTGCAGTTCAATGCGGTTGATGGAACCTGGACCTCGGGTTCGTAAGAAGCATCATTGTCCGGTAAGGACAATGTTATAAAATCCAAATAATGCAATCATGGATGTATTATTTTATGTTGAATCCCTTTCCCCGTGGAGTTATTACAATTTAGGGTTGTATTAAGATTTATGTCTTTGACAGTAATTTACAATTGATTTAAAAGTATTAATCATTGTAATTCACACAAAGTACAACAATTCAAAGTAAAACTATTTACTTGGTGATTTCCTTAGTCATTCCAAAAATAATTTGAAATTATAAAGTTATCTCTATAGTTTTTGGAATAAAAAGGAATATAGTATTTTATTGGAAAAATACCCTTTGCAATAGAAATGACTTGGAATATTAGAATTTCATTTTGAAATGTTTGAAAATAAGTATTTGAACTTATTTGAGATTTTTCCTTGAATTTTAAATACAAGGAAATAATAATTTTAAATTCCAAGTTATTATTTAAATTCTTAAAATTCATAATTTTGAATTTGTTTCATAAATTCCATTTCATATTTTATCTTTGTTAAGATTTATTTTCCATTCATAAATCCAATTTTTAATGGATTTTTAGAATTGTATTTTATTTATTAAAAATTGGCAAAGTTCTGGTCTTTTTAATAATTGTTAAAAGACAAAAATGCCCCTGGCCCCTATTGGGCCCAGCCCAATACTCGAAGCCCATGGGACAGCCCATTATGGCTTGCCCCATAGTGGCTCGGTGGCGCCGAAGCGGCCCACCTCGCACACTCACTCGTCTCTCTCTCTCACTCGTTACCCTAACCTCTCGCGACCCCGTGGCGATGGCGTCGCCGCCATGGCCGCCGCCTTGCTCCGGCCATTGCCGTGCTCCTCCGCCGTAGCCACCTACCGATCCTGAACCGCCGCGAGCAGATCTATTGAGCTGTCCGCGCAGTTTTTCCCTTCTCGTCCTCTCCTGGCGAATCGCCTCCATCCGGATCTCGTGGAGAATCGCCTTGGGCGATCCGGTGGTCTCCGACGAGCCTCGTCCTCGCCGTCGACGTGCGCGCCCCGAGACCGACCCGGCGCGAGTGCCGCCGGCGCACTCGTGCCGTCGTCTCCGTGCCGTGCTGCTGTGGTGGTGTTCGTCGGCGTAACGCCGGCGCCTTCCCTGGCTTTGCAGCTGCTATGGCCGCGCGAGCACTGCCTCGCCATGCCATAGCCTCTGCCACCAGGCGCGTGTAAGTAATCCACTCCATCTCCTTCTCCTCTCCATGCCTGCGCCTCTCAAGCTACTGTGCTTCTTCTTCCTTATGTTCTGTTACTTTCTGGTGATCCTGTGATCACACAGAACTCTGCCATGGTTGCTAAATCCGCCTCTGCTTCCCTTTGCTGCAAGCTCATGGCCAAATCACCAATTTCTGGTACTAGCCAGTGTTGCCTTGCTTGCTGTACATGCTCTATTTGCTTAACTGTTGCTCCTAGCTTGCTCTAATTTGGCTATGCTCTGTTGTGCTTGCTTATGAACTTGCTATCCATGCGATCTGGCTTATGGGCTTGTTTGTGCTTACTAGCATGTTACACTTACTTGTCTAGGTGTGTCTGTCGTGCATCGGTGACACTTGTGGGTGCCGAGTGGTGCCCGTGATATGCTTCGAGTGCTTCCTATGCAAGCCAATGATCCATTGGATCATTTCTTGCTTGTTGGCTAACCTCTCTGTGTAACTTGGCTTGCTATGATTGATCCATTTTATCAATCCAATTATCGATGATAGCTTACTCGGTTAATACTGTGGCTAAATGATTCAATTTTTACTGGTGATGTCGATGCTTACTTGTGCTCGTTGCTCATCTTAGCTATCTAGACTTGTTCTAGTAGTTATGGATTAAATCTGTGTTGCTTAACGACATCTGTCTGTCATCGGTGCTTAGCATGGATCCGTGATAAATTCATGCTTGGATTACTTAAATTATGATGAACTGCTTATGCGGTGATGATTTAAATGACTTGCTTGTATATGAATTTGCTGTTCATGATTCTTTTACAAGCAATTAAAGTCTGAATCCATTTCTGGATAGTGATGTGATCTATTTGGCTTGCTCTTCATTGGTGCTAAATGTGATGTGACCTCAGTAGCCTTGCTACTGACTGGTTGCTCACATGGTTGGTTGGATCTTGTTGGCTACTCATTTTTGCTTGCATATTTGGGAGTCATATTAAGTATGAATGCCAATATGCTTGCCTGTGAAGAAATCTAGGGTTTCTGATGGTTGCATGCTTAGGATTTTACTGTGTAGTCTTGGCTGCTAATCTTTGCTATCTACTGGTGCTATCTCGTGCATGTGATCTTGCTAGTGTGTGCATCTCGTGCATGATTTCTAGCTACTGTGCACATGATCTGTATCTGGATGGTTTCTATCTTAGTAGCTTTTGGCTGGCAGTAATCCTTGGTGAAAACCAAGTGATGATCTACCCATATGAGCATCTGCTCATCCCATGCTTAGTTCATGCATATGATGGATCAGATCCATTGGATCTCTTCCAGGAACTAGGTATACCTTGTTCCAGCTCCTAGAAAGAAATATTTTGTTGTTGCGGTCTTGTGGTTTGTGCAAAGCCCTTCACCTCCGGATCTTGGATGATCTTCTCGGGTCACCATGATTTCGATGGCTGAGGTTTTATGTGTTTGTGCTGTTCTTAAGCAAGAACAGGGATGAACTATGTGTTGCTCAAACTTCACCCTTACCCGGTGATTCTTATCTGGTCGACCGTGCACTCGGTTCTAGGGTTTGTAATCCTTTTATACCATCTCTTCTTTTACTCGGCCATGACACACAAGGCCCGACTACCTTGTGACTCATCCCTTGCATTGCCTTGTCGTTGCTTGGTTAGCGGCAGCCTTCATATGTGGAAACTTGAGCCCCTTGTGGCCTCGCTCGGTGTTGGTCCGCCTATTCCTATCTTGTGCTGTCCGGGCTTTGGACAAGCACAAGTGTGCGTGTTAAAAATTTTACTCGTCCAAACTGAATTTCTAACACTTATTTTCTGGTTAGTATCTCGTTATTTGTTGTGCGGGTTTGAAGGTGAATATGACCGAGAAGATGTTCTCAAGCATTTAGTTTAGGTTTTAGTTTTAGGAGCAAATTGTAATCTTTATTCTTATTTCTGTTTATGATTCATCCATTCTTGTATCAAGAATATTGTAAAGACCTTGTAATCTGTGTTGTGATATCAATAAAGCTCAAGTTTTTGTTTATGAGCTTTTGATCTATGTAATGTTTAAATTCTGAATTAAAGATTGTATTTAATATTCAGTTTGAAATTCAAAGTCATTTGAATTTTTATAAATTGTGTTTGAATTATGAGTTCTATTTTATATTGTTCAATGCTTATTGTTAAATGTATAACACTTGTCAAATGAAATCAATTCCCCAAATCAACAAGATACAAAAGAGATCATGTCGAAATTTCCCTAACTCACATTGCCTAACCCTAAGTGCAAGATGAGAGAGAACCTCGATCCCTCTTAGGTTTAGTTGCAAATAAGCGCGAAAATTTCCCCCGTTTTGCGATGAAATGCACATCCCATTTCTAAATCTACCCTTCGTTGTTCCTATGTTCTGGGTTATTACATCGGTTCACCTCCCTTACCCTTCATTTCGTCTCCTCGCGTGGCCTGCTCGGCTCCTCCCTCTGTGTCTGTAAAAGAGAGGTTGCTCCTCTCCAGAGTGACACAGATACAACCACCACTGCCTATGTGCCTACCTCCCAGTTCCAGAACTTTGCGCTGCCGCTCAAGTATTTCCCATCCCGGCCTGCGGCGTGCACTGCTGGTCGGGACAGTAGGCCTCCGGAACCGCGCTGCTTCGAGTCCTGTACGGGTGAAGAGCGATATGGTTTTTGGGGAGCGCTTTCGTGCGACTACTGGCTTCATCATGGACGCCGACGACGCCTTCCCCAACGACGACTTCTTCCCGGACGTCGATGACATGGGGGACATCACCAACAACGGTCACGCCGCTGCTTCTGCTTCTGTCCAGTATGTACTCATATCTCTTATGTTTAGGTTCATATTTCAGATCATGGTTCAGTCCCTTGTTCTAGCATTTGGAGTAGATATGCTCTCCTCAAATTCACTTCTACCTATGATATTTTCCTATTGCCTAAAAGTTCATATGACTAGTTTGATCCATGTTATAATAGTCATGTTTTATTTACTGTTTTTGTGGATTAAATTTTACGGTAAATTTCTTATATTTCCAACAGACATTGCGGCTTAAATAAAATTATGGAAGAATCTTGGTTGATATTTACAGGTTTGTAGTTTGCTACTTGCTTTCAGCTGCTTTTAGAAAACAATATTATGTGTTGAAAGAACAAATAATTTGAAGACCTCGAAGATTTTCTTTATAAACCTTCACATCCAAGAGCTCCACGTAGACCTTCAAACTTTGAGAAAATAACTTGTTGCTGCTCTTGGAAAACTGGGACAGAACTCCAAGTGTCAACAACAGCTTGAGAGTGCCCACGCCAAGTTGCAACATGCCACCATTTGCGAGGAGTATCTTCTGGAGCTAGTCTCTAGGGCGAGTGATGACTTACTGTGTAAGTGACACAAAGCTCCCGAGCCTCCGAGTACGTTTTTTTTTTATCGAATCTGCTTAATAATTCCTTTTTTACACTACTTGAACCTCGAAGTAGAAACTGCTCGGGTTGAAACCCGAGTGGATTCTCTTATGAGCTACCCCGCTGCTCACGGTGTTTGATTTCTGGCATGACCGTCACATGACCCTTACCATGGTTCGGCTTCAGGATCGGGCGGCGGCGATAAGCGAGTTCATGGAGTACTGCTTCCTTGCAACGCACCACTGATAAGATTTTGGGTGCACGCCTGATGTCTACGGGAGCTTCTATTCTTGTTGACAGTGTTGGGCCTCCAAGAGCAGAGGTTTGTAGAACAGCAGCAAATTTCCCTTAAGTGGATCACCCAAGGTTTATCGATCTCAGGGAGGAAGAGGTCAAAGATATCCCTCTCAAGCAACCCTGCAACCACAAAGCAAGAAGTCTCTTGTGTCCCCAACACACCCAATACAATAGGTGCACTAGTTCGGCGAAGAGATAGTGAGATACAAGTAATATGGATGAGTGTGAGTGGTAATAGCAATCGGAATGCAATATGGCAGCGAGTAAACATTCAACAAAACAGTAAACAAACGGTGATTTGATGCTTGGAAGCAAGGCCCAGGGATCCTGGCTTTCACTAGTGGACACTCTCAACAATGATCACATAATAGGACTACTCTACACCCTCTTGTTGGATGATGAACATCATTGTGTAGGATTACACGAACCCTCAATGCCGGAGTTAACAAGCTCCACAATATTCAATGTTCATATTTAAATAACCTTAGAGTGCAAGATAGATCAACACAACCAAACCAAGTACTAACATAGCATGCACACTTCTACCATCACACTATGAAAGGAGGAATAGATCGCATCAATACCATCATAGTAATAGTTAACTTCATAATCTACAAGAGATCACAATCATAGCATAAACCAAGTACTTCATGATGCACACACTGCCAACATTACATCATGGAGGAGGAATAGACTACTTTAATAACATCACTAGAGTAGCACATAGATGATATTCAACTTGATCACAAAGAGAGAGAGATGAACCACATAGCTACAGCGGAGCCCTCAGCCCCGGGGGTGAATTACTCCCTCCTCATCATGGAGACAGCGATGGCGGTGAAGATGGCGGTGGAGACGGCGGGTGAGATGACTCCGGGGGCAATTCCCCGTCCCGGCAGGGTGCCGGAACAGAGAGTTCTGTCCCCCGAATTGGAGTTTCGCGATGGCGGCGGCTCTGGATGGTTTTCTCTGTTTTCGTCCTCTTGGTCGATGTTTTTAGGTCAGGGACGATTATATAGGCGGAGAGTCGGAGTCGGAGGGGCCACGGGGTGCCCGGATGATAGGGGGCGCCCCCCTTGGGCCGCGCCGCCCGTGGGGTGGGGCCCCCCGGCACCCTCTGACTTTTCTCCGGTGCTCTGGAAGCTTCCTGAAATTATAAGATCTCCGAAGTTGATTTCGTCCGATTCCGAAAATATTTCCTTACTAGGATTTCTGAAACCAAAAACAGCAGAAAACAGCAACTGGCCTTTCGGCATCTCGTAAATAGGTTAGTTCCGAAAAACGCATAAAAATGATATAAAGTGTGAACAAAACATGTTGGTATTGTCATAAAACAAGCATGGAACATCAGAAATTATAGATACGTTGGAGACGTATCAGCATCCCCAAGCTTAGTTCCTACTCGTCCTCGAGTAGGTAAACGATAAAAGATAATTTCGAGGTGACATGCTACCAACATAATCTTAATCATACTATTGTAAAGCATATGAGATGAATGCAGCGATTTGAAACAATGTAAATGCAATGAGTAAACAATTGAATCATATAGCAAAGACTTTTCATGAATAGTACTTTCAAGACAAGCATCAATAAGTCTTGCATAAGAGTTACTCATAAAGCAATAAATTCAAAGTAAAGACATTGAAGCAACACAATGGAAGATTAAGTTTCAGCAGTTGCTTTCAACTTGTAACATGTATATCTCATGGATAGTTGTCAATGCAAAGCAATATAACAAGTGCAATAAGCAAGTATGTAAGAATCAATGCACAGTTAACAGAAGTGTTTGCTTCTTGAGGTGGAGAGAGATAGGTGAACTGACTCAACATAAAAGTAAAAGAATGGCCCTTCGCAGAGGGAAGCATTGATTGCTATATTTGTACTAGAGCTTTGGTTTTGAAAACATAAAGAGAGCATAAAAGTAAAATTTTGAGAGGTGTTTATTGTTGTCAACGAATGGTAGTGGGTATTCTAACCCCCTTGCCAGACAAACCTTCAAAGAGCGGCTCCCATTTTATTTTATTTTTGGGTGGCACTCCTTCCAACCTTTCTTTCACAAACCCTGGCTAACCGAATCCTTCGGGTGCCTGCCAACAATCTCATACCATGAAGGAGTGCCTTTTTATTTTAGTTTTATTATGATGACACTCCTCCCCACCTTTGCTTTCTCAAGCCATGGCTAACCGAATCCTTCGGGTGCCGTCCAACAATCACATACCATGGAGGAGTGTCTATTTAGTTTAATTAATTTGGGACTGGGAATCCCATTGCCAGCTCTTTTTGCAAAATTATTGGATAGGCGGATGAAGCCACTAGTCCATTGGTGAAAGTTGCCCAACAAGATTGAAAGATAAACACCACATACTTCCTCATGAGCTATAAAACATTGACACAAATCAGAGGTGATAAATTTTGAATTGTTTAAAGGTAGCACTCAAGCAATTTACTTTTGAATGGCGGAGAAATACCATGTAGTAGGTAGGTATGGTGGACACAAATGGCATAGTGGTTGGCTCAAGGATTTTGGATGCATGAGAAGTATTCCCTCTCGATGCAAAATTTAGGCTAGCAAGGCTATTTGAAACAAACACAAGGATGAACTAGTACATCAAAACTTACATAAAAGACATATTACAAGCATTATAAGACTATACATCGTCTTCCTTGTTGTTCAAACACCTCACTAGAAAATATCTAGACTCTAGAGAAACCACTCATGCAATCCAAATTTTAACAAGCTCTATGTATTTCTTCATTAATAGGTGCAAAGTATATGATGCAAGAGCTTAAACAAGAGCACAACAATTGCCAAGTATCAAGTTATTCAAGACATCATACCAGTTACTACATGTAGCATTTTCCGTTTCCAACCATATAACAATTAACGAAGCAGTTTCAACCTTCGCCGTGAACATTAAAAGCTAAGAACACATGTGTTCATACGAACCAGCGGAGCGTGTCTCTCTCCCACACAAGTATTTATTCAAACAAAAACAAAAGCAAGAACATACGGACGCTCCAAGTAAAGTACATAAGATGTGACCGAATAAAAATATAGTTTCAAGAGAAGGAACCTGATAATTTGTCGATGAAGAAGGGGATGCCTTGGGCATCCCCAAGCTTAGATGCTTGAGTCTTCTTGAAATATGCAGGGGTGAACCACCGGGGCATCCCCAAGCTTAGACTTTTCACTCTTCTTGATCGTAGTATATCATCCTCCTCTCTTGACCCTTGAAAACTTCCTTCACACCAAACTCGAAACAAACTCATTAGAGGGTTAGTGCATAATCAAAAACTCACATGTTCAGAGGTGACACAGTCATTCTTAACACTTCTGGACATTGCTCAAAGCTACTGGAAATCAATGGAACAAAGAAATCCATTCCACATAGCAAAAGAAGCAATGCGAAATAAAAGGCAGAATCTGCCAAAACAGAACAGTCTGTAAAGACGAATTTTATTGAGGCACCAGACTTGCTCAAATGAAAATGCTCAAATTGAATGAAAGTTGCGTACATATCTGAGGATCACTCACGTAAATTGGCATAATTTTCTGAGTTACCTACAGAGAATTTTGCCCAGATTCGTGACAGCAAAGAAATCTGTTTCTGCGCAGTAATCCAAATCTAGTATCAACCTTGCTATCAACGACTTTACTTGGCACAACAAAACACAAAACTAAGATAAGGAGAGGTTGCTACAGTAGTAAACAACTTCCAAGACACAAATATAAAATAAATTCCTGTAGCAAAATAACACATGGGTTACCTCCCAAGAAGTTCTTTCTTTATGGCCATTAAGATGGGCTCAGCAGTTTTAATGTTGCACTCGCAGGAAATAGTATTTGGAGCAAAAAGAGAGCATCAAGAAGCAAATCCAAAACACATTTAAGTCTAACATGCTTCCTATGAAGAGGAATCTTGTACACAAATGAATTCATGAAGAACAAAGTGACAAGCATAAGAGGATAAAACACGAGTAACTTCAAGATTCTCAACATAAAGAGGGGAAACTTAATATTATTAAGATGCATATAACCATATTTCCCTCTCTCATAATAAATTTCAGTAGCATCATTGATGAAATCCACAATATAACCATCACTTAAAACATTCTTATCATGGTTCATATGCATAGAAGTATCATTAATTTTGGCATAAGAAGAGTTCTTCTCACTAATAGTAATTGGAGCAAGATTATTATCAAGAATTTGAACATGGTAAACAAGTTGCATATTAAGGGAATTGTTTATGGTAATCCAATCATGACTATGACAAGTTTCATAAGGATAGTTATAACCTATATCATAGCATTCTTTATAATAATCATCAAAGATCGGAGGCACAGTGTCATCAATAGAATAGTTATCTTTCACAGTCGGTTTATCTGTGTCCACACCATCATTGTTATTAGAAGGAGATGTATCAAGAACATAATGACCAGTAGCAAAAGGATTTTCAAACGCCTCTTCCCCAAGCTTAGAGCTTTCTATATCATTATGGGAGGAAACATGGATAGCACTGACACTATGGCAATTATTATCATCATCATTTTCAGAATTAGTTTCCCAGAGATTTGCAATATCAAAAGTAGTGTGCTCATTCAAATCATGATCACTAATGTATGTAAAGGGCATAGGAAGATCATCGTATTCAGATTCATTATCACAATAATCATTAGGAGCAACATACTTACGGTTACCTAGCGTTATCTCATTCACGTGGGGATACGCCGTTACCTCTTTCTTTTTATTCTCCTTCTTCTTCTTCTTCTTTTTCTTCTTCGTTCCCTTCTTCTTCTTCTCTTCCTTCTCCTCGTTCCCTTCTTTAGGAGGAAGAGGCTCGAAGGGTGGTTTGTCCGCATAACCTGATTTACTTTCAGAAACAATAGAAGAAACTTGGGAGGATCCCTTCTTTTCATTAATTAGTTGAAAACACACAGCGGTCCTATCATATTTTGGCAAGGTTTCATCTTCTAAAATATTTTGTATGTAAGTATGTGTATGGCTATTATCAATGCAATAAGAAAAACACCCATGCAGGACATCATCAATATCAAGATCACTCATATGTAACAAAGAGATTTTTCTCGACAGTTCTTCACACCCCAAAAATAAAGTAAGTTCATCATGTTGATTAGCAGTAATTTCATCATCACAATACAAATTTGCAGCACTCATTGGGTTCAAATTATCATTGGAGGAGCATTGAAAATTAAAATGACCCACTTCGTGGCAAACTTCACAAATAAAAGGATAGAGGGCACAAACTTTTTTACCAAGATCATCTAGAGCCCTAAACCACTTTCTAGTTTTTTCATTAGCATGATGGATACAATATTCATCTTTGATTTGATTAATTCCACAAGGTCTATGTATTCCACAAAAATTAACATGCTTATAGGAAATAGCATTCTTAGGAGTTTGAGCATGCTTATTGCAATAATTAACAACAATTTCATTCTTCATGCAAGCCTCTTTAAAAGGTTCATGATACTTATCAAAATTCTTTTTGGGCAATTCAAAATGAGAAGCAAAGGCTTTATAAAGATTTGCAGCAACTTGAGAGTCAAGACCATAAGTAGCACTCATATTTCGAAATTTATCAGTATCCATAAAAGCTTCAATGCATTCATAATCATAATTTATACCTGACTCTTTACCTTTGTCGTTCTCCCATCCTTCGGCGTTCTCCTCAATCCGATCAAGAAGATCCCACCTAGCTTCAACCTCCTTGCTTGTGAAAGATCCCTCCGAACACGCGTCCAGATAGTCCTTGTGTTGTCCCGAAAGCCTCGCATAAAAATTATTAACAATAACATTACGGGGAGCTCATGAATGGGACATTTGAGCATTAGTGATTTCAATCTCCCCACGCTTGAGAAATACTCTCTCCATCACGAGGATAAAAGTTATAAATATAATTCCTATCAATATGCACTTCATGAGGAGGATAAAATTTAGAATAAAAGAGAGATGCAATTTCCTCCCAACCAAGAGAATGACTATTCTCCAACAATTTATACCAATGCGCTGCTTTACAGTACAACGAAACGAGAATAGCTTCTTCCTCACTTCATCCATAGAGATACCTGCACACTTGAATAACCCGCATAATTCATGCAAAAACAAGTAAATGATCTCTAGGATGGACAGCTCCATCCCCTTTATAGTGGTTATCCATAACATGTTCAATAATTTTCATAGGTATTTTATACGGAATACTTTCAACAGAGTGGATTTAAAATATTAGAAGCATCATTAGAGTTATCGCATATGGGAGATAAAGCATTATCGAGCAAAATATTTCTTCCAAAGCTGAGGAGCAAAAAGATTATTTTTATATAAACTAGCTTCCCCAAGCTTAGACTTATCCATAGTATTAGCAAGTGATTGCGTTCATACTAATAACATTGCTACTAGCATGCAATTGAGGCTCCATAGGTTCTTTAATTTTCGCATCACACAATTCATGTCTTAACTTAGGAAATAAAGTAAGAAGCTCATTGTTGTCCATTATGCCTAACTAGTGTAAAACAAGAAACAAAAAGATGCAATTGCAGGATCTAAAGGAAATAGCTTCGAGCACAAACACAATGGCGCCAGAAAAGTACTGTTACCTGGAACCGGAGTATGAGTGCCTTTTACCTTTCCTCCCCGGCAACGACGCCAGAAAAGTGCTTGATGTCTACGGGAGCTTCTATTCTTGTAGACAGTGTTGGGCCTCCAAGAGCAGAGGTTTGTAGAACAGCAGCAAATTTCCCTTAAGTGGATCACCCAAGGTTTATCGATCTCAGGGAGGAAGAGGTCAAAGATATCCCTCTCAAGCAACCCTGCAACCACAAAGCAAGAAGTCTCTTGTGTCCCCAACACACCCAATACAATAGGTGCACTAGTTCGGCGAAGAGATAGTGAGATACAAGTAATATGGATGAGTGTGAGTGGTAATAGCAATCGGAATGCAATATGGCAGCGAGTAAACATTCAACAAAACAGTAAACAAACAGTGATTTGATGCTTGGAAGCAAGGCCCAGGGATCCTGCTTTCACTAGTGGACACTCTCAACAATGATCACATAATAGGACTACTCTACACCCTCTTGTTGGATGATGAACATCATTGTGTAGGATTACACGAACCCTCAATGCCGGAGTTAACAAGCTCCACAATATTCAATGTTCATATTTAAATAACCTTAGAGTGCAAGATAGATCAACACAACCAAACCAAGTACTAACATAGCATGCACACTTCTACCATCACACTATGAAAGGAGGAATAGATCGCATCAATACCATCATAGTAATAGTTAACTTCATAATCTACAAGAGATCACAATCATAGCATAAACCAAGTACTTCATGATGCACACACTCGCCAACATTACATCATGGAGGAGGAATAGACTACTTTAATAACATCACTAGAGTAGCACATAGATGATATTCAACTTGATCACAAAGAGAGAGAGATGAACCACATAGCTGCAGCGGAGCCCTCAGCCCCGGGGGTGAATTACTCCCTCCTCATCATGGAGACAGCGATGGCGGTGAAGATGGCGGTGGAGACGGCGGGTGAGATGACTCCGGGGGCAATTCTGTAGGATAACGTTGCATAGAAAACAAAAATTTTCCTACCGCGAACACGCAATCCAAGCCAAGATGCAATCTAGAAGACGGTAGCAACGAGGGGGTATCGAGTCTCACCCTTGAAGAGATTCCAAAGCCTACAAGATGAGGCTCTTGTTGCTGCGGTAGACGTTCACTTGCCGCTTGCAAAAGCGCGTAGAAGATCTTGATCACGATCGGTTCCGGCGCCACGAACGGGCAGCACCTCCGTACTCGGTCACACGTTCGGTTGTTGATGAAGACGACGTCCACCTCCCCGCTCCGAGCCGGGCAGCGGAAGTAGTAGCTCCTCTTGAATCCGACAGCACGACGGCGTGGTGTCGGTGGTGGTGGAGAAGTCCGGCGGAGCTTCGCTAAGCGTGCGGGAAGTGGAGGAGCGTGGCGGCTAGGGTTTGGGGAGAGGGGGCGCCGGCCACTATAGGGGTGCGGCCACCTTGGTGGTGTTTGAGGTGGCCGGCCCCCTCCCCTTGGCCCTCATTATATAGGTGGAACCCCAAGAGGTGGTGTCCAAGTCTTCGAATAAGACCCGAACCAAAAACCTTCCATAGGAGGGGGGAAACCTAGCCAAGCTAGGACTCCCACCAAGGTGGGAGTTCCACCTCCCATGTGGGGGTGGCCGGCTCCCTGAGGGGAGTCCACTTGGGACTCCACCCCCACTAGGGTTGGCCGGCCATGGAGGTGGAGTCCCATGTGGACTCCACCTTCCTTGGTGGTTTCTTCCGGACTTTTCTAGAACCTTCTAGAACCTTCCATAGAACCTTCCGCGACATTTTATTCACATAAAATGACATCCTATATATGAATCTTATTCTCCGACCATTCCGGAACTCCTCGTGATGTCCTGGATCACATCCGGGACTTCGAACAAATATTCCAACTCCATTCCATATTCAAGAACTACCATTTCAACATCCAACTTTAAGTGTGTCACCCTACGGTTCGTGAACTATGCGGACATGGTTGAGTACTCACTCCGACCAATAACCAATAGCGGGATCTGGAGATCCATAATGGCTCCCACATATTCAACGATGACTTTAGTGATCGAATGAACCATTCACATATATTACCAATTCCCTTTGTCTCGCGATATTTTACTTGTCCGAGGTTTGATCTTCGGTATCACTCTATACCTTGTTCAACCTCGTCTCCGACAAGTACTCTTTACTCGTACCGTGGTATGTGGTCTCTTATGAACTCATTCATATGCTTGCAAGACATTAGACGACATTCCACCGAGAGGGCCCGGAGTATATCTATCCGTCATCGGGATGGACAAATCCCATCGTTGATCCATATGCCTCAACTCATACTTTCCTGGATACTTAATCCCACCTTTATAGCCACCCATTTACGCAGTGGTGTTTGGTGTAATCAAAGTACCTTTCCGGTATAAGTGATTTACATGATCTCATGGTCATAAGGACTAGGCAACTATGTATCGAAAGCTTATAGCAAATAACTTAATGACGAGATCTTATGCTACGCTTAATTGGGTGTGTCCATTACATCATTCATATAATGATATAACCTTGTTATTAATAACATCCAATGTTCATGATTATGAAACTAATCATCCATTAATCAACAAGCTAGTTTAAGAGGCATACTAGGGACTTCTTGTTGTCTACATATCACACATGTACTAATGTTTCGGTTAATACAATTATAGCATGACATATAAACATTTATCATAAACATAGAGATATAAATAATAACCACTTTTATTATTGCCTCTAGGGCATATCTCCTTCGAGCCTCCCACTTGCACTAGAGTCAATAATCTAGATTACATTGTAATATACCTAACACCCATGGCATTCTGGTGTTGGTCATGCTTTGCCCTAGGGAGAGCTTTAGTCAACGGATCCGCTACATTCGGATCAGTGTGTACTTTGCAAATCTTTACTTCTCCATCTTCGATGTACTCGCGAATCGAGTGGTAACGCAGCTTGATATGCTTCAGCCTCTTGTGTGACCTTGGCTCTTGTGCATTGGCGATGGCACCCATGTTATCACATAGAATGATTAATGGGTCCAATGCACTAGGAACCACACCGAGCTCTACAATGAACCTCTTCATCCATACCGCTTCGATGAAGCCTCTAAGCCGCTATGTACTCCGATTCTGTTGAAGACTTCGCCACCGTGCACTCGCTTCGAGCTTGCCCAGCTTACTGCAAAGCACCATTCAATATAAACACGTACCTAGATCGTGACTTAGAGTCATCGTGATCGGTGTTCCAACTTGCATCGGTGTAACCATTTACAACGAGCTCTTGGTCACCTCCATAACAAAGAAACATATCCTTAGTTCTTTTCAAGTACTTCTAGGATATTCTTGACCGCTGTCCAGATGTTCCATTCCTCGGATCACTTTGATATCTGCATAGTCAAACTAACAGCATGTGCTATATCCGGTCTAGTACATAGCATGGCATACATGATAGATCCTCATCGCCGAGGCATAGGGGATATTACTCATCCTTTCTCTTTCTTCGCCGTAGCCTGGTCCTTGAGTCTTACTCAAGACCTTGCCTGGTAACATAGGTAAGAACCCTTTCTTACTTTCGTCCATTCTAAATTTCTTTAGAATCTTGTCCAGATATGTACTCTGCGATAGCCCTATTAGGCGTCTTGATCTATCTCTATAAATCTTGATGCCTAATATATACGATGCTTCACCAAGGTCTTTCATTGAAAAACTATTATTCAAATAACCTTTTACACTCGCTTAATAGTTCTATATCATTCCCAATTAATAATATGTCATCTACATATAATATCAGGAATGCTACTGAGCTCCCACTCACTTTCTTGTAAATACAGGCCTCTCCATGACACTCGTATAAACCCAAAGTCTTTGATCACCTTATCAAAGCGTCTGCTCCAACTTCTTGATGCTTGCTTCAATCCATAGATTGAACGCTGAAGTTTGCATACTTTGTCAGCATTTTTAGGATCGACAAAACCTTTGGGTTGTACCATATACAACTCTTCCTCAATGTCTCCATTAAGGAACGCCGTTTTGACATCCATCTGCCAAATCTCATAATCGAAAAATGCAGCTATTGCTAACAAAATCCTCACAGATTTTAGCTTCGCTACGTGTGAGAAAGTCTCATCGTAGTCAACTCCTTGAATTTGTCGGAAACCCTTTGCGACAAGTCGAGCTTTATAGACAGTAATATTACCATCAGCATCTGCTTTTCTCTTGAAGATCCATTTATTCTCGACAGCCTTTCGGCTATCAGGTAAGTCTACCAAAGTCCATACTTTGTTATCATACATGGATCCCATTTCGGATTTCATGGCTTCTTGCCATTTGTTGGAATCTGGGCTCATCATCGCTTCTTCATACGTCGCAGGGTCCTCATCATTGTTATCCACAATCATGACATTTAGACAAGGATCATACCAATCAGGAGTGGCACGTTCCCTTGTCGATCTCGCGAGGTTCGCAGTTTCCTCGTTCGAAGTTTCATGATCATTATCATTAGCTTCCTCTCGTTGCCGGTGTAGGCGGTACAGTACAACTTCCGATACTGCGCTACTTCGATCAACGAGTATAGATTCATCAATCTCATCGAGTTCTACTTTTCTTCCAGTCACTTCTTTAGTGAGAAATTCTTTCTCAAGAAAGGTTCCGTTCTTTGCAACAAATATTTTGCCTTCGGATTTGTGATAGAAAGTATACCCTATAGTTTCCTTAGGGTATCCTATGAAGACGCATTTCTCCGCTTTGGGTTCTAGCTTGTCCGGTTGTAACTTCTTTACATAGGCTTCGCAACCCCAAACTTTCAGGAACGACAGCTTAGGTTTCTTATTAAACCATAATTCATACGGTGTCGTTTCTACGGATTTTGATGGTGCTCTATTTAAAGTGAATGCGGCTGTCTCTAATGCATAACTCCAAAATGATAATGGCAAATCAGTAAGAGACATCATAGAACGAACCATATCTAAGAGAGTTCGATTACGACGTTCGGATACACCGTTTCGTTGTGGTGTTCCCGGCGTGTCAATTGTGAAAGTATTCCGCATTTCTTTAAATGCATGCCAAACTCATAACTCAGATATTCACCTCCACGATCAGATCGTAGAAATTTTATCTTCTTGTTACGTTGATTTTCTACTTCACTTTGAAATTCCTTAAACTTCTCGAAAGTTTCGGATTTATGTTTCATGAAATAGATATACCCATATCTACTCGGATCATCCATGAAGGTTAGAACATAACGATAACCACCGCACGATGCTACACTCATTGGTCCGCACACATCGGTATGTATGATTTCCAATAAGTCGAGTAGCTCGCTCCATCATACCGTAAAATGGAGTCTTAGTCATTTTTCCCATTAGACATGCTTCACATCTATCAAGTGACTCAAAGTCAAGTGATTCAAGTAATCCATCAGTATGGAGTTTCTTCATGCGCTTCACTCCAATATGACCAAGACGACAGTTCCACATATAAGTAGAATTATCATTCAATTTAATTCGCTTAGCATCAATGTTATGTATATGCGTATCACTACTATCGAGATCTAATGAAATAAGCCATTCTTTTGTGGTGCTCGACCATAAAAGATATTATTCATAAAAATAGAACAACCATTATTCTCAGACTTGAATGAATAACCGTCTTGCATTAAACAAGATCCAGATATAATGTTCATGCTCAACGCGGGTACAAAATAACAATTATTTAGGCTTAAAACTAATCCCGAAGGTAGATGTAGAGGAAGTGTGCCGACAACGATCACATCGACTTTGGATCCATTTCCAACGCGCATTGTCACTTCATCTTTCAGTAGTCTTCGTTTATTCTTTAGTTCCTGCTTCGAGTTACAAATATGAGCAACCGAACCAGTATCAAATACCCAGGTACTAGAACGAGAACCAGTGAGATAAACATCTATAACATGTATATCGATATACCTTCTTTCTTCTTCTTGACAAGGCCGCTCTTCAGATCAGCCGGATACTTGGAGCAATTACGCTCCAAGTGTCCCTTCTCCTTGCAGCAATAGCACTCAAGATCGTGCTTAGGGCCGTTCTTAGGTTTCATAGGAGGCGTGGCAGCTTTCTTGCCACCCTTCTTGAATTTTCCCTTAGACTTGCCCTGTTTCTTGAAACTAGTGGTCTTGTTGACCATCAACACTTGGTGCTCTTTCTTGATCTCAATCTCAAGCAGCTTTTAGCATGCCAAAAAGTTCGAGTAACTCCTTGTTCATGTTCTGCATATTGTAGTTCATCACAAAGTTCTTGTAACTTGGTGGCGATGATTGAAGGACACGATTAATCCCCAGTCTGTTAGGAATCACTATTCCCAAGTCACCGAAGTTTCTTCGAGATGCTCGGTCATGGCGAGCATGTGCTCACTAATGGAGCTGCCTTCTTCCATCATGCACATGAAGAAATGTTTCGATGCTTCATAGCATTCCACGGCCGCATGAGTCTCGAAAATAGTCTTTAACTCTTTCATCAACTCATGAGGATCGTGGTGCTCAAAACGTTTTTGAAGATCGGATTCCGGATCGCACAGGATGGCACACCGAACTTGAGAGTACCGAGTTTTCCGAGTCTCGTAACATGCTTTTACTTCATCGGTTTCAGTTCGCAGGAGGGTCACCTAGCGGTGCATCAAGCACATATTGCAGATTTCCGCCGGAGAGGAAGATCCTCACATGAATGGAACCAGTCGGTGAAGTTGCTACCGTTGCTCTTAAGCTTTTCTTTCTCTAGGAACTGGTTAAAATTGATTGGGGACGCCATCTCTACAACATATATTTGCAATAGTTTAGACTAAGTTTATGACAAATTGAGTTCAAATTTTAATTCAATATAATTAAAAAATCTAGGTGAACTCCCACTCAAAACAATATCCCTCGCATTGTCTTAGTGATCACACGAACCAAATCCACCACACCATAGTCCGATCATCACGAGACAAGGTGTAATTTCAATGGCGAACACTCAAAGTGTTCATCATATCAATCATATGATTCATGCTCTACCTTTCGGTATCACGTGTTCCGAGACCATGTCCGTACATGCTAGGCTCGTCAAGGCCACCTTAGTATCCGCATGTGCAAATCGGCTTGCACCCGTTGTATGCACTTGTTGATTCTATCACACCCGATCATCACGAGATGCTTCAAACGACAAGTCTTGGCAACGGTGCTACTAAGGATGAACACTTTATTATCTTGAGATTTTAGTGAGGGATCATCTTATAATGCTACCGTCGCGATCTAAGCAAAATAAGATGCATAAAAGGATTAACATCACATGCAGTTCATATGTGATATGATATGGCCCTTTTGTCTTTGCGCCTTTGATCTTCATCTCCAAAGCACGGACATGATCTCCATCATCTTCGGGCATGATCTCCATCATCGTCGGCGAAGCACCAAGGTCAATGGCGCCGTCTTCATGATTGTCCTCCATGTAGCAACTATTACAACTACTTTGAAATACTACTCAACATGAAATTTAAAGACAACCATAAGGCTCCTGCCGGTTGCCACAATACAATAATGATCATCTCATACATATTCATCATCACATTATGGCCATATCACATCACCAAACCCCTGCAAAAACAAGTTAGACGCTCTCTAATTTGGTTTGCATATTTTACGTGGTTTAGGGTTTTCGATATAGATCTAATCTACCTACGAACATGAACCACAACGTTGATACTAATGTTGTCAATAGAAGAGTAAATTGAATCTTTACTATAGTAGGAGAGACAGACACCCGCAAAGCCTCTTATGCAATACAAGTTGCATGTCGAACGAGGAACAAGTCTCATGAACGCGGTCATGTAAAGTTAGTCCGAGCCGCTTCATCCCACTATGCCATAAAGATGCAAAGTACTCAACTAAAGATAACAAGAGCATCAACGCCCACAAACCATTGTGTTCTACTCGTGCAACCATCTATGCATAGACACGGCTCGATACTCACTGTAGGATAACGTTGCATAGAAAACAAAAATTTTCCTACCGCGAACACGCAATCCAAGCCAAGATGCAATCTAGAAGACGGTAGCAACGAGGGGTATCGAGTCTCACCCTTGAAGAGATTCCAAAGCCTACAAGATGAGGCTCTTGTTGCTGCGGTAGACGTTCACTTGCCGCTTGCAAAAGCGCGTAGAAGATCTTGATCACGATCGGTTCCGGCGCCACGAACGGGCAGCACCTCCGTACTCGGTCACACGTTCGGTTGTTGATGAAGACGACGTCCACCTCCCGCTCCAGCGGGCAGCGGAAGTAGTAGCTCCTCTTGAATCCGGCGACAGACGACGGCGTGGTGTCGGTGGTGGTGGAGAAGTCCGGCGGAGCTTCGCTAAGCGTGCAGGGAAGTGGAGGAGCGGGGCGGCTAGGGTTTGGGGAGAGGGCGCCGGCCACTATAGGGGTGCGGCCACCTTGGTGGTGTTTGAGGTGGCCGGCCCTCCCCTTGGCCCTCATTATATAGGTGGAACCCCAAGAGGTGGTGTCCAAGTCTTCGAATAAGACCCGAACCAAAAACCTTCCATAGGAGGGGGAAACCTAGCTCAAGCTAGGACTCCCACCAAGGTGGGAGTTCCACCTCCCATGTGGGGGTGGCCGGCCCCTAGGGGAGTCCACTTGGGACTCCACCCCCACTAGGGTTGGCCGGCCATGGAGGTGGAGTCCCATGTGGACTCCACCTTCCTTGGTGGTTTCTTCCGGACTTTTCTAGAACCTTCTAGAACCTTCCATAGAACCTTCCGCGACATTTTATTCACATAAAATGACATCCTATATATGAATCTTATTCTCCGGACCATTCCGGAACTCCTCGTGATGTCCTGGATCACATCCGGACTTCGAACAAATATTCCAACTCCATTCCATATTCAAGAACTACCATTTCAACATCCAACTTTAAGTGTGTCACCCTACGGTTCGTGAACTATGCGGACATGGTTGAGTACTCACTCCGACCAATAACCAATAGCGGGATCTGGAGATCCATAATGGCTCCCGCATATTCAACGATGACTTTAGTGATCGAATGAACCATTCACATATATTACCAATTCCCTTTGTCTCGCGATATTTTACTTGTCCGAGGTTTGATCTTCGGTATCACTCTATACCTTGTTCAACCTCGTCTCCCGACAAGTACTCTTTACTGCATACCGTGGTATGTGGTCTCTTATGAACTCATTCATATGCTTGCAAGACATTAGACGACATTCCACCGAGAGGGCCCAGAGTATATCTATCCGTCATCGGGATGGACAAATCCCACTCGTTGATCCATATGCCTCAACTCATACTTTCCGGATACTTAATCCCACCTTTATAGCCACCCATTTACGCAGTGGTGTTTGGTGTAATCAAAGTACCTTTCCGGTATAAGTGATTTACATGATCTCATGGTCATAAGGACTAGGCAACTATGTATCGAAAGCTTATAGCAAATAACTTAATGACGAGATCTTATGCTACGCTTAATTGGGTGTGTCCATTACATCATTCATATAATGATATAACCTTGTTATTAATAACATCCAATGTTCATGATTATGAAACTAATCATCCATTAATCAACAAGCTAGTTTAAGAGGCATACTAGGGACTTCTTGTTGTCTACATATCACACATGTACTAATGTTTCGGTTAATACAATTATAGCATGACATATAAACATTTATCATAAACATAGAGATATAAATAATAACCACTTTTATTATTGCCTCTAGGGCATATCTCCTTCAAATTCCCTGTCCCGGCAGGGTGCCGGAACAGAGAGTTCTGTCCCCCGAATTGGAGTTTCGCGATGGCGGCGGCTCTGGATGGTTTTCTCTGTTTTCGTCCTCTTGGTCGATGTTTTTAGGTCAGGGACGATTATATAGGCGGAGAGTCGGAGTCGGAGGGGCCACGGGGTGCCTGGATGATAGGGGGCACCCCCTTGGGCCGCGCCGCCCGTGGGGTGGGCCCCCCGGCACCCCTCCGACTTTTCTCCGGTGCTCCGGAAGCTTCCTGAAATTATAAGATCTCCGGAGTTGATTTCGTCCGATTCCGAAAATATTTCCTTACTAGGATTTCGAAACCAAAAACAGACGAGAAAACAAGAACCTGGCCTTTCGGCATCTCGTCAATAGGTTAGTTCCAAAAAACGCATAAAAATGATATAAAGTGTGAACAAAACATGTTGGTATTGTCATAAAACAAGCATGGAACATCAGAAATTATAGATACGTTGGAGACGTATCAGCGCCACTGGTAATAGAGGAAGGTGCGCCACTAGTATCTAAATTGGTGTGCCGCTGGTAATAATTCGAACAATTATTTTTTATTTGCTTTTATGGTATTTGTACAGGTTACACAATACAACACAACATATAAAGTTTGCAATACAGTATAAATAGACAAAATTGATCGTATCGGTAATAAGAGAGCATCATTGATCATAGTTCATCACATTAGTCTCCGAATTCGAAATAGCGAACAAAGTTCAAATATATTAGACAAGTTTAAGGTCTCGACACCAAGTAGTGAATTTGTGGTCACATTACAAAGTCGACGATCTAAACTACCATCACATAGAAGAGAGTTGCAGTCACCATGAGCATCATAACGATGAAACTAGTCTTCATCCTGTTCCTCCTCCGCTCCCTCCTGCTCTAGGTTGAAGACGATGGTATCTAAAAAGGATCTAGCTAGCCTTGGTGGAAGACGCCCTCTTGGGAGATGATGGAAGAGAGATCCCTTTCCACTGGGTGGCTGCCTCTTCTTTTATAGCGGCACCAGCCCTCCTCCCCAAGAAAACTTAGTAGAGGGGTAATGATAGAAATGCCTAAGGAGAAAGCCAGCTGTCCCACACTAAGCCTATGGATATGGTCCATGGGCACGCCAAGCGTCTTAGTCCACAAGAAGTGGTTGTGGATGATGTGGATACTCCCTGGTACTGCGCCGTCTACCTCGGACCTTTAGGGAAAGAGGGCAACGGCCGTCCTACTTTATGTAGGAAAACTCGAGGCTTCTCTTGTCTTCCAGCATGCGTCATAGCTCGTGTCATGTCTATTAGAGGGGTCTTGTGCTGCATCTCTTGACGCCTGGTGAACCCCTCTCGCAAAGGAAAGCTTCGCGAGATCTTCACGTCTTTTGGGAAACCACTAAGTTTTGGACCCCTCGCGAGGTATTTCCCCCTCGCGGAGACCTCCTATCTCGCGGAGAGAAGACACCTTATTTCTTGTAGATGGGCTGCCGCGAGGATCCAACAGCTGTGGTACCCGGTGCCACTACACCAAAAACAGCCGCGTTCCAGCGACGTTGTTTCGATCGGGCGAAGGCGGCATGTGTCGAGCCCGTCGGCGATGGAGACGCCGTGATTGAATCGGGCATATGGGTACACCATTTGGAGCATGCCGTCTGCCGCCGACGCAAAACTGCAAAAGGTTGAACGGCCCATGCCCGTCCAGCTGGCCGGCTCGATCGGGACCGCGGCATGGCCGGCGTCGCACATTACAGGAACCTCATTCTTTTGGTTGGTCGGGATGGGACGGCACTGTGACGGCGCACGGCGCAGAGAATGCATCTCAAACTTGCCGGAGAAAAATGGGCGACCAAAAATATGCCTTCAAGAATTCTGTTGGTTTGGGGTCAGACTGGACGAGCTGGGCGACTGACACTGACGGGACAGTTTACCTGAAGCATCTAAAGAAATCTGAACTCTTGAGATTATCGGAATAGCCTACAAAGTATGTGCTGTCCGCCCCTGTACTTAATTATGAGTAGATGTTCATGTGGGTATATTCGAACTTGGAAGGAACAGCACTTGTGCCTCCCTATAAGCTGTACAGGCTAGGTACACTGATTGCCAAGACTGAATAGCATAAAACCACCACTTTGTTGGTGAAATTTACCATCTACCACCACTTTACGTTTGGGGGACAAAAAACCACCAGATTTTGCTCAGTTTTTTGCGGAATGCGCTAAACGTGAATTGAACGCGAATTGACAGGGCTGAGGTGGCATAATTTGGTGATGTGGACTAGGTCCCACATGTCAGCTCAATTAAAAAAATTAAAATCCTAAAAAACTAATGTGGGAAGGTCATCTCCTTCCCCATCCGACAACCACCACCGCCGGCCCCTGCTCCGCTCTAGCGCCACCAGCCCTGCTCCGCTCGCGCGCCGCCGGCCCCTGCTCCGCAGTCTGCTCCGCTCGCGCGCCGGCCGTGCTCCGCTCGAGCCGCTGGCCCTGCTCCGCTCGCGCGCCGCCGGCTCCTGCTCCGCAGTCGCGCGCCACTGGCCCCTTGCTCCGCGGTCGCGCCCTCCGGCCGGCCGCTACGCGCGCCGCCGAGCCTCGCTCCGCTCGCGCCGTTGGCCGTGCTTCACTCCCGCGCGCACGCCGCCGGCCCACCGCTCCGCTCGCGCGCGCCGGCAGCCCCCAGCTCCGCACGCGTGCCGCCGGCCCCCTGCTCCGCAGTCGCTCGCCGCCGGCCCCTGCTACGCGCGCCGCCGGGGCCTCGCCGGAGTGCCGTAGTTGGGCGGCAGGGCCTGACCGGAGAAGCGCAGCGGCGGCCTGAGAAGCACGGTCGGATCAGCAGATGATCTCTCCTTTTTTTAATTTTCCATACTTTTATTTTTTTTAATGTTGCCTGACAGGTGGGACCAAGGTCCACGTCAGCAGGTTCACTAACTGTGATGCCACCTCAGCCCTGACTAGTCAAATTCCCTGTCAATTCGCGTTCAATTCGGGTTTAGAGCATTCCGCAAAAAACCGAGCAAAATGTGGTGGTTTTCTGTCCCGCAAACATAAAGTGGTAGTATACGGTAAATTTCGTCATCAATATGGTGGTTTTATGCTATTCACTCGATTGCCAATATCGCACAATGAAATCATATATTCGAATGTCCAAAATCTCAGACAGGATAAAATGATCGACCTGTTGTGGGCACATTTCTCTCCATACGTACATGAATGCAGGATTACTTTTACTCACAACACATGCTCTCCTATCCACTGACACTGATCGACGAGTCAATCTCATGAGAGATTTATTTTTGAAACAATGAAAAAAGCTTTAACTTATCCATTAACTAAAACTTTAAAGAAGATGTCTAGTTAATTAGCGGACAATCGGGCGAAATCATACAAGAACGCCAAATCTCATGAGAGATGATAAGCTAGCATGGCGATGTAGAAAGAAATGCAGTTGATTACTTTTACTCACACATCATATTTACCAGCACATATAGCTAGTGTCAGCAGATTTAGTGGTGGACAGATTAACGCAGGGTCTGACCTTGTGTTCTAGCTAAAAAAAATCGATAAAGGTTTTCTAGCTAATTAACTTCTGCAACTTTTTATTTGGTTTCTTTCGACACCAAGCTTCATCTTTTACAAAAGTTAACAGGAAAAAGATAGAGAGAAACATTAAGCTTATTGTGTGGTAAGGCATGATGGAATGATGCATTAGGATGATGGCGAAACCTTGTGGATATGTCGGCAACTTGCTTTCTTTGTGCTGAACACTGAGTTCCAGCATTTAGCTCGCTATCACGCCCCCAGGACAAATTTGTGGCTCATAATTAAAATCAAACTAAAAGAGGGAAGGTTGAGTAGCTGCATTTAGTTAGGATAGTGCTCCCATATGGGCATTGTCCCTGTTTTAGTATGGTACTTTCGGTAATCTTTTCTGTCGTTCTTTGCCTTTTAGCATACAGGTTTCAGGTAATGGTAGTTCATATAGTCAGTTTACTCTAACGGGGACCAGTACGGTAGCTCTTCCGAGATAGACGGACAGCAGACAATGGTTAAAGTTTGAAGCCTATGAAACCAACAAAGAACTAACTACTATCATGAATGATAGACTGAACTAACGTATGTTGCAGCCTGCAAGAGTATGGACATAGTAAAGCGTATAACTTTGCAAGGATGCTTAGGGTGCTTATGTCTTTCTTATCTGCAAAGCATGATCGTGCTTAGGGTGCTTATTGTACAGCTAATTCCGGTTCTGAAATTCTCAAGTAGTAGCAACCAGTCTTATCAAACTGAGGATTTTGGCGGTGTCTGCACTGGCACCCAACATGCCTATATATGGGACTAGCCCTTTTGGTGCAAGTACAACATCAGTGCTGGATTGGGTCTGATCCTACATGTCCAACCATGTCGGTCGCGAACCAAGTCAGTCGGCATATTACGCAGGGCATAGCACAATTAAAAGGAGTAAAGTATGACTAGGACAGAATAAAAAATTGCTTGTTACTAAAACGCGTAGGAAGCTTTTATGTAGATTTCCTCTACTCTGAAAGCCACGCCGAGTTCTGATCGACAGTTGACGTGGCCGTGTAGAAATCATTTACAAAGGCTTGTACTTTCGCCATCATTTTTCTGAACAGAAATTCCGATTTACTTTTTGGACCATCAATAGGGGCAAGTTGCTCACTAGATTATTTTAGACATTGCACTATTGTGACAGGGATTTGGTTCCCGAGTCAAATACCACAGTTACCAGTCGATAACCGGAATTCCCATCCCCATCCGATAAATGAGTTTATGATCCAAAAGTTTTAGTACATTTGAATTTGGTTTGAATTTAAACTAGTTAGTTAGTTCAACCTAAACCATATGTGTTCCGTCTCCACTAACCGCATGCCTCAACTAATTTGTTCGAGAATTTTTTATTCTTTCTCTCCTAAATATTAAGTTCAAAAAAGTTAGACAATGTCGAGTTTGAAATTCAATTTTTATTTGAGAATCTCGCCCGGTATTTGAGTGGTTACCCGAAATACCGGCCCCTCCGAGATTGTTTCCTACATGTCCCAAATCCTTGTATTGTGACAACCAATCTAAGAGTCATTGTTAGGATACATGAATTGCAAACCTTACAGTGTAAACATTAACCGGCTTACAAGAAAAGAAAAAATAAATAAAATGGTGGTAACGGAAACAACCTAGATGACCAGGAAAACAATCTCCTATGGATGATTGTTGCTGATATCTTTATTTTTTAACGACATGTTATAAAGTAAATGGTGAGAACGATACATGAGGACCACCACGTAAGAGGAGCGGTGAAGAAATCGATACGTTATTGAATTGTTTTTGAAGAGTGCCTTATGCCGGGAAAGAAACGAAAGACGGTGCCACCACTGCAAAAGGTATGGAAAATAAGGTCTATTTTGGGACTTGCCGTACCAGACAATCCTCGATACTCATCCTAGCCATTTTTACGCATATCACGAAGAATATGTGCGGGAGTCTGCTTGGCACATTGCTCAACATGCCGGAGAAGACCAAATATGTGTCGAAAGCAAGGAACGACTTGATTGTGTACTGAAACTCTACTGCTAGTGATACTGACAAACTGTGCCCTCATTGTCCCGTAGATCGAGTAGATACTTTTTTTCTTTTGAAACGGCATAGAGCAGAAAACGTGTGAAGCTGTTCTTGCGAGACACGTTGCGTTGAAAGCAGCCAGCCAGCCACACAGCCAGCTCAATGATGGTGATCGAGGGCCATGACCAGTACGCACCCAAATCACCTCCCTGAGTTTGGGAATCTGAGGCCGCTCTTCTTAGAGCATCTATAGACGACTGTAAAATCTTAAGTACACGTTACCGAAAACATAAGTAAAGGCTGAAATTAACGAAGTGCAGATCAGAAACCATGCTCGGAATTGAAGAATTCGAAAATATAGTTCCCGGGAGATTTTGAATCCATCATCCCATTTCATCGCCACATTCACTACAAGAGAATTGGTATGTAGAGACACTATTTTGGTCCAACAGAGACACTAAAATTGCTTTTATATGGACGGTATCTCTACGTGCTAAAGACAATAGTGATAATGTCTTTAAATTTTAGAAGATATAAAAGAGGCATTATTTTGTGTCTCTAGAGTAAATAAATATAAAGAAACCATGGACTCATGACTTTAAAGATTAAGACTTATTCCATTAACCATCTCAACCTTTCACAAGTATATATTGATACTTGGAACAATTCTAATTAGTATTGCCCACCGTGACCAAAACATAGAACAAATGTCTCTAGAAAACATGCAAAATGCCTCAAATATTGCCTCTAGATTAAAAGTAAAGACATACAATGAAGTGTCTCAAGGATTGCCTCTTGATAACTTATCCATGACATTTTGGAATGTTTTATAAGTTATCTCTAAAATGACAATTGCAATCCTTACAGAAATGACTCAACTAACGTCCCTACATTTAAGACTATTTCTGAAGTGTCCCAAAAAGTAACACTACAACATGCAAAGTGTCTCAGTGTGATTTTTAAAGAGGCAAAGTAAAAAAGTGTCTCTAGTAATTAAAGAGGCAAAGTAAAAAGTGTCTCTACTAAAATGTCTCTATGGAAGGTTTTCTTGTAGTGATTCAACCCGATTTTAATTCGTTGATACTTTGTACAAACGTAAAATCAACGCATATGTGGAATTAAACCTAGATCTAGCCTAGCACAATCCTAATTTACGAAAATTCAGTCCCGGGATACCTCACCGGGGCCTGTGGGCGCGACAGCAGACGGCGAGCTCCACTAGCTACTCTCACTCGAGGCCGACGGCCTGCGGTAGAGGACGAGCTGCTTCTGAGGCGCTTCTCCTCCTCCTCCTCCTCGCACTATTGCGTCGCTGATTCTCCAAGGTTGCGAGTTCGGCTTCTTCGCTCTTGATGTAGTCCGCTGTGTCGACGACCTTCACCGGTGCCGACACCTCTTCACACTCTATCACCGTGCCCCACTTGGCGTCAGAGGTGGTGGGGGGGCGAGGATTGCGATGGCCGCGTGAGATAGAGGTCCCGCCTCCGCGTCGGATGAGTACGCGCGCTGGGACAGCGGCGGGGTGAGCCCGTGGTTCGTCCACCGCTTGCACGCGCCCTTCAAGCACACGAACCAATCGTGCTCGTCGGAGGGGGTGTTGTGCCCCCCTCCCCTCCTGTCTGAATCCAACGCGCCTCCACATCACAAGAAGGACATGGCGATTGAAATCGTTGGTTTCCGCAAAATTGCTCTCTAGAGCTTCAACTTGGATGGCGGCGGAGAGGTTGATGCGGCGGTGGCGAAAATAGGGTTTGAGCCCAACCGCCACGTCGACCGCTACATATAGAGGACGGCGAAAGTTTTTCGAGCCGGATACGGAATCTGATCAGCGCGCAAATTCGTGTGCAAACTGAAAATCCGCTGGACTTTTACTGTTCCTGCCTGTTTAGCGTATCTGCTATAGAGATGTTCTTAGCTGCCACTGATTGTCTGATGGCGAGTGTAACATGCAGGCCCGATCCATGGCACCAGTGAGATGAAGCTGACCATGACCGTGTGGTGATCATGATCTAACTTGTCCCAGCCCGAGTGTCCTGACCGCCGAGCGGCGACCCGTTCGGCCACGCCGCAGGATGGTTGACACTGTAACACGATAAGCGCCTTCTAACAAACGACCACTTGCAGTACCTAATAGCACGTCCGACATACATCAGTGTGAATTTAACACGAGAGTCTACAGTGCAGCACTGTACCCATGTTGCTGCACGGAGAGACGAGGAATGTTTCTTCCTCCGCTCGCCAGATCTCGCCCGCCCGCGGCGTGGACGGACGGACCACGCGCCCGACGACATGCATGGCAATAATCGAGCTTGAACGGGTCAAAAAGGCCATGGCATCAAGACCAACCACAAGCAGCCATCAATCCTCGTGACGGGCGGCGGTTGGTTGGACGGACGAGGGAGGGACGACCAATCATGGATGCCATGCCATCCATCGATCGGGCGGGCGGGCGGGCGACCTCGTCGTCGGCCAGCCTCTCCCCGGTGTCGCTGCATGCTCCGGCCCCATCTCCATACCGCGGGCGCGCCTCGAAACCTACGTCGGCCAGCCACCACGGCTGATCACCTTCACATGGGCGTCAGGTGCGTGCACGCGGCTGCGCGGCGTGGCGTGTCGCGGCACGGGCCAAGCCAAGCGGCAGCTAGCCTAGCAAAATGGCGCCCGGGCGCGACATGGTAACGTGTGGCGTGGCATTGGACGCGCCAGCGCGCGCCCGGCCGCCACCACCACGTTATTGGCATCTGCGGAGACACAGCGCCGCGCGCGCGGCCGGACCACCGCGGGCACGGGATCGACGTACCACTCTACCAGCCAGTAGAACCACGTACGTAGTACGAGCTACAGGAGCAGGTGCACGCGGGGCCGGGGAAGACGGGGGGGGCCGACGGCCTAAATTCCCCAACATTATAAAAAAACGTATGTAACATTGGTGCACTCTCTTGCGTTATACGTACCAAAATCATTATACCCACTTTGCCCATACTAACGACACACCAAAATCTATGTACACGTGTATCAAATCGCGTCAATGTATGTAACATCAACAAAAATCTTCAACAAAATGACATTCGCATAAACAATGGAGGCGCCATCGTGGCCGATTCAAGGTCGCCGACCACGAATCAGCCATGCCGGAGGTCAGTGGGAGCCGGATTTCATCTTCCCCCGGCCGTTGACCCCATGGAGAGCTTGCTCCTTTTCGGACCATGGCTACCTTGTCGTCGCCGACTTGCACGCTGATAGACACAACGAGGAGTTAGGGGAGTGGAGGTGGCCTCGGCAAAGGAGGCGGGCGATCGCGGGGAGAGACATGTGCTATCCGGCCAGTGTTGGGGATGTAGGAGGCCTGCCGGCTCCGGGATTTGAGGCGACCTCCGAGGGGAGGCACGAGAGTGGATGGGGCCTCCCACGTCGGAGGCATGGGCGGACCTACCCTCCCTGTTGCCCGGGCGGCTGCCCAGGCTTCCGGCCGGCCGGCAAGCTGTATTTTCTACGTATTTGTACGTATTTGGTACTGTTTGACATTATTTAACATTGTTTGACACTGTTTGCCCAGGCTTCAAAATAGTCTTGGGTCCGCTTATGGTCGGAGGTATGCGAACGCCGGGAGTAGAGGCGAGCAACAACCAGGAGGACCCCACTCTAGCAAGGCCAGCATCCGGGATGGGGGAGGTGCATGTATTGGGGAGGAGAGGATCTGGTCTGGGGGAGGAGGACGCAGGCAGAAAAGGAAGCAACGAGGAAGAAGAGTCACGAGATGGAAACCGGTTGATGCATCAGTTGGTTGATGTATAGAGTTTTCCCACATATTAACAACCTGTATGAATCACTAGTATTTTTCTTAGTAAACATCTAAAGTGCCAAAGACCAAAACAAAATCAATTTCTAGGAGCAAGTCCACACCACAAATCAACAGTCTCAATCACGCAAAAACAAATTAATTGATCAACTCAGCATGGCGGTTGGTTCTCTTAGACATAGAGTCTCTCTAGTTAGAGCAAGAACAATAATGTAGCCGGCAGCTGGCTATAACAATTTGCCACATCATCTATAGTCAATTTATAGCTAGCATGTACAATAGTAAGCTATAAAAGTGTGGTATTTTTACAATACATGGCCCACCTTTTAGTCTCACATAGTGCCTAGAAGCACGTGCTAGAGCTGGCTACTAGATAAGAGCTCACTTCTCTTCTCTCTCCTAATCTCTCTCCTCCAACTAAGCAAACTTATAATATTTTATCTCTTCTAGCTAGCTGACTGTACCTCCGAGGGGAGAACGATTTAATGGAACCTGGTTTATAAATTAATATGTGTGAACCAACTCCAGCATTGACACGTGGTATGCATGACAGTTAAGATCGCCCTACAGGTTGTACTGAGGACTATCTTCAACTAGAATGCCGCTATTTCATTTTTATATGTAAGACATACTTGACTTAAAAATGGTAGTACCATGCCAATAGTTCAGTAATAATATCCTCTTAAACTACATATATACTCTAGATATTTTTCTATTTGTGTATACCTATAATTATAAACTAGAAACCCGTGTCATGATATTCTTATGGCATATGGTTTAGATATCCCCACCAAGAGAGATAAGGATGCACACATGTATATACACCATATTTAAACAAGTGATAAAAATACATTCGAGGACACACATATGTTTTTGTCTTTTCTTGATTCCCCACATTTACATAAAATTTTGGTTTATATATTTCTAATGTGCAATATATTAATAACTAATGTAATTTTTGTTTTCAAATACAATGACCATGAATCAGCAAGAAAAAATATATAAGAAATCATATAAGTTTGGTATAAATAATTATATTTATTTTGACTCACGTCCGCAGCCAATCACTTGCATAGATTGGCCCTGACCCGAGAGTGTAGTATAGATATTCGGAGAGATGCGCGACATTCCTGCATACATTGCCATGTGTTTGTGTCCGACACTCCGGCCCATTTTGTACATTGTATGTGTGATGTCACTTATGTCTTATTATGTACATTGTACTATATCGATCATCTGAACAGAACAAATTGTGCTTTTTTTTTCGATAAAGGGTGCTTTATTACTTTTGTGAAAGCAATTACATCCAGCCTCTGCATAACCATGATGCACACAGCCGTTATATGTGCTACACAAATAGGTGATCAAGAACTAGGGTTTCGGAGTGTCATTGTTGTACTACTATAGAGACATTCATTCATTCAAACTAACGCTAATGCATGTTACGACTACGCGGTGCACCCCATTGATTTTTTTTTGTGATGATAGCTTGGAGGATCGATGTCCCCAAGTCATCATGGGCAATGCAGATCTTAAGCTATGTGGGCATAGAAAGCTTGATTTTTATTGCACATTCCCTATATGCCATTATCAATGAGTTATGTTATTCCTATTGTGACTTCATCGGAAAAAAAAACTTTATAGGTCTTACAACCCCAATTGCCTCATTAACGATATTCCCAAGATCATTGAGACAACTCTGACTCTGAGATTGACCCCCCCCCCCCACCCACGCCCACACACACACACATAAATGAACTGATCTCCAAGTCTCAAAGCGCATCCATTAAAATTTGAAGCACACATGACAACTTTCTCGCAATGCGCAACTTTGCCCGCCATCTCCAACGAAGCATACTCTAGCTCTGCTCTTCAAGTTATATATTAACAGTTTGTCCTTCTTTTCTAGGTTGGATTACCACCTTGAGCTTATCGAAACAAAGGGTGTGAGTTGTTTCCATGACTAGATTGACATACTTCTCTCCACGGCTTCCTCTCATGTGATTCTTAATGGTCTACGCGGAAATCCAATAAATTATGGTAGAGGGGTGCAACAAGGGACCCACTTTCTTTCATGATATTCTCATCGCTAGTGACCCCCTTCAAAATATTTTGGACATTGCAACCAAGAGAGGATTGCTAAATGACTTTCGAGACCAAGGGGCAACCACGAGAACATTAATATATGCAGATGACATGACGGTGTTCTTTGCGCTGGTTAAAGAGGAGGTGGAAGCATTCATGAATATCTTGATGGGGTTCATTGCATAGAAAACAAAAAATTTCCTACCGCAAAGACGAATAAATCCAAGATCTAATCTATGGAACACCCAAGATCTAATCTACAAGATCGGAGCAACGAGATTGATATGAGACTAACCCTCAAAGATTTCTAAAGCCTACGAGATTAGATCTCGTTGTTGGTGTAGACGATCATCCCCAGTGCTGCAATCCGGCAACACTTCCGTACTCGGTCGCGCGTACGGTGTCGATGAAGCCCCTTCCTCTCCCCGTTCCAGCGGGCAGCGGAGGTGTGGTAGATCTCCACGGAATCCCAGCAGCACGACGGCGTGGTGGTGGTGGAGAAGAATTGCTGCAGGGCTTCGCCTAAGCCTGCGCAGCATATGGAGGAGGAAGAGAGGGGGCGGCCAGGGTTTTTGGATTGGGTAGTGTGGCCGGCCACCCCCTCCCCTCTTTATATAGGGGGAGGGGTCGGCCTAGGGTTCCCCCTGGGCCCCACCTATCCCTTGGCCGGTGCATGGGGGGGAGTCTTCCCCCAAGTCTTCCCCTTATCTCTTCGTTTAAACCATTTAATTTTTAGAGATAGATCTTATCTCTAGATTCAAACCATTTAAACTAGAGATAGATCTTATCTCCAAGGGGGGCCGGCCTGGGCCCACATGTCATAGTGGGTAGGACCCACCATGCCATGTGGCGCCTATGTGGCCTCTCCTAGGGTGATGGGCCCACTGGTGGCCCTCTAGAACCTTCTAGAAGCTCCGGTCAAAACACCGGACTTTTTCCCGAACCCCGGAAAATGACTTCCCTTATATGAATCTTATTCTCCGGACCATTCCGGACCTCCTCCTGATGTCATGGATCCCATCCGAGACTCCGAACAAAAACTTCAGACTCCATCTCATATTCCGAATCTACTTATGCGACATCGAACCTTAAGCGCGTCACCCTACGGTTCGCGAACTATGCAGACATGGTCGAGACTCCTCTCCGAGCAATAACCAATAGCGGGATCTGGAGATCCATAATGGCTCCCACATATTCAACGATGACTTTAGTGATCGATTGAACCATTTACATACGATGCCAATTCCCTTTGTCACACGATATTTTACTTGTCCGAGATTCGATCATCGGTATCTCCATACCTTGTTCAACCTCGTTACCGACAAGTACTCTTTACTCGTACCGTGGTATGTCATCTCTTATGATCCAATCATATGCTTGCAAGCTAATCAGACGACATTCCACCGAGAGGGCCCAAAGTATATCTATCCATCATTAGGATGGACAAATCCCACTATTGATCCATATGCCTCAACTCACACTTTCCGAATACTTAATCCCATCTTTATAACCACCCATTTATGCAATGGCGTTTGATGTAATCAAAGTACCCTTCCGGTGTAAGTGATTTGATCTCATGGTCGAAGGACTTAGGCAACTATATATGTATCGAAAGCTTATAGCAAATTGAACTTAATGACTTGATCTTATGCTACGCTCATTTGGATGTATGTCCATTATATCATTCACCTAATGATATAACATTGTTATTAATAACATCCAATGTTCATGATCACGAAACCATGATCATCCATTAATCAACAAGCTAGTTATACAAGAGGCTTACTAGGGACTCCTTGTTGTTTACATAACACACATGTATCAATGTTTCGGTTAATACAATTATAGCATGGGATGTAAAAATTTATCATGAACACTAAGATATAACAATAACTAATTTATTATTGCCTCTTGGGCATATCTCCAACAATCTCCCACTTGCACTAGAGTCAATAATCTAGTTTACATTTGTAAAGATATAACACCTTGGCCTTCTGGTGCTTATCATGTTTTGCTCACGGGAGAGGTTTTAGTCAACGGATCTGACACGCTCAGAAACCTATGTATTTTGCAATTCACTTGCGTCTCAACGCATCACTCATTTTCCAAATGAGTCGGCATTAATTATATATGCTTAGTCCTCTGGTGGAACCTTAATTCCGCGGTCTGAAATAAGTCACTAATATTGTCACACACAATATAGCTTCAAAGTTCTGACACTATCGGAACTACACCAAGTTCTCAAAGAACTCCTCGACTTAACATCCTCATCATTGTCAAAACAATGACATACTCTGCCTTTGTTTGTAGAATTCGTCACAATATTTAGAACTGATCTAAATCTAGCATAGACTTCTTCTAGCTCATTGTGCTACCTTTTAAACAACACTTAGCCTAATTGAGATTGAAATTTTATTTTTATATGTGATCAAACTAATATCGGTGCAACACTTTACAACGATTTGTTTATCATTACCCATATAAAACTATATATATATATCCTTGGTTCTTCTAAAGCACTCAGGGATATTCTTACTGTTGTCCAATGATCATTACATGAATCATTCTGGTATATGCTCGTAACACTTTAGAGCACAGGACATCTAACTTTGTACATATTATTCGTGATCTAAAATCACTCATGTGTTTTTACTCATCGAGTGTCAAATACACTCAAGTCTTGTTAAACCTTCACATGGAAAAGAACACTTCTTAATATATTTATATTGAACTACTTCAATATTCATTCTATGTACTTTGACTTAAACTTATTATGTTTTTCAATCTATCTTCATAGATCTTGACACTAAATATGTTTCAGTCCATATCCTTTCATTGAAGTTAATTCTCAATGAAACATTTTAATCAAGTATATAATTACATCATTTATAACCAACTATATGTCATCTACATAAAGTATTATAAATATGTCTCAGCGCTCCCACTTAATTTCTTGCAAATGCAAGCATCTTTGACTATTTCATCCGGTGAAGATTCCAACTCCGTGATACTTACTTCATCCATTTGAAGTTCGTATACCTATCTAGTATTCCACGGACTAGAAAAACTCATGGTTGTATCTTGTATACACCTTTAATATACACTTCTGTTAAGTAATGTATTTTGCCATCCTACTAGCATATCTCATAAAAGAAATATGTAGCGATTACTAGAATAATCCACATAGACTATAAGCATTGCCACGGAAGATCTAATCTTATCGTAGTCAACTCTTTGAACTTTGTCGTAAACAACTTTTCGATAAGTTAAGCTTCTTTAAGGATATTCCATCCAAGTCCATCTATTTTATAGATCCATTTACTTTCAAAAAATATTCACCTATCTTGGATTTCATGGCGCACAACCATTTTAACGGAGTCAGGGCCCATCATAACTTCTTTGTATGTAGTTGGTTTATCATTGTTCAAAAACAATCCTTTGTCCACAAATCATTTATTTGATCACAAAATAAACCACATCTACAAAGTTCAATAAGTACTTTGATCTCCATAACTATAACACTTTGTAGACATGGGAGCCATGATCTTCGTAGCTGCTTCCGGAACCATTTCCGATGTTGTGCTACTCTGATCATCATGCTCAGGTTCATAAACCTTATCAAGTTCTATTGTCCTCCCACTCAAATACTTCGCTAGAAAACAATTTCTTGGAAATAAGCAAGTAACATTAACAAACACTTTTGTCTTTTACTTCATAGTGGAAAGGATTCCCAATCAAATCTCTGGGATAACCACAAAGACATTCATCCGATTTTGGTTGTAAACTTATTTACTTATGCTATGCATACCAAAATTTAAGAAAGGACTATTAGGGTTTATACCCATACCATCACTCGTATGGTGTCATTTCAACGGATCATGATGATGCTCTATTCAGTGTAAAAGCGGTAGTCACTAAAGCATAATCCACAAAAATATAATGGCGTCATATTATTTTATCTCATCATTAATCCAACAAAGTTTGGATACATCTCTCGGATACTACATCATCACTATGATACTCCAAGAAATGTGAGTTGTAGAACAATTTCATAACTCTCTTAGATGTTCGCTAAAACTCGTAATTCAAATATTTCCACCATGATCCAATCATAGATATTTGACTTTTCTATTACGATGATTTCCACTTCATGCTGAAATTTATTTGAATCCATTCAAATGTTTCAAACTTCTTCCTTATCGAATATATCCACATATATATACTCAATTCATTGTTGGAAGTTTTCATGCAGTAGAAGAATCTCCCGCACACAACTATGCCCAGTGAACCACATACATCATCATGTATGTTTCCACTAAGTTAGTTGCCCGTTCAACTCTTGGCCTATGAACGGTATTTCAGTCATTCTCTTTAGAAGAGATTTGAAGCACCAAACGATCCAAAAATCAAATGACTCCAAAAATCCATTTGCATGGAGTTCCTTCATGCGTTCCTTCTTAACATGACCTAAATGGCGGTTCCACAAATAAGTGGAATTCAAATCATTTGCCTTATGGAATTTTAGCGTCAGTGTTATGTATGTGTGTTTCACCATTAAGATTTATAATAACTTATCCATCGTACATGGAGTAATATCATAATTTGAACAACTCATTGTTTTCATTTGACCAGAGCAAAATAACAATTATTAAGTTCTTTATTATAAATTCTAAGGGCTAGGTAGAATGCCAACGACAAACATAATAACACTTTATTATGTTCCAGACGTGCATTATTACCATATTCCTTATCGGTCACTTAGGCCATCATATTCTTGTATTGCGTTGTATTGTATGACATCTCATACCAACCAATCTGGTACAAATACCCAAGAATTTCATTATGTGACCAAACAAGGAATACATCCATAACATGTATATCATCTATATATACCTGAGCTAGACTTTCTAGTCTTTTCTTTCTTTCTGCCAAAAATATCTTTTGTAGTTTCTCTTTTAGCTTTCCTCATTCTCAGAAAACACTTCACCTTCAATAACTTCTAGGTCCATTGGTCAAATACCAATAACCTTGAGGTTCTTACTTTGAAGTTGATCATCAGATGACAAGTGTTCCAGATTTCACTATTAGTACCTTTTTTAATATGATGAACAATTTCACTCATAATCATATCATGACGACTTTCTGAGACCATGTCTGTACATGCTAGGCTCGTAAAGTTTAACCTTAGTATTCGCATATGCAAATCTAGCTTGCACCCGTTGTATGCACACGTAGAATCTATAACACCCGATCATCACGAGATGCTTCGAAACGACGAGTCTTAGCAACGGTGCATACTATGGACGATCACTTCATAGATATGCGAATATCGTTAGTGCCCCAATAGTTGGAGGATTAGGACGCCTGGCGTCTTCAACCTTCATACATTCCCATAAAACTTATGAGTTTATGTAGTCTCACTAGATTATATTCTATCATCTTGCAATAAGGTCTTAGATATCACATATATCTCATACCTTACTTATTTCTGAAAACAAAAAATTTCAGCTCCTTACTTTTCAAACAGATTTGAACTTCAAGTTTTACGGAGACAAGATGATTCTAGGTACTAATTGAAACCATTGACAACTATCCATGAGATATACATGTTACAAGTTGAAAGCAATTGCTGAAACTTAATCATCCTTTGTGTTGCTTCAAAACTTTCTATTAAGAATCTATTGCTTTATGAGTTAACTCTTATGCAAGACTTATTGATGCTTGTCTTGAAAGTACTATTCATGAAAAGTCTTTGCTATATGATTCAGCTTGTTTAGTCATTATCTATTTGTTAACAAACTATAGACCATTGCTTCGAATCACTTCATTCATCTCATATGCTTTACAATAGTATTGATCAAGATTATGATAGTAGCATGTCACTTCGAAATTATCCTTGTTATCGTTTACCTACTCGAGGGCGAGTAGGAACTAAGCTTGGGGATGCTTGATACGTCTCAAACGTATCTATAATTTCTTATGTTCCATGCTAGTTTTATGAAAATACTCACATGTTTTATATACACTTTACATCATTTTGATGCATTTTCCGATACTAACCTATTAACAAGATGCCGAAGCGCCAGTTCTCGTTTTCTCGCTGTTTTTGGTTTCAGAAATCCTACACAGGAAATATTCTCGGAATTGGACGAAACAAAAGCCCACGGCCCTATTTTCCACGGAGGATTCCAGTACATCGAAGAAGAGTCGGACGCGGCCAGCAGGGGGCCCACCCCACAGGGCGGCGCGGCCAGGCCCCCAGGCGCGCCGGCCTATGGGGAGGCCACCCCCTGGCTCCCCCGACTCTGCCCCTTCGCCTATTTATTCCTTCCGTCGCGAAAACCCTAGTACCGAGAGCCACGATACGAGAAAAGTTACTGAGACGCCGCCACCGTCAATCCCATCTCGGGGGGTTCTGAAGATCGCCTCCGGCACTCTGCCGGAGAGGGGAATCATCACCAGAGGGCTCTACATCACCATGCCCGCCTCCGGACTGATGCGTGAGTAGTTCATCCTTGGACTATGGGTCGATAGCAGTAGCTAGATGGTTGTCTTCTCCTCTTGTGCTATCATGTTTAGATCTTGTGAGCTACCTATCATGATCAAGATCATCTATTTGTAATGCTACATGTTGCGTTTGTTGGGATCCGATGAATATGGAATACTATGTCAAGTTGATTATCGATCTATCATATATGTGTTATTTATGTTCTTGCATGCTCTCCGTTGCTAGTAGAGGCTCTGGCCAAGTTGATACTTGTGACTCCAAGAGGGAGTATTTATGCTCGATAGTGGGTTCATGCCTCCATTGAATCGCGGGACGATGTGACGAAAGTTCTAAGGTTATGGATGTGATGTTGCCAGTAGGGATAAAACATCAATGCTTTGTCTAAGGATATTTGTATTGATTACATTACGCACAGTACTTAATGCATTTGTTTGTTGTTTGCAACTTAATACTGCAAGGGGTGCGGATGCTAACCCGAAGGTGGACTTTTTAGGCATAGATGCATGCTGGATAGCGGTCTATGTTCTTTGTCGTAATGCCCTAAGTAAATCTCATAGTAGTCATCATGATATGTATGTGCATTGTTATGCCCTCTCTATTTGTCAATTGCCCAACTGTAATTTGTTCACCCAACATGTTATTTATCTTATTGGAGAGACACCACTAGTGAACTATGGACCCGGTCCATTATGTTACATCTGAAATACAATCTACTGCAATCATTGTTCTCTGTTGTTCCTTGCAAACAAACATCATTCTCCACACCATACGTTTAATCCTTTGTTTACAGCAAGCCGGTGAGATTGACAACCTCACTGTTAAGTTGGGGCAAAGTATTTTGATTGTGTTGTGCAGGTTCCACGTTGGCGCCGGAATCCCTGGTGTTGCGCCGCACTACACTCTTTCACCCACAACCTTCACGTGGCCTTCATCTCCTACTGGTTCGATAACCTTGGTTTCTTACTGAGGGAAAACTTGCTGCTGTACGCATCACACCTTCCTCTTGGGATTCCCAACGGACGTGGGCTTCACGCGTTATCAAGCATATTTTCTGGCGCCGTTGTCGGGGAGATCAAGACAGGCTGCAAGGGGAGTCTCTCACATCCAATCTCTTTAATTTTTTTATTGTCTTGCTTTATTTTATTTTCTGTCTTGTTTGCTTTCTTTATATCAAAAACACAAAAAAAAAATTAGTTACTTGTTTTACTTTATTTAATTTGGTTTGCTTTATTATTGTTAAAATGAATACTCCTGAGAACACTAAGTTGTGTGATTTCACTAGCACCAATAATAATGATTTCATATGCACTCCTATTGCTCCACCTGCCACTACAGCAGAATTTTATGAAATTAAACCTGCTTTACTAAATCTTGTTATGAGAGAGCAATTTTCTCGGTGTTAGTACTGATGATGTTGCTGCCCATCTTAATAATTTTGTTGAACTTTGTGAAATGAAAAAGTATAAAGATGTAGATGGGGATATTATAAAACTGAAATTGTTTCCTTTCTCCTTAAGAGGAAGAGCTAAAGATTGGTTGCTATCTTTGCCTAAGAATAGTATTGATTCATGGACTAAATGTAAAGATGCTTTCATTGGAAGATATTATCCTCCCTGCTAAAATTATATCTTTGAGAAGTAGCATTATGAATTTTAAGCAATTGGATAATGAACATGTTGCCCAAGCATGGGAAAGAATGAAATCTTTGGTAAAGAATTGCCCTACCCATGGACTAACTACTTGGATGATCATCCAAACCTTTTATGCAGGATTAAATTTTTCTTCGGGAACCTATTGGATTCAACTTGCTGGAGGTACTTTTATGTCCATCACTTTGGGTGCTGCAACAAAGCTTCTTGATGATATGATGATCAACTACTCTGAATGGCACACTGAAAGGACTCCTCAAGGTAAGAAGGTAAATTTTGTTGAAGAAACCTCCTCCTTGAGTGATAAGATTGATGTTATTATGTCTATGCTTGTTAATGGTAGATCTAATGTTGATCCTAATAATGTTCCTTTAGCTTCATTGGTTGCTCAAGAAGAGCATGTTGATGTGAACTTCATTAAAAGTAATAATTTCAATAAACAATGCTTGTAGGAATAATTTTGGTAACAACTATAGGCCATATCCTTCTACTAATGGTAATGGTTAAGGTAATTCTTATGGTAATTCTTATGGTAATTCTTACAACAATAGTAGGAGTGCACCCTCTGGTCTTGAAGTCATGCTTAAAGAATTTATTAGTACACAAACTGCTTTTAATAAATCTGTTGAAGAAAAGCTTGGTAAAATTGATGTTCTTGCTTCTAAGGTTGATAGTCTTGCTGCTGATGTTGATCTTTTAAAATTGAAAGTTATGCCTAATGAAGATAAATATATGAAGTCATTTGCTACAGCAAACGCTATCCAAGTTCGAATTAATGACAATATTAGAATGATGGCTGAATTGCATGCTAGGTGGGAAAGAGAAGAAAAACTTGCTAAAGAGAATAATGTAGCTAAAGTTTGGACTATTACCACCACTAGTAATGTTAATGCTTCACATGTTGCTAAACCTCCTACTATCAATGGTAAAATAATTGGTGTTGGCAATGTTTCTACTTCTAATACAAAGCATGCAAAATTGCCCGAAACTCGTCGAAACTCGTTTGTGATAAAAGTGCTGAAATTTTTCAGAGTATTGGGAACAATGATCCCATTGCCTTAGATCATAATGGTTTTGATTTTGATAATTGTCATATCTCTGAAGTTATTAAGTTCTTGCAAAAACTTGCTAGAAGTCCTAATGCTAGTGCTATAAACTTGGCCTTTACAAAACATATTACAAATGCTCTCATTAAAGCTAGAGAAGAGGAATTAAAACTTGAAGCTTCTATTCCTAGGAAGTTAGAAGATGGTTGGGAGCCCATCATTAAAATGAAGGTCAATGATTTTGATTGTAATGCTTTATGTGATCTTGGTGCAAGTATTTCTGTTATGCCTAAGAAACTCTATGATATGCTTGACTTGCCACCATTGAAATATTGTTATTTGGATTTTAATCTTGCTGATAATTCTATAAAGAAACCTTTGGGGAGGATTGATAATGTTCACATTACGGTTAACAATAACCTTGTCCCCGTTGATTTTGTTGTCTTGGATATTGAATGCAATGCATCTTGTCCTATTATTTTGGGAAGACCCTTTTTTTGAACTGTTGGTGCTATTATTGATATGAAAGAACGAAATATTAAATATCAATTCCCTCTCAAGAAAGGTATGGAACACTTCCCTAGAAAGTAATGAAGTTGCCTTTTGATTCTATTATTAGAACAAATTATGATGTTGATGCTTCTTCTCTTGATGTTACTTGATTTGCACTTTCTGCGCCTAGCTGAAAGGCGTTAAAGAAAAACACTTATTGGGAGATAACCCCTGTTGTTTTTTTTTTATTTTGCTACTGTTTTGTTGTGTCTTGGAAGTTGTTACTACTGTAGAAACCTCTCCTTATCATGTTTATTTCTTTGTTGTGCCAACTAAAATCTTTGATAGTAAAGTGGATACAAGATTTGGATTCCTGCGCAGAAATAGATTTTTACATATCACGAATTTGAGTTGATCTCTCTGTAGGAAACTCGTAAAATGCTGAAAAAAATCATGCGTGATCCTCAGATATGTACACAACTTTCGTTCAACTGGAGCTTTTCAATCTGAGCCTGTTAAGTGCCTCGAAAAAATTCGTCTTTACAGACTGTTCTGTTTTGACAGATTCTGCCTTTTATTTCGCATTGCCTCTTTTACTGTGTTGAGTGGACTTCTTTGTTCCATTAACTTTCAGTAGCCTTGGGTAATGTCCAGAAGTGTTAGGAATGATTGTGTCCTCGCTGAACATGTGAATTTTTGATTATGCACTAACCCTCTAATGAGATTGTTTTGAGTTTGGTGTGAAGGAAGTTTTCAAGGATCAAAAGCGGAGGATGATATGATATGATCAAGAAGAGTGAAAAGTCTAAGCTTGGGGATGCCCCCGTGGTTCATCCCTGCATATTTCAAGAAGACTCAAGCATCTAAGCTTGGGGATGCCCAAGGCATCCCCTTCTTTATCAACAACTTATCAGGTCACCTCTAGTGAAACTATATTTTTATTCCGTCACATCTTATGTTCTTTACTTGGAGCGTCTGTTTGTTTTTATTTTTCTTTATGTTTTAATAAAATCGGATCCTAGCAATCCTTGTGTTGGAGAAATACACGCTTCGCTTTTTCATTTGAACACTGGTGTTCTTAGCTTTACTTTTAATGTTCATGGCGAAAGTTAAAGCCGCTTCATTTATTGCTATTTGGTTGGAAACAGAAAATGCTTCATGTGGTAAATGGTATATTGTCTTGAATAATTTGATACTTGGCAATTGTTTTGAGCTCTCAAGTAGATCATGTTTAAGCTTTTGCATCATGTAGTTTAAACCTATTAGTGGAGAACTACCTGTAGAGCTTGTTGAAATTTGGTTTGCATGATTGGTCTCTCTAAAGTCTAGATATTTTACTGGTAAAAGTGTTTGAACAACAAGGAAGACGAGTGTAGAGTCTTATAATGCTTGCAATATGTTCTTATGTAAGTTTTGTCTGTACCGGTTCATACTTGTGTTTGCTTCAAACAACCTTGCTAGCCAAAGCCTTGTACTGAGAGGGATTACTTCTCGTGCATCCAAAACCTTGAGCCAAAACTTATGCCATTTGTGTCCACCATAACTACCTACTATGTGGTATTTTTCCGCCATTCCAAAGTAAATTGCTTGCGTGCTACCTTTAAAAATTTCATTCCTTGTCTTTGCAATACATAGCTCATGGGAAAGTAGCCTAAAAACTATTGTGGTAATGAATATGTCGCTTATGTATCTTAGTTCTTATAAGTTGCTTGTTGAGCGGTAACCATGTTTATGGGGACGCCATCAACTTTTTACACCTTTGTTGAATATCATGTGAGTTGCTATGCATGTTCGTCTTGTCTTAAGTAAGGGAGATTTCTCATGATTAAATGGTTTGAGTATGCATATTGTTAGAGAAGAACATTGGGCCGCCAACCAAAGCCATGTATCATGGTGGAAGTTTCAGCTTGGACATTAATCCTCAAATCTCTTATGAGAATATTATCTGTTGTTGAATGCTTAAAGTATAAAAGAGGAGTCCATTATCTTTTTTCTATGTTGTCCCGGTATGGATGTCCTCAAGTTGAGATCTATCAAAATTGAGAAATCAAATGCGATCTATCTCCTTGGACCTTTGTACAGGTGGCATAGAGGTACCCCTTTGTGACACTTGGTTGAAACATATGTAATGCAATGATAATCCATGGAAGTCCGAGCTAATTAGGACAAGGTGCGGGCACTATTGGTATTCGATGCATGACGCTTGCAACTTATAGGAGGTTTTATGCATAACACATATGAATTATTACTACCGTTGACAAAATTGTTTCCATGTTTTCAAAATAAAAAGCTCTAGCACATGAGTAATCCCTGCTTCCCTCTGCGAAGGGCCTTTCTTTTACTTTATGGTGAGTCAGTTTACCTACTTCTTTCTATCTTAGAAGCAAACACTTGTGTCAATTGTGTGCATTGATTCTTACATGTTTACTTATTGCACTTGTTATATTACTTTATGTTGACAACTATCCATGAGATATACATGTTACAAGTTGAAAGTAATTGCTGAAACTTAATCATCCTTTGTGTTGCTTCAAAACCTTCTATTAAGAATCTATTGCTTTATGAGTTAACTCTTATGCAAGACTTATTGATGCTTGTCTTGAAAGTACTATTCATGAAAAGTCTTTGCTATATGATTCGGTTGTTTAGTCATTATCTATTTGTTAACAAACTATAGACCATTGCTTCGAATCACTTCATTCATCTCATATGCTTTACAATAGTATTGATCAAGATTATGATAGTAGCATGTCACTTCAGAAATTATCCTTGTTATCGTTTACCTACTCGAGGGCGAGTAGGAACTAAGCTTGGGGATGCTTGATACGTCTCAAACGTATCTATAATTTCTTATGTTCCATGCTAGTTTTATGACAATACTCACATGTTTTATATACACTTTACATCATTTTGATGCATTTTCCGGTACTAACCTATTAACAAGATGCCAAAGCGCCAGTTCCTATTTTCTGCTGTTTTTGGTTTCAGAAATCCTACACAGGAAATATTCTCGGAATTGGACGAAACAAAAGCCCACGACCCTATTTTCCACGGAGGATTCCAGTACATCGAAGAAGAGTCGGAGGCGGCCAGCAGGGGGCCCACCCCACAGGGCGGCGCGGCCAGGCCCCCAGGCGCGCCGGCCTATGGGGAGGCCACCCCCTGGCTCCCCCGACTCTGCCCCTTCGCCTATTTATTCCTTCCGTCGCGAAAACCCTAGTACCGAGAGCCACGATACGAGAAAAGTTACTGAGACGCCGCCGCCGTCAATCCCATCTCGGGGGGTCGAAGATCACCTCCGGCACCCCCGCGGAGAGGGGAATCATCACCGGAGGGCTCTACATCACCATGCCCACATCCGAACTGATGCGTGAGTAGTTCATCCTTTGACTATGGGTACATAGCAGTAGCTAGATGGTTGTCTTCTCCTCTTGTGCTATCATGTTTAGATCTTGTGAGCTGCCTATCATGATCAAGATCATCTATTTGTAATGCTACATGTTGCGTTTGTTGGGATCCGATGAATATGGAATACTATGTCAAGTTGATTATTGATCTATCATATATGTGTTATTTATGTTCCTGCATGCTCTCCGTTGCTAGTAGAGGCTCTGGCCAAGTTGATACTTGTGACTCCAATAGGGAGTATTTATGCTCGATAGTGGGTTCATGCCTCCATTGAATGCGGGACGAGTGACGAAAAGTTCTAAGGTTGTGGATGTGCTTGTTGCCACTAGGGATAAAACATCAATGCTTTGTCTAAGGATATTTGTATTGATTACATTACGCACGATACTTAATGCATTTGTCTATTGTTTGCAACTTAATCACTGGAACGGGTGCGGATGCTAACCCGAAGGTGGACTTTTTAGGCATAGATGCATGCTCGGATAGCGGTCTATGTTCTTTGTCGTAATGCCCTAAGTAAATCTCATAGTAGTCATCATGATATGTATGTGCATTGTTATGCCCTCTCTATTTGTCAATTGCCCAACTGTAATTTGTTCACCCAACATGCTATTTATCTTATTGTAGAGACACCACTAGTGAACTATGGACCCCGGTCCATTCTTTTACATCTGAAATACAATCTACTGCAATCATTGTTCTCTGTTGTTCCTTGCAAACAAACATCATTCTCCACACCATACGTTTAATCCTTTGTTTACAGCAAACCGGTGAGATTGACAACCTCACTGTTAAGTTGGGGCAAAGTATTTTGATTGTGTTGTGCAGGTTCCACGTTGGCGCCGGAATCCCTGGTGTTGCGCCGCACTACACTCCGTCACCAACAACCTTCACGTGACCTTCATCTCCTACTGGTTCGATAACCTTGGTTTCTTACTGAGGGAAAACTTGCTGTTGTACGCATCACACCTTCCTCTTGGGGTTCCCAACGGACGTTTGCTTCACGCGTTATCACACGACGGCGTGGTGGTGGTGGTGGAGAAGAATTGCTGCAGGGCTTCGCCTAAGCCTGCACAGCATATGGAGGAGGAAGAGAGGGGGGCGGCCAGGGTTTCTGGATTGGGTAGTGTGGCCGGCCACCCCCTCCCCTCTTTATATAGGGGGAGGTGTCGGCCTAGGGTTCCCCCTGGGCCCCACCTATCCCTTGGCCGGCGCATGGGGGGGAGTCTTCCCCCAAGTCTTCCCCTTATCTCTTCGTTTAAACCATTTAATTTTTAGAGATAGATCTTATCTCTAGATTCAAACCATTTAAACTAGAGATAGATCTTATCTCCAAGGGGGCCGGCCTGGGCCCACATGTCATAGTGGGTAGGACCCACCATGCCATGTGGCGCCTATGTGGCCTCTCCCAGGGTGGTGGCCCACTGGTGGCCCTCTAGAACCTTCTAGAAGCTCCGGTCAAAACACCGGACTTTTTCCCGAACCCCAGAAAATGACTTCCCTTATATGAATCTTATTCTCCGGACCATTCCGGGCCTCCTCGTGATGTCATGGATCCCATCCGAGACTCCGAACAAAAACTTCGGACTCCATCTCATATTCCGAATCTACTTATGCGACATCGAACCTTAAGCGCGTCACCCTACGGTTCGCGAACTATGCAGACATGGTCGAGACTCCTCTCCGAGCAATAACCAATAGCGATCTGGAGATCCATAATGGCTCCCACATATTCAACGATGAGTTTAGTGATCGATGGAACCATTTACATACGATGCCAATTCCCTTTGTCACACGATATTTTACTTGTCCGAGGTTCGATCATCGGTATCTCCATACCTTGTTGAACCTCGTTACCGACAAGTACTCTTTACTCGTACCGTGGTATGTCATCTCTTATTATCCAATCATATGCTTGCAAGCTAATCAGACGACATTCCACCGAGAGGGCCCAGAGTATATCTATCTGTCATTAGGATGGACAAATCCCACTATTGATCCATATGCCTCAACTCACACTTTCTGAATACTTAATCCCATCTTTATAACCACCCATTTACGCAATGGCATTTGATGTAATCAAAGTACCCTTTCGGTGTAAGTGATTTGATCTCATGGTCGAAGGACTTAGGCAACTATGTATCGAAAGCTTATAGCAAATTGAACTTAATGACTTGATCTTATGCTACGCTCATTTGGGTGTATGTCCATTATATCATTCACCTAATGATATAACCTTGTTATTAATAACATCCAATGTTCATGATCATGAAACCATGATCATCCATTAATCAACAAGCTAGTTATACAAGAGTCTTACTAGGGACTCCTTGTTGTTTACATAACACACATGTATCAATGTTTCGGTTAATACAATTATAGCATGGGATGTAAATATTTATCATGAACACTAAGATATAACAATAACTAATTTATTATTGCCTCTTGGGCATATCTCCAACATATCTTGATGGAGTTCGGAGAGGTGACATGGCTCAAGAAAACATGGAAAAGATCCTTGGTACCCCTGCCAAACGTGCCAACCTCACGTCTACACCCTCCTTTATTGCTTCTCTGACATTCAGTCAACCTTCCCGATTAAATACACGAGCCTTGTCTTTTCAATTTTTCAACTAAAAGGGGTGAACTTTCAACACCTTGAGGTCAAGGTAGTAGGAAATTTCAGTCTCTCAAGGAACCCTAGCGCTTCCATTTAGTCCAGCCATCATTAGGGTTGAAAATGAAACGGAAACGGACGGAAACATGCTTTATTGTTTTTGTTTCCTTTTATCTTGTCGGAATCGAAAATGGAATCGAAAACCCCGGAAATGAATATGAAAATGGAAATCATCGGATATGAATACAGAACGGATACATAGCTGATACGTTACGAAAATGGATATTTGCCACAACACAATACAGAATAATACCTTGATTTGTAGACTGAAAGACAAGCATAAATAAAAATAGTAATAAGACAAAATATATCACTTAACTTTGATAAGCGGCAATTCAACATAAAGTAACACACATAGTTTAACGACTACATACACACGTAATTATACAAAGTGATTAGGGTTAGAGTAATTAGTGGAGTTGATACGTGACCAAGCCCAGTTTCATATGTAAATGTAGGCCTAATAAATGCACGAGCCTCTCTAGGTTATATTTCCGGAAACTTTTCGTATTTATTTTTCCGGAATTTCCTCTGCCGTTTCCCTTTCCGTCGGAAAGGGATCCCTTGTTTTCTTTTCCGTTTCCGTTTATGATTTTTCCGTTTCTGTTTCTTTTCCTTCAAATGCCGCTTCCATTTATGTATTTGGCCCTCCATTTCCTTTTTCTTCGGAAACAGAAGGAAAGTTTCCCTTTCATTTTCAACCCTAGCCATCATACCGGACCTAGGAGTCCACCGTCGGTGCTCTTCCTTATGGATACCGATAGAGGTGTTGCACAATCACTTCGACGTGTTCGTGGGATCGGACATGATCGAGAACTGCACTGACCGACGCGCTTCATCGAGTTCTGCATCTGCACCTTCTAGTGGTAATCCTCGTGGCCTTTTACCTTGCCTAGATTTTGGAAGTATCGTGTATCAAAGTTTTTTTTATGTCTACGTGGCCCAACAAGAAAGCCCTCCTTGACAACAATCGCTAGCCCATATCGATTTCTCCGTGGCCATTCTAGTTCACCATATAACGTAACTCCTCATTCTTTGCCCAGGGTCTCACACTCGACTGTTTAGAAAACTCATGCCAAATAGTATCTACTATTCATCCTTGCCATCCAATTAGAGAATGACATGGCCTCTAGAGTGGGCGAGGCTGCTTGGAAAATTTTAGGCCCTCCAATGTACGTGGATGGCAATTCAAAATAGAGCATGGACAATGGAGAGACATCAATTCACAGTCACTAAACTATGAGGTTTGTCATGTTTGCAACGAAGTGACTGAAACAACATCCCACCTTATTTTCTCTTTCTAGTTCTCGCCGAGAGATTAGACTATACCATACATTAGATTTTCATCCTCAACTTTGACCCTAATGCTTGGAGGAACGGTGAAGATAGGTATGTCAAAAATTGTTGGGTGAAAAATTAAAAAAAAAATTGTTGGGTGGCGATTGTTCGAGATTGACCAACCAAAGAAAGTTGGTTGCTTCCCTTCTCATGCTTACAACTTAGGGGATATGGAATGAGAGTAACAAGAGAGTCTTCGGAAACATTTCTTCTACGGCGATCATAGTCTTCAAGAAGATAAGGCGGAGGTGGCTCTTTGGAGAATTGATGGGGATAATCATTTGAGTAATTTAATTTTGGGAGAGTACACTTTTTAATATGTGTGGTTGTATCACGTCATCTTTGTAACATGCTCCTATCTTTTATAATCAATTGGTGGAAATCTTCATGAGCTCTCTCAAAATTATGTGGGTATTGTTGATCAAGCAGATAAATATAGAAGTCGTCGTTGTTTGTGGAGGGAGAAGGATCTATCTGAAAAAAATGCACCCTTAGCTACTTCAACAATGGTTTCCGGACCAAAAGACAAGAGGGGCCTTGGAGTGATTGACCTCAAAGTGAAAATCGATTGTTTGCTCATGAGTCACCTAGAAAAATTTATAATCATGCCGAACTTCCTTGGATACACCTCAATTGGTAAACTTACTATTAGACAACCCTACCACATGCTAGATTGTTCACTCTGGTGGAGAGATTCTATCAAGCTTATTCGTGCTTTCAAAAGATAACTTAATGTGAGGTTAAGGATGGATCCTTTGTCCTCCTTTCGAATGATCCTTGGTAGGAGCAAGCACTACAACTACATTTATCCATTTAAATTCATTTTCTGAAGTTACATGCCTATCTTATCAGCACACAAATATCCATAATTCCCAGATTGGCACCTTTTCACTTTCCCCTATTTACTAATGCTTTCTCTGAATTCCAAGATTCGGAGCAACACTTTCTAGAGCACTGCCAGGTAGATTACCCACTTGGATGGTATTTTCCTTGGGGTAGAGATTCCTCATTTGGCAAAAGCATTTTTTTCCTCTGAAAGATGGGCCTAATCCTCACCTTGCTTTTAAGTTGCTATGGAGTTCAGGTTGTCAAGAAGCACAAGGATTTTCCTAACTGTTTCTACAAGATAGTCTAAATACCAAAAGGATGTTGCAAAGGAAAACATTTCGACTGCCATACTTGTGCCTATGCCCCATCTAATATTTTAGAATTTGACTGAATCTCAATGCCTAAATGTAAGATGGGCTGGAACACATTCAAACTGTCACACATTTAGGCATTGAGATTCATCTCCTCCACTCTCCATTTCCACTCCTCTCAACGCCATGTCTTCGTCTAGCAGCAGTTCGAGCGACGGAATGGAGGGTGATATGATCGATGCATTCCAGGCGGAGTATGAGGAGGAGATGCTCAACGAGGAGGCGGAGCCAAGACGGCCGCGACGCCGCCGAGAGTTCATCAGGTGTGATCGTCTGGGTGCCCACGATCGGCTCTTCGAGGACTACTTCGCCGACGACTGCAATTATCCTCCGAGCTACTTTCGGCGAAGGTACCGGATGAGATGATCCCTCTTTCTGTGCATTGTGGATAGATTGGGTGAATACTCTCCGTATTTCACCCAAAGAGTTGATGCTCTCAACCGTGCTGGTTTTTCTCCCCTACAAAAGTGTACTGCGACTTTGCGTCTGTTAGCTTATGGAGCCGCTGCAGATACAATAGATGAGTGGCTTAAGTTAGCTAGACAAACTTCATCAGATTGTCTAGATAGATTCTGTGAAGGCATCATTGACTGTTACGGGGAGACGTTTTGCCGTCGACCAAATGTCGAGGATACTCAGCGTCTGTTAGCGAAAGCCGAGGAGCGTGGCTTTCCGGGCATGTTAGGGAGCATCGATTGCATGCATTGGCAGTGGAGGAACTGCCCAGTGGCTCATGCTGGTCAATTCACAAGGGGAGACATCAAACACCCTACCATAATCTTAGAAGCCATTGCGTCGTATGATCGTTGGATCTGGCATGCCTTTTTTGGAGTGGCCGGGTCCAACAACGACATCAATGTACTCAACCAGTCGCCGTTGTTCACTGATGCGCTTAGGGGAGAAGCACTCGTAGTGAACTTCACGGTGAATGAACACGAGTACAACTATGGTTACTACCTTACCGACGGCATCTACCCCTCCTGGCCGGTGTTCATGAAAGGTGTTACTCTTCCACAAAGTGAAAAGCATCGACTGTTCACTGTTGCTCAATCAGCTTGGCGCAAAGATGTCGAGTGTGCCTTTGGAGTGTCGAAGGCTAGGTTCAATATTCTAGCAGCTTCCGGACGCTCCTACTCGAGGCGTACTCTTGGGTTGATCATGCGTGCATGTGTCATTCCGCACAACATGATCATCGACGATGAGCGTGGTACAAATTTGGAGAACAACTATGAGACAGCTTGAGTCCAATGTCGGCCCTGCAATACACAACCATGCACCACCAAGCCTAGCAGCCAGGATTCAGATGGACAACGAAATGAGGGACTCACCGATGTATACATAGCTCCAGCATGATTTGATTGAGCATGTGTGGGCTAATGCCTAGATTATGTAATTTTTTCAAATTTTTATGTAATCTTTTCAAATTTTTATGTAATTTTTTTATAATGTAATCTGTAACAATTTTAGTTCAATAAAATAATTTCCTTGCATTATTTTTAATGTTGTATTCTGAAAAAGAAATGCTGATGTCGAGGAGAGAGAAAAGCTGATGTGGAGGAGAGAGAAGTGAGAGCTGGCACTATAGCCCGTGCACTGGCACCGTGGGGTGAGAGTGGGGTGAGAGTGAGGAAAAAAAGCTGACGTGGCAGGCTATAGTGGTGTGGTGCATTGGCACCAGACTAAGAGTGAGGAGAGTGCTAAGTTCACTAGGGGAGATAAGTCAATTAGGGTATAAATTATTCTGAACTTATGCCGTAATTAGAGTAGAGCTTATTTCCACTCTAAAGAATTCCTCATGGTGTTGATCATGCTTTGCAGCCTCAACTATGTGGGACACCAGAAATACATTTATTTCTACTCTGGGCTGAACTTGCAGTCTTCTACGCTAAATTGAGCGGCACCGGGGCGCCGGCGAGTGGGAGCTGCTAGAGGGGGCCAATGGCGATTCGGCGCGTCCAAATGATTACAGTATATCCGAAGCGTCGTCGCTGGATTATTGGCTTCGCGGGGCAAATAATTCCTAGCTTGACGACAGATCCACGATCCAGCACGCTATATCCCACATGGCCTGGTCTCCGCCCGGTCAACCACCAGTGTTAATCCCAAGCATCGGTTGCTTCAGGTTACAGTTACGGCGCGCATCAATACGTACACCGGAGCACCCTCTGATTGGCGCGCGTCTATAAATTCGCACCCATCCTGCTACTTCTTCACTCACACTAGTCGCAGGCTCACTGAAACTGAAACCGCTTGCATAGAAGCCAAGCACCAGAGGCTAGACCACAAGTGGCTTGCTCGTAGAGTTTGAGCTAGCTCGAGATGGCACCAGCTTCGTCGTTCCCGATCATCGACATGGGGCTGCTGAGCGGGGAGAAGCGGCCCGCCGCCATGGACATGCTGCACGACGCATGCGAGAACTGGGGATTCTTTCAGGTGAATATGTGACACGACACGACATGGCATACGAAAATCAACAATGGTGTGTGTAAACGCTTCATGCCGATCCTATTGAGTTTTATGCTGATTTTGTTGCGTTGCTGCAGGTTCTGGACCACGGCATCTCGACGGAGCTGATGGACGAGGTGGAGAGGATGACCAAGGCGCACTACAAGAGGGCGCGCGAGCAGAGGTTCCTGGAGTTCGCGAGCAAGACGCTGCAGGAGGGCGGCGGCAAGGCGGCCGAGAACCTGGACTGGGAGAGCACCTTCTTCGTGCGCCACCTCCCGGAGCCCAACATCGCCGAGATCCCCGACCTCGACGACGACTACCGCCGCGTGATGAAACGGTTCGCGACGGAGTTGGAGAAGCTGGCGGAGCGGCTGCTGGACCTGCTCTGCGAGAACCTCGGGCTGGAGAGCGGCTACCTCGCGCGCGCTTTCCGCGGCTGCCAGGGCGTGCCCACCTTCGGCACCAAGGTCAGCAGCTACCCGCCGTGCCCGCGGCCCGACCTCGTGAAGGGCCTCCGCGCGCATACCGACGCCGGCGGCATCATCCTGCTCTTCCAGGACGACCGCGTGGGCGGGCTGCAGCTGCTTAGGGACGGCGCGTGGGTGGACGTGCCGCCCACGCGGCACTCCATCGTCATCAACCTCGGCGACCAGCTGGAGGTGATCACCAACGGCAGGTACAAGAGCGTGCTGCACCGCGTGGTCGCGCAGACCGACGGCAACCGGATGTCCATCGCCTCCTTCTACAACCCGGCCGGCGACGCCGTCATCTTCCCGGCGCCGGCGCTTGTCGCGAAAGAGACGGCAGGCGGGACGTACCCGAGGTTCGTGTTCGAGGACTACATGAAGCTGTACGTGCGGCACAAGTTCGAGGACAAGGAGCCCAGGTTCGAGGCCTTCAAGGCCATGGAGAGCGAGAGCGCCAAGCTCATCGCCATCGCTTGACAACGACGACGACAACAACCACCACCTTGCTCTGCTTCAGTTAATGGTCGAGGACGATGAGACATTGGATGCTTCAGAGTTCGTACGTACCAGTACTAGACCGCTGCTCACCGTGCTGTGTTGAATAAACGAGCCTGCTATATGCGCTAGGCGTAGCTAGGATATGTGTTTGTCACTTTGTCATTTTTCGCTGTGTTGTGCTGCTTCCGACCAGCATGAGAGCTGTACTGTACCGTATCTGTTCTTATTTCCACAAACATCGTATCGATTGTCTATTAAGATACGTGATGTCCCGTTGTGTAGTGCCTTTTTTTAGTGTGCTGGTTGACAGTTGACAGGGTGTTGATGCGGGAACCGAATTTCTCCTTTGCCGTTTCACGTTAGGAAACGGACATCGGACAAGACATGCCACCGTTATGTGATATCCACACCGGTACATCGTTAATTTATTTTCTGCATCACTTTTGCCTGATAGTGTACTACTACCTCCATCCCAAAGCTTAAGCATTATATTATTTTTAGAAAGTTAAATTATATCAAGTTTAACTAAACTTTTATCAAAATAAATTAATATTTAAATTACAAAATTAATATCATTAAATAGACAGTGAAATATATTTTTGTATGATATCTACAAAATATTATATTTGTTGATAGATTATTCTAAAAATTTAGTAAACCTTTACTTGGTTTAACTTTTAAAAAAATAGTAGATCGGGGGAGCATGACCATGCGTCGCCGGGGAATGGGGGCTAGCCATAGGGGAAGGTGGCCGCGGCGAGCACACATGGCATCGGCCGGTCCGCGTGCGTGGACGGAGCTGCGTGGACGGAGCTGTGCGTGGAATAGATTCGTATTCACAGATATTGGGCCTAGGATTTTCAGGAGACATCGGGCCTAGAGAGAAAAAAATTTGGTCCGTTTGTAACACCATGCAGCCACCTATTGCAATTTAATAGTAAAGATTTGTTGATAGATTATTCTAAAAGTTTAGTAAACCTTTACTTGGTTTAACTTTAAAAAAATAGATTTAGGATGGAGGTAGTACAATGCAAGTGTGCAACCGATATAACTCCTTCGTGGCCCAGCACCCTAAGTGATTAAATCTGGCATACTTCATCCCTTTCACAATAGTAGTCCCTCTTGATTAAAGGCGTGACCATTTCTGCAGTTCCTCGATGGTCGCCGCCGCCGCCGCTGGAAGTGAGCAGTTTGAAGAGGTTGTGGCGCCCGAATTTTCTGAGGCTCTTGCTATGTGACGAGCTATCATTCTTGCAAAGGAAGAAGGTTCTCTAAAGTTATTGTTAGCTCGGACTGCCTCTCGGTGGTACAAAGAGTGACAAATGGACAGGAAGATTGATCCTTGTGCGGTCCTGTGATTCATGACATTAGGAAGTTGGCTGATTCTTTTACCTCTTGTTTCTTCCGTCATGTGTATCGGAGTTCAAACGTTGCTGCTCATACTCTAGCTAAGTCTAGTAAGTTTTCCGTGTGTTCTGTGTGGCGTGGGGTTATTCCGGATTGCATCTGTGAGATTATTTGTAATGATTTTTTGATTATGTGATCAATAAAGCCCATGTTTCCCTAAAAAAAAGTACTCCCTCTGTCCATAAATATAAGGCTACATCGTTTTTTATGTTAAACTTTGACTAATTTGTCAATCAAATATAAGCTAATGTACTATTGGAAATTTTGTTGAAAATAAGTGTCCCGTGATATAGTTTTAAATGTTATGCAACTCATATTTAACTGATCCAATTATAAGTCAAAATTTGTCATAAAATACAAAATGGCCTTGTATTTAAGAACAACAAAGGGAGTACAGTACTAAGTTTTGGGCATTGATTGCACTCTTATTTCTAGAGTAAACTGCACTCTCAATAACAACAACAGAGAAAACAAAGCAGTCTTGCTATCTCTATTACATGCCATTAATTTTAATGTAGCTTAAATTGGTTGTTCACATATCTAAGTAGTATATGTACTTTAAATTTTGGATAGAGCAGATATATTCAAAAATATCGGTCAAAGTAGAACAATCGCCCTACCTAGATTTTTGGCGAAATATTTTAGCTGATTGGGTCTCATTTTCTCTCTCTTATTGGTGCATGCAGCTTCTCTCTCTCTCTCTCTCATTGGTGCATGCATTCTCTTTCTCTCCCTCATTGGTGCATGCAACCCCTTTCTCTCCCTCATTAAATAAAATTATGCCTTAGAGGTGGGGGTTATGGGACAAATAGTTTTTGAGAATATGACTTACACTCTAGGACGGAGGGAGTATTGTTTATGAGAAAGTTATGCTTGTTTTATTGAACACTACGGAACACTGATTTCGAACAAAAAAACAGGGACTGTGTCTAGTTTAGTCGGTAACAAACTCTTTCTCTTTGCGAAATATAATTCTCAATCAAATAAAATGTGACTCTGAACAATATCCTAGCTGGGTATTTAAGGATGACCTGAGAGTTTTTTTGCCAGCAGTGTGGCCTAAACTAGCTCTAGGTATGAGATGAAATATGTTTTATGGGTGTACTTTGTCTTTATGTATTTTATTAATCTAAAATTCTAATTATATTAGTTTAGGCAATGTCTTGACTCAAGAGACTCATTATCTAGGTTAAGTGTGAATAAGACCGCTCATCTTGTAGAGATTTACCATAGATCTCATTATGATCATAAGCATATAGATAACCTTAAGCTACTTATTATTCATACGCAAAGAACTAAAGACTTTGTAGATTATCTTGATGTTTGAAATGAACATCATGTTTCTTGTTGTTTGTCGCTCATTGAGTTGGCATTGTTTTTACTGATGACGAGGACAACATCTGAAAGGGCTTTCTTGCTTCCAAGATCATCAAGACTGAATTATGCAATAAGATGTGTGTGATAGATTCTTGATGACTTGATGATGTACTACATCGAGCGAGGGATATTCAAAAATATCGGTCAATAAAACTACGGAAGTTTTTTAATAAAAGGTTGAGCTTTGCCATTGTCTAGGACTTCTGTATATATAATTCATGAAAGCTTTGCTATTGGCATTTTTTAGGTTCTACTTATATTCAAATATGTTTTTATTTCTATTGTAATGAGTGGTATGTTAGAGTCATATGAAGCATTAATGTCTCGGGACTCTTGCGTCTTTGCATCATTTTTTCAGAGTTTGCCCTAGCTCCGATTCTTTTCGTCCTTCGCCTGGCATGTACGCCGGCGTCACATTGGGACAATGCTCTATGAATTTACCAAACTTAGTTTGTCCTTTTGGGTAAACATAGTCTTCGATAGAAAATTTCTTGGGTAAGTCTCGACTCAAAACTTGTGTACGTGTTTTTCTATTATTTTATAAACTTAAAAATATGTTTTCCATAAGACCTAGAAAGTGTGTGCATGCACATAAATCTGTATTTGAATGGATCCGTAAATTGATTGGGATTGTGGCCTAGATCTTGAGTCGAGGGTTTCCTAGGACGGGATTCTCGATCATATCTTCTTCGGGGTGTGGAAAGAATAATCCAATTTCCTCAAACAAACTAGGATAGTTGTGTTTGTATTTGCGAAGACATTACTTTTAGTGCAATACTCGTATTAATTAATTTATTTATTTTATGACACCTTTTCGCTGTATATTCCTGAAGGTCTAGTATATGCAACATCTTATGTGTAAAACAGGACATGGTTTCCAAGCCCACTAACACGCACGAGGCCCATATGCGTGGGGTATAGCTAGAAAATGCTTTATGCGGCGTATAGCGGCGAACCTAGTGCTTCCGGAGAACGGTGCACCTAGTCCACCACTTGGCGACCGGACAACGGCCCCTCCACCAATCCTGTCACGCCAAGGAAGCGAAGCCAGTCCTACGTGGCAGAACGGCACACGTGGAGGCCATCCATTGGTCCGCACACGCGTTCGTCTCCTCCTCGCGTGCAAACTTAAATCCGCACCACCACCGCCGGCCCCGGTCAGCAGCCGATCGCCACCATCTACCACCACGCCCCGGCAACCAGAAGCTTCTCGAATCCGCCATGCGTCCGGCCTTCCTCGCCGCCCTCCTCCTCCTCGTCGCCGCCGCGGCCTCCCCGGCCGCCGCACTCTACTCCGCCGGCTCCCCGGTCCTCCAGCTCAGCCCCAGCAACTTCAAGAAGGTCCCGCTTCTCCTCTGCTCCTGCCCCAGATCGGCTCTCCTCCCATTTGAGATCCTCTCTGAGCCTGAGGGGCGTGTCTCCATTCGCTTGTGCGCAGGTGCTGAATGCGAACGGGGTGGTGCTGGTGGAGTTCTACGCGCCCTGGTGCGGGCACTGCAAGCAGCTGACGCCCACTTGGGAGAAGGCCGCCGGCGTCCTCAAGGGCGTCGCCACAATCGCCGCGCTCGACGCCGACGCGCATAAGGAGCTCGCGCAGGTGAGCACGGCCTCTCGTTTCCTTTTGATCTGACTGCACTCCAGATGTGTGTGCTGATCTGCTTGGTTTCTGGTGTGATCTCGGCATCACTTGTAGGGATATCACATTAATGTTATCGTTTATTAGGGGATAACTGCTTTTTACTGGTGTGTTGCATCGGCCGTACAAATTTGTTGGATAGAAAACCTGAGGAAGTAACAATTTCAATACCAAAACACTTGTAGTGGGGAATTATAGTTTCAGACAGTAAATTCCAGCAAGGTTCTTCGATGCTTGTCTCTATAGTGATGGTATTTGAATTTTGCCGAAGGAAAACACAATTTAGCAGGAACCGGGACTTGTTTTTTTGCTAAAACTGCTCTGGGATCCTCCTACTTGATTACAATTGATGTGTTGTTTGTTTTCCAAGTTGAATTGGACAACTGAACAAGCTAGAAATGGATAAGTATGTACTAAAAACGCTGGAAGCCAATGGATCGTGCAACTTTAAGGCAAATGGTGGCATTCTCGCTGGTAGTAGCTAGCTGATCTTCTGTTTCACTTGTTAAGCAGTTCCTAGGCTTAATTATTGACAATAACACAATTCTAGGGGCTCCCATAATGACAATCTGTAGGCAATTTTACGGAATGTTACTAATACAGCTTATGATGCATGTGTCATTTTTTGCAGCAATATGGGATCCAAGGATTTCCAACCATAAAAGTATTTCTCCCTGGTAAGCCACCAGTGGATTATGCAGGAGGCAGAGACGTAAAGTCAATTGCAAATTTTGCTCTGTCACAGGTTTGTTGCAGCAAACCCTATTCATCTTCCAAATTTATTTACTTCCATTAGTTTGTCTGATGTATTATCAATTGCATTTGCTCATGTTGCACAAATAAATTATTCTTGTAATGTGATGTTTCCTATGCTACTCCATAAGTATGTAAATCCATTTTCTTAGATTATCTGATCTTACAAGATGTAGTACTAGGACAAACAAGTGCCCCTATTCCTGTTGGCTGAAAATGCTGTATTGGGTAGCCGCTCTATTTTGCTGCTTACCGCTCCTAATGGCTTTGAGGCAGTCATACTGCATAGCATAGCATGCAACAATGCTTCTTAGTTCTTACCCTGCTCTGAAATATCTGTAATTACTCTTATTGTAGCTGCCTTCTATGTTTTAAATGAACCCTGCTTCATGCTTCAAATTGGTCATGTATTCTAATTTAATTGTTTATCAGCCATCAATTTTACTTGCTACGAATCGACAATATTCGTTTTTATCTTGTATTTTTTTTCGAATTTGTCAGTCATGTTGCAAAATATGCGAGCTTCCACTTTCAGTACAAGGGAAAATATCTGTTTGTTTTGTGATATACAGGTAAAGGCTCTTCTCAGAGATAGATTGGATGGTAAGGCTTCAAGTGGCAAAACCTCTGGCAGTTCAAGTGAGAAGAAAACTGAAAAAAGTGAATCAGTAGAATTGAATTCGAGTAACTTTGATGAACTTGTCATCAAAAGTAAAGATCTTTGGATTGTGGAGTTCTTTGCACCGTGGTATGTAGCTCAGTACCTTTATTGCTCATCATGTTACTTGATTCTTTAGTCGATACCAGATGTAGCTATTTCTCCAAATTAAGAGGATATACACATAATTGTACACGGTTAATCATCTCTCATTTATTACTCCGTATATGTTAGTTATATTCTAGAACATTCTTGGTAAACTATATGGTTCCAGAAGTGTGAATTATAACCAAACTATAATTGTGGATGATTCATCATCTCTTATTTACTACTCCATATATGTTAGGTATATTCTAGCACATTCTTTGTAAACTATATGGCCTCAGATGTGTGAATTATAAACAAATTATAAAAGATTTGAGTTCGTGATGTTGGTCAACATATTTGAGGCCTACTTTTAACTAGACCGAGCTCACATGATGTTATAAGTAAGGATGCATCCCTTTTATCCTTTGCCAATAGAGATAAGGTTTTCCATGGTAATCATATCATGCTTGATTTTGTTCCTATGTTGAAGCTCTGTCTAGTAATCCGTCCGTTCCAAATATAAGGCATATAAATTACGCTAGAAGTCAACATTGTGCAAGTTTGATCAAGTTTATAGAGAAAAAATAAACCTCTATAATACAATATCAATAGATCCACCGTAATATATGGTTTCATAATGCATTTATTCAGCATTGTAAATGTTGTCATTTCTTGTATATCTTTGTTCGAACTTAGTAAGCTTTGACTTTTAACTAAATTTATACGCCTTTTTTTGAACAAAGGTAGTATCATCTAGTGCTCTTATATATGCTATCAGAATTTCGAATTTAATTCATTTGTTTGGTGATGTATTTGACTTTTGATAACCCATATTGTGCTACTTGTCTATTAAAACTTAAATCCTGTTAACTGAATACACTTTTTGGCTCATCAACTGTATTGTTTCTCTTACCAAGGTGTGGACACTGCAAGAAATTGGCTCCTGAATGGAAAAGGGCTGCGAAGAACTTAAAGGGCCAAGTGAAACTAGGCCATGTTGATTGTGACTCTGATAAGGTATGCCCTTTGGATTATATTCTCATTTTTCATTTTTATCTTTTGGTATTACTTGGTGATCTATATGCATCCCTGCATTAAGAAAAAATATATATCCCAAGCCAATATTAAAGTTAAATTTAACAATGCATAATCAATCTGTACTTTGTACTGAAAAGGAAAATTATTTTCATAAGGATGTGACTAATCCTCAGTCGGATGAGAATCAGCTTAGTTGTCAGTCAGGTGACATCATCGAATCACGACTAGCGCGAATCACGAAGCAAATCTGATGGTATGGAACTTTTTTCAGTTGCAACCCCACTTGCAACTGAAAAAATCTCAGTTGCAACCCAAACCCATAGTGCACAAACCCCAGAGCAAATCCAACGATGTAGGACTTGATTGAGCACTAAGTTAATACTCAGCTGGTTGAAAATTAGCAATTCCGTTTCATAAAATTGCTCACAATTGAAAAATGCAGCTACTACTAATTTTCTTTCCATCCATGTATATCACCTCTTACCAATCTGGATTACCAAGGCGAAGAGAAAATGGAGATTGTGATCTAGTTATTCACGCTAATTAGATTACACAACAATCTTGGATACCAAGTTACCAACACATAGGATCATAGCTGTGGAGCATGCATCATACGTATCGAATAAAGGCCTTCTATACATGGATGAAGTATTTAGTTTGATCTTCTTGCTGAGTTTTTGACATTCTTGTGATCACTAGCATGGGAATGAAGGATCTTTTATTGCAGTTTTATCATAAAAGTTAACTTAGCATTATCGCTCTGGGTAACATATACAAATTTGCAGATCGCACAAATGCCGGAGTTCCATGCTAGTGCATAAATATGATTCTGTTGGAAGTTTTGCCGAGGAAAGCTTCAATGGGCTAACTTATCCATGAGCCATTTGATTTAGATGCCGCCTAGATTTTGTTTTAGGTGTCACTTTAACATGATGAAATGATATCACAATAATTTTGAAAATGGTTTATCAGAAGAATCAAGTTAGTTACAAGTTTGAATGAATTATCGAAATGTTCTAGGTAGTGTATCAGTATAGCTGGAGTTGAAACCTGGCATTTTGAAAGCATGTATGGATGTGCCACTAATCTGCTTTAAGCTTCTTTTCCATGTACCTATGCAAGTATATTATTTGACTTCTGAATTTTGCAGTCCCTGATGAGCAAGTACAAGGTTGAAGGCTTTCCAACTATTTTGGTATTTGGTGCTGACAAGGAGAGCCCGCTCCCCTACCAGGGAGCTAGAGTTGCATCTGCCATTGAGTCTTTCGCTTTGGAGCAGTTGGAAGCCAACTCTGCACCACCTGAAGTTCATGAGTTGACTAGCTCGGTAAGCCTTTAATATTAAGAATTTCTGCAGATCACACAGTGAATAATTGATGTTCTGATGTTAGGTTTGCTTTCTTTAGGATGTAATGGAAGAGAAGTGTGCTTCTGCTGCCATTTGCTTTGTATCTTTCCTTCCAGACATCTTGGACTCAAAGGCAGAAGGGAGAAACAAATACCTTGAACTGCTACTATCTGTTGCCGAGAAATTTAAGAAGAGTCCATACAGGCAAGTGTCAACTGAACTATTACTTAAATTTCACATACTACTACTATTTTTCCCTCTCATGGCTCTTTGCAAAAAACACACAGTTTCTAACCAACAAATCTTACTATTGCTAAGTTGGAAACATCATGTTTGTATTTCAAGTACCTTAAACGGTCAGATCAGGTGCCTTGGGCATGGACAGAACTAGGGGTGTCATAACTGTAGAGATGGCAAAATTTGATGGATACTCCACCTTGGGCATCGGCTAATTATCATCTTATCACACAATTACAATTTTATTGAATTGGAAATCAAATGAACTGAGGATTCATAAAACATCATCTAAACTGCAAATACAAACTACAAGTAGGCAGACACCATAACAATTCAACCGCATTTATTTTCTATGAGCATTTTACAATAACAGATCACTCATACGTTGAGATATCAATTAAGCTACTGGTTCTCTTATATTAGCTTGTTTTCCAGCATAGTGTAACTTGAATTCTGAGACTTATAGCCAATCATAGCGATACACTTATCCACCTAGCAATTTATTAAAGCTTTAAGTTAATTAACAGCTCACTAACTAGGAGATTTCCCATCTAGTCCGAGTAGTGTTTTTAGTTGTTTCCATGTACTGTTACACCAGCACAAAGATCAATGGCTAGCAGCATCGCTGAATGATGACACAGGCTCAGGTTCACACCTGATTGAAAGGAGTTCCATGCATAAAAAAGATTCTTCTCAGATATTAAGACACATACATTGCTTGGACAATGCATAAATAGATTTCACAAAGAAACAGGATTGAAAGAATGGAATTTCCTTCAAGAAATGGAAATAAAAGCTACCTGATTGAGGCCTGGCACCAATTAGGGAGGATACCTTCTTGCTGCCACTTCACGAAATAAGTGCAGTGCACTTCTACTGCTTTGGAAATCATGTTTACAACACCAAAATGCTACTATTACCTAAATAATTAGTACCATAAAAAATTACAATCACAGATGAGCTCACAAGCTTGTCATGCTCTTGGCAATTAAAGAGCCATGTGCACGATCTTATTCAGAACTCCTTTGCTGAAGCATGCAAGCCACTGTATATATAAGGCTGACATTTCTAAATTACATATGCAATCAAGTCTACAACAGGGGGTGGGTCTAATCCAATCATTCCTGTGTTGAAAAACCATATCTTTAAACGGTCAGATCAGCGGCGTGGTTCTCGGCGCGCCCTCGACGGGTTCCTCTCGCGCGGGAGGAGACATCTCCGGGGCGGCGCGGGTGGCTTGGGTGTGTGGAGCGGTCGGCGGCGTGGTTCTCGGAGGTCGTCGCCGACGCACGGCGGATCTCGAGGATGAGCTCTAGCCCTCGACCGGGCAGGCAGCAAGGAGGGGAAAGGGAGGGCGCGGCGGGGCAGCCGGGTGGCAGAGGCGCTAGTGCCCATCTCGGGGGAGGCGGTGTGGAGGATGCGCGGCCAGGGTGGAGTGCCCTGCGCATCAACCGCCGCTCCTGTGCTGGGGATGAGCGCATGGTCCCCGGTGGCGTCGGCGTGGCGCGGCGGGGTGGCCGGGATGCAGAGACGCACGCTTCTTTCTTGGGGGCGGCGGTGCGGAGGACGCCTTGCCAGGGCGGAGTGCCCTGGTGTGTCGGCCGTCTGCCTCCGTGAGGAGGACGAGCGGGGATACCTCCCGGGTTGCGCCGGCGTGAGAGGTGGAGGTTCGGGCGGGCTCGATCTGGGCCTCTCGGGCCAGATCTGGGTTTTTTTTGGGCCGGGTTGTCTGTTGGCTGTACCTGGAGCGGGTGTGCCGGAGACGGCCTGGCTCTTGCCGGAGGTGATGGGGAGTTGCTGCGTTGTTCTTGTGGAGGCTGGAGCTGGTAGTTCGTGCCGTCGTGCTGGAGACCATGGCTTTTTGCAACGATGATGTCGAGGAGCTGCGGTGGCGGCGGTGTGTTTCGAGGAGCTGCGGTGGCGGCGGTGTGTTTCTCTTTGGACAGGTTTGCCCCAAAGCTCGGAGGCGCGGAGTCGAGCGGCAATACGGTCGAAAGACCTGCCTGACTTGTTGGGCCGGCAGCGACGGCTCCCGCGGGTGTCGTGTCCCTCATTGGAGGCGTCGCCGTGGTGTGTCGGTGTCTCCCGCGCTCTCGCCTGTTTTTGGTTGTTGTCTCCGGGCGAAAGCCTAGGTCCTTCGGATCGGCGCGATGGCGGTGTCCTCGACGTCGTTCCTCTGTTGGGAGTTTCACGTTTAGAGACACGGCATGATGGTCCTGGTGCTTTCTTCCGGTGCTCCCCGCTGTCCGAGGTTGGCTGCAGGAGCGCTATGCACGCCATAGCTGGCAACTCCAAGACGGTGCCTTCTCGGGGCCGACCGAGTCCCGCCATGTTCTCCTTTCATGGTGCGTTGATAAGGAGAGCCCTCTTGGAGTTATCGTTCTTTGGTGGTTTCTAGTGTCTGTCGAGACGCGGTTTTGTCGTTTAGCTTAGGATAGGTTCTTTCGTGTCTTTGTTGTTATGTCGTTGGTGGCTGACTTGGTTCAGCTGGTGTGGAGTTCGTGGTACGGGTGATAGCCTTCTTGTATTCAAACCTCTACCTTCTATAAAGATAAAGATAAGGTACGTCTTTGGCGTACTCTTGGAAAAGAAAAACGGTCAGATCAGACTCCTTCGCCTTGAACAGAAAACTAGGGCTGTCATTTCTGAACTACATAAGCCAATCAAATCTGGAAGCAAGGGGTTGGGTCTAATTCAAGCATTCTGTGTTAAAATACTACGAGTATTATTTGTTCTTGCGATGGCCCGTCCTGAGCCAACATAGCATTTTCCTTGCAGTTTTGTCTGGGCAGGCGCTGGCAAGCAAGCTGATCTGGAGAAGCAAGTTGGAGTTGGTGGTTACGGCTATCCAGCCATGGTTGCTCTGACCGTGAAGAAAGGCGCATACGCTCCTCTCCGTAGTGCCTTCCAGCTCGCGGAAATCACGTAAGCCCACCTGTGCTTATCCATACTGATCGTTGCATCAGGTTCTTTAGGCAGACGACTGACAGAAAAATGTCTATCACCTGCAGCGAGTTCGTGAAGGAGGCAGGGAAAGGCGGAAGGGGCATCCTCCCCGTCGACGGTGCCCTCACGGTTGTCCAGTCGGAACCATGGGACGGCAAGGACGGAGAGATCATCGAAGAGGACGAGTTCTCGCTTGAGGACCTCATGGGCGACGACTCTACGCCGAAGGACGAGTTGTGATCCCCCCTGATGGTTGTGAAACGATCTTAGCGTCGAGTAGCCAGACTGTAAATCTGAGGAACACTAATGCTTCACTTGCTCTGAATTACTGCTGTACGATTTGGACGGGACACCTTTTGTGATAGTAGAAAACTTCGACGTGCAAGCAAGACGTGGTGTTTTTGTCCCTGAAATAAAATCGATTCTGGGTTGAATGCCTGTTCATAGTTATTGTTGATGATGCGGATGACACAGGATTTACTGGGTAGGTACGGCTCAAATCATTGGCGTTTGTCCTGCTGCGGAGATGATTGGCATAAATGGGCGTTCTGCCCGACCCGTCCACTTCGCCAGGCGTCAGCTTTGCGAGCGAAAGCATGCGTTTTTGTCCAGCATCGAGCAGTATTTCCTGTCGCCTGGGGTTCCACGTGCCTTTTCTACTGGTTGTTCGTAGTACATGAGTGACATGATCGTTGGGAGCTTTATGTACTCCGGTCTCGATCCGTTGTAGGGAGTACCGCTGTGCCTCCGGAGAATTATGTGGCAGGCAGGCAGATTTATCTTGTGACTGAAGACTCGTGCTGTTTGGGAAAGCGACTAGTTATTTATTTAAGCCTGGGTTGCACGTGCTTTTGCTGCTTATTTAATGCACTCTGCTCTCACTCCACGGCTCCCGTCTCGCCATGTCTGGGTCGATAGTGGAACGGGACCAAGACGGCAAAACTGCACATAATTGGAGTAGATGAATTTGCATGAACTAGTTTAAAATCTTCAGAAATTCGTGTCCCTTCCGGTGGCATCGAAGTCATCTTGCGTTACTTTTTTGTTTGTTTCTGAGTGAGATGGCAAATCATTTTCCATTAAGCTATCAAAAAAGTAACTAATCTAGGGTTTCGTTTCTCTTATCGGCTATGTCGCCGGTCAACCCAGCCTCGGTGGCTATGGGGTCTTGGAGGCGCGGGCGATCATGGCCTCTCGCTGGTAGGAAGTTTCAATTCTTCTTGGTTATCCAAGAATTTATTTGTACTTTTTATTAGTTTTGAAAGTTTTTATACTACGATAGTGGATTTTCGAGAAAAAAAAGATCTTTTTTCGTTAGGAATCGGGGACTGCTGGGTGCCGCCCGCCAGGCGTTGGCACCGCATGCACGGAACGTCGGCACACCTTTGGCTATGACAAACTTTTTCACAGGTCTAGGGAGGGAGAGGCTGGGAAGGCAGCACACCTTCGGCTCGCACTAGTGTTTGTAATCTTCGCTACTTAATCCAACAAACTATAAAAAGTAATTTTTATTTGGACAATCTTTGGAAGCTATCGAACCGAAGAGATCTTGAAAGGGAAGCAGCCCATGCAGAAGGAGCAGCCAGGGAGTCATGTCCGGGTGGAAGCGGTAAAGAGACAGCCGAAGCTGGACATAGGGTGGGAGAAGTCTCGCACTGGCACGGTCAAGCTCAACGTTGATGGATCATTGATAGAGCAGGAGGGCGGTGCAGGTGCTGGCATGATTCTCAGAGATGCGGAGGGAAGGATCGTCTCCTCAGCCTGCCGGTCCCTCTATCACTGCGGTTCGGCGTTGGAGGCGGAGCTAGGGATGTGCATGCAAGGCATTGCCCTTGCTCTGCAGCAACCCCAAGACCCGATCATTGTTGAAACGGACAGTGCTGTTTTGGTGAAGATGATCCTCTGTAAGAGTAGGGATATATTTAGCTTAGGTCACCTTGTGTTCGAGGTTAGGTCGTTGTGCTTGGGCGGCCATCAGGTGGAGTTTGTCAAAATCTCTCGGTCTGAAAATAAGGCTAGTGATGGTTTAGCTAGATTTGGTAGAGTTTATGATACTAGAGCTGTATCGCTTGGTTCTGGGCCGGATGAGATCATGGAGCTCATCCTTGGAGATCGTAATGCTATTGTTTGAGTAATACAATTTCTTTCGCTCGCAAAAAAAGTAATTTTTAGTATGTTTAGATTAGTTGTGGATTTCCGAGGGAAAAAAATCCCTTTCCGTTAGGAATCGGGACTGCTGGGTGCCGCCCGCCAGGGCAGGCCCTGGCGTTGGCATTGGCATTGGCATTGGCACCGCACGCACGGGACGCCGGCACGGGTCGGCACTCGGCGCCCACCCACCACGCCGTGCGCGGTGCCAATCAAGCACGCCCACCATACCTTCCCCACGCACCCAACGACTCGACACCATCGCACGCTCCGCACCGCGCCGCGCCCAGTGCCCTGCCCTGCCATAAAAAATATCGCCGATACAGATACCCAGCCAAGAGCCGCCGCGTTACCAGCCAGAGCATCATCAGCACCACCACCAGCAGCACCGCGAGGTACCCGAGGCCAGAGCGCACCTTGTCCCCGCCCCGCCGCTCCCGCTCCCGCCCCCGCTCCGCATGGCACCCAAGCGCCCGGCCGCGGCGGCGGCGGCGGCGTCGGGATCCGCGTCCGACGCATCCGACGCCGAGGCCGACGCGCCCCACCACCACAACCACCCACCCTCCGACACCGACCCCTCCAAGACGCCGCCGCCCAACCCTAACCCTAAGTCCTCCTCCGCCGCCGCCGCCGCCGCCGCGCCCTCGGCGCCCGCCGACTCCGCCCCGGCCAGATCCGACTCGGGGGGCTCCTACTCCGACTCCTCCGCCGCCGCCCGCCGCCGCCGCCCCGCGCCGCGCCCCGCCGCGCCCTCCCCCAAGCCCCGGCCGCGCTCCCCGGGCATCAACTCCGACTCGTACGACTCGCACGCGGCCGCCGGCTTCGACACGGACCTCGACCCGGCGGCCGGCGCCGACTCCGACTCCGACTCCCACAACACCCCCTCCCCGCCCCGCCCATCCGCGCGCCACAACCCGCGCGCCGAGGCCGCCATCGTGAAGCCCATCAGCTCCCGCCCCATGGACCCGCCGCGCCGCGGCGGGGCCAAGCGGCCCCGCAGCGCCGCCGTGCCGGCCCCCCCACCCCCACCCTCCTCCGAGAAGCGCCCGGCCCGGCTCTGGAGCCCCGACGACGAGCTCGTCATCCTGCGCGGCCTCGCCACCTACCGCGCCAAGAGCGGCGTGCTGCCCGGCTCCACCAACGACATCGGCAAGCTGCACGGCCACATCCGCGCCCACCTCAGCGTCAAGGTCTCCACCACGCAGCTCAGCGACAAGGTGCGACGACTCAAGCAGAAGTACCAGCTGCTCGCCACCCGCGCCAAGAACGGGCGCGACCAGGAGCTGCACACGCCGCACGACCGAAGCATCTACGAACACGCAAAGAAGGTATGGGGCACCAGGACCGGCAGCACTGCCGGCGACGACTACGACATTGCTGCCGGTGACGGGGACAGCGAGGAGCTACCAGCTACCGAAAACAGCGACGACGACGACGACGGTATGGACAGCGGCCGGGACGACCGCTACCGCATCAAGAACCGCAAGCTGATGCCGATCGCCATGGCGAACGGGCACAGCATCCAACGCAGGCCTGCTCTACCTCCTCCCAACAGCAGGACCAAGACCGACTTCGAGAAGGGCAAGGACGCGTACCCCTACCTGTGGGAGACCGTCGAGGAGCTGGCCAGGGAGCACCCGAGCGGCGCCGCGTTCAAGAAGGCGTTCGAGGTGCTCGAGGGGTCGAAAGCGCAGGTGATGGAGGAGAAGCTCAGGAAGTTCAGGCTGACGGAGATCAGACAGCAGCTGCGCCGGATGGACCTCATGAAGGATACGGTGAGGATGGTGCTCGATGCCCTCGAGAGGGCCGACTGAGCAATGGGGCTGATCCATGGTGAGCACCAAACTGTTGAAAGGGGGGAATCAAATCAGTCTCTTTTCCGTTCTAGATAGGGGTTTATGTGGTTAATTACTTACTCCCGTGGACAAGCTATTGAAACTAGGCATAGAACAAGGAGTGGTGGTTTCTCCTTGTTATTTTCCATGGATCCTTGTATTTTTGTGATTCTTATTAGGTGCTAACTTGTGCTTTATATACTATATCGATCGTGTCTATTTTATATCAGGGTCTGTGGCATATATTTTTCTTGGGTTGGGTGTTCTCAATATATCACCAAACAGGTCAAGATCAGGTGCTACTGTCTTAGCAAACTGTTTGCAGCATAGAGCTGGCTTATGATCTTGTGAAGATGCTGAAGGTTCATCTTATTTTGCTTAGTTAGGGTTAATGTATGCATTTCCTTTTTCTTTTTTAGGTTTCTTATAATTGGCATTTATAAACATGTGTAACTCCACTGCCTGATTTTCAACACAAGTTGAAGAATGATATAGTCCCTTTTATTGCAAGTTATTGATTAGTTCAAGGGTACTTTTGCTGATTAGAAGTTATGCAGTGATAAATGTGAGTTCCTCATTAAAGTCATGAAACATTGGCTAGCTAGTTGTGTTTATTGTAACATGTCCCACGGGTTTAGGGCATTAATACTTAGAAGTGCACATTGGCACCAGTAGTATTTCACATTATTCAGGGTGCATAGTTCAGGACCTCTTAGGTTTGTCATAAAATTGCTCTTACCATCTGTTCTTTAAAGCCTGCCTATTGACTTTAATCAAATAGGATGGTATGTTTTGGTTTGCTATTGCTGTTGATGGTCAAAAGTAAGATTAGCTTTAACAGGATTTGCTAGGGCTTTCATCGGAGAGCACATTATTGGCCTCTTGGGGATGGATTCTATGTGGGAATAGTCTGAAGTATACCTGATGATGGTTACATTTGTTGATTGTGATATATGTTCATGATTCTGCCTTTGTTCTGGGTGCTTCTGCAAGTGGTTCCTTGATGAACCTTGTTGCTGTCCTTTCACAGTTCTCCTCACTTATGTTGCATGCTAGTGATTTGTGTACAGCAGGCGATCCTGGTCTCCAGGATTTACTTTAATTGTTCTTTTGTCAACCTATCATAGTTTTTTTGCACTGTCATAATGTTCTTGAGGTTGTGATGTGGCGGCTCAATATGTTGTGTGTGGTAAACCATGATCATGTTCAGTCCAACATCATAAATAAAAATAGATGATGAGTTGGGTTCAAGTTCCAGAGATGAGATCAATTGTGCTGCCTTATCTCCTGATCGTATTTGCTGCTCAGACAGAAGTTTTTTGTTCATTGCTGAGTGGTCTTTGTGCGTCGTTCGCTGGATGCAGGCTGAGGCGAAAGTTCAGTTTTTTCGAGAAACACAGACAGGCGAAAGTTCAGTCTGAACTGAACTGGAGAATCCGAATCTATGTGCAAACTTGTACAGCGCATCTGACCGAAGTTGGCTAAATCATACACTAGCTTTCAGTGTGCGGTGTATGATTCTCCAGTGGGCACAGAGCATGGTGCCGTGACAAAGGCTATGATCTTAACTTCTTTTAAACATAGATGCTGGGATCAGGCTGATCAGAGTTTATGAGGAACAGTGGGTTCAGAGTTTAGCTTAAAAGATACTCCGTATAATACCCCCAAAAAAAACTCAGTATAGGATACCTGACAAGTTGTCAGATAATATGTAGTTTATCTTAGATCCAATCAATTCAGAACATTCACAAGCAAAGAAACAACTGGATGAGAAAATAAGTTGGAACCATGTATCACTCGCACAGGAATCACATTATATTGCATAGCTAGTCTATTAATTCTCACCGCTCGATGCAAATTCTACCAGGTTGGTGCTCCTATTGGTGCCTTTTCTAGGTGAAAACGTTTATACATATTTCGTGCAACATATATTTGAATGGTTGCTAGTCGGTATACAATGTTTACATTTGTCTACTTAGTTTGTCCATGCGACTTTCCAGAACAAATACATGTAATATAACATAATAGTACTTGTATAATTCCAACATTTGACGGTTTGATGAAGAGATGCAAAAGTTAGTCATCAAATCATAATGTAACATGATGAAGTTCATCATATATACATTGGCTAATTAATTCAATGATTTTTTTTCAAACGATCGAAAGGCCGGACGACTACCAACAATCACCAGATAACAGCCATCTATGTGCTGCCGAAACGAATTTGAGGAGGAAAAAACAGTTCCAAAAGCCCCACAAAGTGCATTTTTACGAATTACAGAATGTTTAGAAAGGGACTATCGCAACTGGATCAGCAGGATCCAGCAACATACAAGCCCCAAAAGATACGTAACCAGCACCGGCCCTGTCAAGCATGCATTTAAGCCTCATTTCCATCTTGTCCACAGGTTCTCGGCTGTTCATCAAACTAATTGGTTAGGAGTAGAAGATGCATCCCACAAAATTCAATGAAGTTTTACATATATAATTACATCTATCTACATACAAAAACATCTCTCATAACTCCAAATTTTCCCAAATATTGGCCTTATCAGCCAATAATTATATGCCCATGTTCATGGAAAAAAAGGATTACAAACAATAAGTTGAATCGGAATCATCAGGTGCCTGTTATGTCAATCAATCCTGTGGAATGTTATATAGAAGTTTGGTTCAGGTGGACATTACGAACTTGGTACTGAGATGGTCCCAAACTTTATTTCAGTTTTAATAAAGTACGTAGCTTATTTCATGTCAAGATAAAGATAACTAAAAAGTCAGTGTATATGGGCGTTTTCTTAGAAAGTAGAAGACTAGAGCAAGTCGAATTGCATATTTCAGAAGAAACTGTTATGTCATACAATGCAACATGGATGCACGAGAACAGTGCATCACACAATACAAAATGGGATGACATAAACTTTCAACAAACTTCAAGCTATTCCACACTTTATCAAGAGTGTTAAATCCCTCAAAACCTTTTATGTTTCTTCTGAGCATAGGTTACTAATACTTCCTGAGGTCTCAACTTCTGTATCCACAGAGACCAAGCCATGGAATCCAGCAAGGGTTGCACTAACAATAACAGCACGCCAAATTCTCAAGTTTCAGCAAGCGACTGAGAGATTACAGACCAGCAAAGTTGAAGGTAGCACCAATGTGATCATCTCCAGGCCAACGAGTAGACATGAGCTCCTCATACTGCAACATGAGAGACAATAACCTTTGGAGGAGCGTCGAACTGGTCGCGCAGATCATATCTTCCACTGAGGTTCTGAATAAAAGTCGCCTCCATTTGTAAGTATGCAGAGGGTCTACAGCACGAGGCTTCGCCGAAGGATGCTTCTTTCGTGTATGCTTGCAGAGTTGTCTGTATGAACCGATGTATGAGCAGCTGTCTTGCATGCAGCTCCTCCTGTTTCGGTTCAGCTGCTCCCGGGCAGGCTCAACAAGTGTATATCCCTTAACCTCACCACGGCAAAGCGGGCATTTGAGCTCTACTGAGCCTGGATCATCACAGCTTCCTGGGCTTCTGCATGACTCCATTAGCTGCTCAAGACAATTTGAGTGAAGGAAGTCGGTTCCACATACATATGGACGGCAGCCTTTGTCATGAGATGAACAGAGTAGGAGCACAGCATCATGTGGGCATTCAATGCAAACTGGGCAGATCGCATCTTTCCACGCACATTTCTCAGTTGCTGCTAATGTTGGCACCTGGCTAGCAACTCTCTTGAAACTACAATGGCTGGAGGGCCTCAAATGACGTGCTGACCTGAGCTCACGAGATGAATATTTCATGTTCCTTGAATTTTTTGCCATCTCGAAGACTGCAAGAAAGCAATATAAACGTGCTCAGTATATTTAGGTCTTGCACAATCTAATACAAGAAAATCCACTTTGTCCAGTGCACAAATAAAAATCAAAGGAACCAGCTGACTGTAGGATCTCTTGAAAGGGTATTTTTAAAGACCACTTTTGCTTCATTCTTATAAAGAAAAGGAGCTAGACATTGATGTAAAAAAAGAGGAACTAGAGTCCGGTTGCTGGTTGATATATGAAAGGGAAACACAAGATGCCGTGAAGAAATTAAATGGCTGATGCCACCCACTTTTGCTGTTATACCCTGATATTTTTCTTACACATTGTGATTCAAGCTAATTCACCTTATCACACATGTTTTGCGTTCATTCTCAAGTTAACAAGAATCTCGAACTGTTACAAGAAATCCAGCAGCATATATATGTTGATGACAATTAAGGGAGCAAGTTGCTGCTAAAACTTGAATCATTTGCTTTAGTCAGAACAAGTTCAACTGGACATTGTAAGCTAACGATAAGATTTACCAGAGAATTAAACAGAGTATCAGATGTACTTGGCCTCTTTGCAACAGATATAAATTTGCAACTGTGGTTACCACATAAAGATTGTAAAAGGGAAACTTTGATGCTCCTAGCAGTCCAAGAGAAAGATAACTAGTGTGACTGTTATTGCAGATGTGAAATTATAACCAGATCAAATATATAAGATAACGATGAATTCCCTCACACCTTCGCTCAGTTCAGCGTGCCTAAATGATGGATATATACGTGAATGCGCTGGAACTTGTAGGTACGCGGACAGAAAAGAGTAAACTCAAAATCATACAGTAAGGAAACAGTCTTAGAGATGCAAACGGGTCCTGCCAAAGTCCCACTTTTAGTTCATCCTGACATTTCTAGTTTAAATTTAGCCCTAAATTTTGAACTAGAAATGACAAGATGAACTAGAAGCGGGATCTTTGGGGGACCCCCAATAACATCTTAAACAAACTCTTCTAAAAGATGAAATTTACCAGAAAATCTACATGGCTACCAACATCAGGACTCAGGAACATAGTGTAAAAAAAAACCTACAAGCGTGTCTAAATGATGGATATATGCGTGAATGAGCTGGAACTTGTAGGTACGTGGACAGCAAAGAGTAAACTCAAAATTATGCAGTAAGGAAATAGGCTTAGAGATGCAAACGGGATCCCGCCAAAGTCCCAACTTTTAGTTCATCCAGACATTTGTAGTTTAAATTTAGCCCTAAATTTTGAACTAGAAATTACAAGATGAACTAGAAGCAGGATCTTTGCGGGATCCCACCTGACACCTCAAATAGACTCTTCTAAAAGAAGAAAATTACTAGTATGAAAATCTACATGGCTAACATCATCAGGAACATAGTGTAAAAAATCGCAAAACCCTGTAATTTACAATTTGTAGTAGATGGGAAGTTCAGGGTGTCAAATATAAGCATGCTGTTGGACATTGGGGGATAAAACAGCACCCTAAAATCTAAACCTGAGGAAACCTCAGGTAACGCATCTGCAAGAAACAGGACGCCCGTTTGAAAATAAACGAAAAGAAACACTAGATGCGACGGGTCCCTTGGTTCGGCCGAAGCAGATCGACTGGCGACGCCGACAAAGAGGGAGGCTAGGGTTTCATCTATAATCGGCAACAGGAAAAACTTTGGCGGTGATATGTAAAGGCGGATTCGAGCACAGCCGGGGAGATTCGAAAACTGACCGCCCGTTCCTCGATTCCTCGGGGCGGAGAGGAAAGGCTCCTCGGCGGGGGCGGAAGCGGCGGCGAGGGGGAGGAGGTGTGGCCTCCGGGGAGGAGGGTGGAGATGGAGCGTCTGGGAATTTGGTTGGGGCTACGGCGCGCGGTGGTGGCGCTTTTGAGCCGGTCGGCTCGGCTGCGAGCGATGTGGTGGTTAGGGCCTTGGTGGTGGTGCTAGTAGTGGCTTTGACCTCTGGAGCGACGTGGGAGACGAGACGGGCTTGGCAGAACCTCCCACGGCCTAGTAACGTGGTATCATGGGCCATTGAGATCACGTACCGGGCAGCCCGATCCAGTGGGCAGCTGTGATAGGCCGGCAGATCAATGAAACAACATAAAGCCCTATTTATCAGCCCGCTGCCGGGTGTATTAACACCCGCAAGAGTGCATCGGGTGCCGGCCCAAGTGTCTGGTATTCTGGTTTTAGGATTTTTTTAGTTCGGTTTTTCGTTTTTTTGCTCTTCCCTCATTCTATCTTTTATTAATTGAAATTCTGAATATTTTTTAATTTGAACATTTTCACATTTAAAATTTTCACACTTTTGAATATTTTTCAAATTTAAACCTTTTGAAAAGCTGAACAATTGTTCAATTTGAACATTTTTCAGCTTTAAACAATTTTTAAATTTGAATATTTTTAAATTTATACATTTTTGTAATCCAAACTTTTTTCAGATACGAATTTTTTTCAAAATCTGAAAAGTTTCAAATCTAGAGCTTTTTCAAAAAGTAAAATTAATATGAAAAAACTGGAAAATAACCATTCATGGGCGTTGGGCCGGCCCCAAAGGAGCGAGCGAGGGGGAGGATTTTTGGGGTGTCTTCTCGGTGCTTTTTTATTAGACAATCTATTTACAGAAATTACACATATGGTCACCACACGAGACATAGATCCCTTGCAAGAAGTAACATTACAATTCTAACCTTCCTCTGCCGCCACCATGGTAGTGTTTAAAAAGAGGCAAACAACCTTCTGATACGTGCATTTTGCATCATCATTATTGCTACATATAGGGTTAGTTTTCATTGTTATTTGCCTTCATACATTGTTATTTATGCATTTTTAGATGATTTCCGGGACTTTCCTACAAAGTCTCATTCTTTGGTATTTAATTCCTAGGAGGCATAAACCTCCCTTTTCGTATTTTATTTGTTTCAGAACTTTCTGGATCGCAAAAATTTAAGGGAAAAATATCTGATCAGTTTTTCACTCGAAGAAAAGCCGTGAGCGGAAGAATTACGCGAGAGGGGCCACGAGGTGCGAGCGGCATGATACGTCGCAAATGTATCTATAATTTTTGATGCTCCATGGTTGTTTTACACCGATTCCAATATGTTTTGTTTACACTTCGTGGCATTTTTATGCATTTTCCGGAACTAACATATTGATAAGATGCCAGAGTGCAAGTTTCCTGTTTTCTGCTGTTTTGTATTTCAGAAAAGGTGTACATGAAATATTCTCGAAATTGGACGAAACAAAAGCCAAAGTTGCTATTTGACCGAAACGAAAACGGAGTCCAGAGGAGAGACGAAGGGGGGCCAGGAGCCGGCCAGACCAACCCTAGGCGCGACCTGGCCTTGGCCCGCGCCTAGGGGTATTGTGGGGCCACCTGGCACCCACCGACCTCGCCCTTCCGTCTATAATTTGCCTCTGACGAAAATTCTAAACAATCCATCCTCCATCCACGAAAAGTTCCGTCACCACCACCATCGTCCAGACAAGTTTCGGGGGTCAGAAGTTCCTGTTTCGGCACCCTGCCGAAACGGGGATTGACCCTCGGAGCCATCTCCATCGACTCCACTTCGACTCCATGATGGTTTGTGAGTAGTCCCCCCTGGGACTACGGGTTCTCGGCTGTAGCTAGGTCCAATTCATATGTATGCCAGCAGTTGGTACGGATAAATTTCTTTGTCCTTAATGATTTTCGCCAGGTTTTGGAATTTAAGCCTCCAGACTCATAAGGTATCTTATAATATTTTATTGACTAAATTAATGGTTATTTTTCTCTAAGTGGGTATTATACCTAATAAACGTGTATATGGAGGAAGTAGTACTCGTGCATGCCGAGACTGTAACAGCTTTGCAGTACACTTGTGTTGCGTGGTTCCGTTTCTGTACGGCATTCACTCCTTCCATTGATGTGTAGTCATAACTTGCATGGTACTGCTCAACAGGGAAGACCATATACCTGACTCGAGACTTAAAATTGGTTTGAGGGTCATGTCAGTCACAGCGGCGACATGGTTTTATTTTGGTGTCAGGATTGTACTATAGATAGCTGGTAGGTACTTGTACCCAACTCACTGAGATTAATAGTTTTTGCTAGTGAATTCTTTGGGATCCCTTTCCGAGTCTTTTACTCATCTGTGGAAAACAAGAAGAGTTCACGTTTTGCTGGCCCGGCCTTGTTAATTGATTAAACATATTCTCTCCAATTTAAATTAAAGTCACGACACTTATAAATCAGAGGGAGTACATTACTTGAAGAAATTTCTACTGTTTGAAAAACAAAGCCATACCATACGGTTACCTCTAGGCTCTAGTAGCATGAGAGGAAGGAAACAGTAGTAACCGCTTGCATCAGGTTGCACGATCGAGCTGGTGATAGCTGGGTAGATGCATGGTGTTGATGGGTGAGAAACAAACAAGACCCATACGGGAGTTAACTCGCCTTGAATGGCTTGTCATGGGGAGTGGGGATCTTCTGCGTTTGCCCGAGGAATCAGCTTTTTTCCAGTGGCTCTCCACTCTCGTCCACGGCAGCGGCCTCAATCACAGCGGCATCATGAACCCATAATTGCTGCCAACCTGGGGCACAGCCTTCCGACGATTGGGATCCTTCCACGTTGTCCAGTTATCGCCGGGTGTTTTAGTCAGCCGTCCCGCTCCATGCGCTCGCAGGACGCAAATTTAAACCAGCCCATGGTATCTCAGCCAAACAGCTTGCTGAAAACTACGCCTAGGTACTCATCTGGACTGAAATTATCTGAATTTTCCATGAAGTTTTCTACAAGAAAACTCTCCGTTTAGAGATTATGTTTTTTTTTTTCATGGAGGCTAGAATGCCCTTTTTCTACTATTAGAGATTATATGGGAGGATAAGTGGTTAGGAAATACCACTCTTCGGAAACAATATCTATTTTTGTACAATATCTTTCGTCACAAGAGTGTCACTATCTTCATAGTTTTGGAGATATCTCCACCAAATATGACGTTCATGCAAAGTTAAGTTGGGCCGATGACTGTGGCATGGAACGCTCATATTGGGCGCTTAGCATTTGTTCAATTATCGCAAGGGTATGATGAATTTCAGTGGATGAACGAGTGATATGTACATTAGAATGTCAAAACTTTGGTGGATTCCATGTTCATAGCACTCGTTCGTTAAGAAGTGTCAGTTGATAATAACATAAAAAAAATCTAGAAAATAGTTGCACCGATAAAAATAAAAGAATTTGTGTGGTATCTTCATAAAGATGTAATCATTAGCAAGCATAACCTGGCAAGATGCAATTGGCATGGAAATTTATGGTGCAGATTTTTCGACAATGACAAGACAACTTAGCACTTATTTTTTGTAATGAACATTCACACTCGTTCTACATGGTCAATCATCCATGTGGCTTCTAATTTGTACCAGCCATGTAGCATTGCACATACTTGGAACAAGATGAACATTCAAATAACATTATTCCAACGGTGGCAATTCAAGTATATCAAAGATTTTTCTAGGCATAACAGAAATACTTGCACCAATATCACATAAAACATTGCAATCAAAGCTATCTATTTTCATCTTAATGATGGAATCCCAGCCATCTTCTAACTTTTTAGAAATAGAGGCTTCACGTTTTAATTTCTCCTCTATAATTTGCATAAGAGCATTTATAATGTGCTTTGCAAAAGCCATATTTATAGCACTAGCATTAGAACTTCTAACAAACTTTTGTAAGAACTTAATTTCTTCAGAGATATTGCAATCATCAAAATCAAACTCATTATTATCAAAAGTAAGACGACTCTTGTCTCCCGTACTACAAAAAATTTCAGCACACTTATCAGAAACAGTTTCAGTGGTTCTAGGCAATTTTGTAGAAGGAGTGGAGACTTTTTTCCTACACCATTTATTTTACCATTAATAGTAGGAGTGTGGCTAGCATTTGATACTTCATTACTACTGGTGGTGGTGATGGTATAAATTTTAGTCAAATTATTCATTCTAGCAATTTCATCTTTCCTTTCCCACCTAGCATGCAATTCCGCCAACATCCTAACATTTTCATCAATTCTAACTTGAATGACAAAGTTTTACTTTCTTTAGCATCATGAGGCAACACGTTTAATTTAAAAATATCAACATCATGAGCAAGGCTTCAACTTTAGAAGCAAGAATATCAATTTTGCCAAGCTTTTCCTCAACAGTTTTATTAAAAGCGGTTTGTTTACTAATAAAATCCTTAAGCATGACTTCAAAATCAGAGGGTGCACTTTTATTATTGCTGTAGGAATTACCATAAGAATTGCCACAAGCATTACCATTACTAGAAGGATACCCCACGCGTTGCAGCGGGAATCTTCTAAGAAATTATATTATCTAAATGAAATGGTATAATACATATGTAATATGAATTGTCTATAGAAGTATGCAATATTCAATTGGTCAAAATAGTTGAGATGCTAAATTTAATTCACATTTTTTTTATATTTGATGGCTATAAATTAGCTACGTGGACATTTTAATCAAAAAATGGCGACACAGATACCTTGCATGCAAGGATACATCAATAATGAATGTTAGTGGAGATAACATGAATATTTGATTGGCTAATGAAATAGATGATGTGGATGGCTTGCATGTAGAGATATACTAACATTAATTGCAGTTAGTGGGGTTTTGCTTTATAAGAAGTATAGATCTGATTACGTTAAATAGATCACACGTATACAGGCCCTGCACGTATATAATTCTCATTAGAATGATAGTGTTTGCTTATATTTGGTCGTTTTGGCTATCTAGAAATTATCTGATTTTTAACGTACGATTTCTTATTGCTTGAGAGTCTTATACCAGTTTACCCATTTGCTATGTTCATGATTATCTCTTAAGCTTACGGCGAACAAACACATGTTTATGAAGGTCTGTTCATGGTTAGAGTGGGCGACGAGGGATATTTTAACCACACATGGATAGCAAGGTAGTCTACGCGCCATAGGCATTTTCTAAGATTTTTCCAAATACTTGTAGTAAAAAAATTGTATTTTGATTTTGTTGTGCGGTGGTGCACATCCTAGCTATGAACAGGTCATGTGTAAGCTCCTAGGAATTGTATCAGCGTGATAAGCTTATTATTTTAATAAGAGTGAATTCCATTTTTTTACCCCCTAAGATCAATTTTGTGCCACTTGTTACCCAATTTAACAAAAAATCCTCAAAACTACCCCATTTAACGTACTTCCTTCCATTTTCTACCTTTTTCTATATTTTGTCCTATTCGGTTCCAATCTCAGGCCAAATCATGGCATGTCATAGTTAGATTTTTTTAGCTGAGCCGAGATGGTTTAGTTCAGGTGTGATCAACCGGACCTGATCGCAGATGTTAGCCGAAGCCTGGAACCAACTCACCGTTCCTACGGGTCGAGCCAGACCACTCCTTTGCCATTTCCCCTCTCCCTATGCTAGGGATTCGGCCGCAGCGGCCGGTGCTGAATCGGATGCCCCATTCCTTTGTTTGGGAGATAAGCACACGAAGCCGAAGGAGCCTAGCTACGGAGAGGTTGTAGGACGAGAATTTGGACAGGGTGGGCAAGGACTTCGTGCGGAGGCGGAGCACCGGTGGGGGCGACCCGTTGGTACGAGCAATGACTGCATCCTATATGACAGCTGTGTCACGGGTGCTAAGGTAACATGCTCCAGCGTTGTTTCATGGGGAAGCAGAGCACCAGCGGTGGTGTACTAGCATCCCATCTCTGAATGTGTTGTTTGTTGTACCTGTTGGTCATAGCTCTGGAGCAACTAAGGATCAAGAGATCGAGTTGTTATTTGGGCTTTCTACTACTAGCTATGGCCTTGTGCTCTGCTGGTTGCAATCGTAGTTTTTCTAGTGAAGCCACGAAAATGTGCCTAGCATAGCTTTTGAATGTAAAAAAATCCTACAGGCTCTATATCTGGTTTCTGAATATCTCCGAATGCTAATTATTAAGGAACAAGGTCACTCTGAAATCTGAATCATATCTCAGTCCATTTAGCATACCAACAAGTAACAAATATAGAAAAGGGTAAAAATGGAAGGAAGTATGGGTAGTTTTGAGAAATTTTTGTTAAATTGGGTAAAAAGTGGCACAAAATCGATCTTAGGGGGTAAAAAGTGGAAATCACTCTTTTAATAAATATCCCTTTATCGAAAAAATATCAAAAAGAGGAAAATATTGTTCAAACTACAACGGTGGACCAGGGCAATCAGCATTAAGAATTACATCCCATGCATTGGTAATCATACTGCTAATATGTCATCTAAATCAGTTGAATAAACTCTGAACTACTATCTCTAAGTTCATGTGTGCATCCAGAGACCGGAGAATATCGTGCCTCTAGTGCCATAGTGAGCACCACATACCGATCCAGGAAGTTGGAAATCTGTGTTTTTAGAGACTAGATAGAATATCATATGTAGACCCAAAGACCAATAGGGTTTAGGGGTTGAGGTGTTAGAAATAAAGAATATATTCTACTTAACAAATGTTTATTTAAATTCCTAAATGTGGAGGGTGTATCTCAGGAGTTCTTACATAATAAGTACCTCCACAATAAAATAATGTTACAAGTGACTATAAAACCTACTCGCTCTGAATTCTGGAATCGTTTAATGGGAGTCAAGGAGGAGTTCTTTATTAGTTATTTTGAAATAGGAGACATACAAAAAACTCGGTTTTGTAAAGAGACTTGACTTGGGGGATCACAAGCCGCCCAAAATTACCCATCTCTTTATGATATTGTGTGACGAAAAAAGTTTGTGTTGATGATGTAATTTTGATAGTGCCTTTAAATATTGAATTTATCGAGAGCTTTAACCCATAACTAGTAGACATCTTGGTTGCATTTGGTCAAACAACTTATGATGATTGATTTTAAAAATGACGAAGATAAATCTGTGTGGAAAATGTCTACATTGGGCTTGTTTTTCATAAAATCTATGTATACGGATATGATGAACGACCACGAGCTTTTTTTTCCAGGAAATATATCTGGAAACTATAAAGGTACCATTGAAGAATAAGATCTTTATGTGGTTCTTCTTAACAAAGTTATTCATACTATAGATAACCTAACGAAGCGAAATTGGCATGGTTGAAGCAAATGTCTCTTTTGCGATTTTTAGGAGTCTAACAACCATATTTTTTCCTTGGCCGTTTGCTAGTTCTACCTGGAGAGTTATTTATTTTACTTTCGGCATTCCTCTACCGTCAAACAAAACAATTTATTTTTTAACAATACTGGAACCCCTCATTTTTTACATGTTATTTGCATGGCTTCCTATTAAATTCACAGCTGGTCATATCTTTTTCCAGAGGCGCAGTGAAGGCATGTGAATTCTAGATGCAACCTTCTAGAGACAATTTTGCATGAGCTATCTACGTCTAGTGTAGCTCGCGCTTTCTACAAAATCACATGATGGAAGGCATTTAGTGTTTCTATTTTCCACTGGTTAATCTTTAGGAGCATTTTGTGTGACCCTTGAGATGTAAAAATGTGACTTACGAGATTCTACAATAAAAAAGGTGATTTTAATTAATTGATTGGGAGGCCCTAGGATTATGATCCCTCATTTCGATTTTTTTCAAAGTTTTTTGGGACAAGAAAACTCTCTGGTTAGAGATTATGGTCGTCACATAAGGAACATCCCTGTCTCTACATCTGATGCTGGACACAGCTATGTTTAGTGTTAGTATTACTAATTCTATCAAGAAGCAAATAAGGCTCAAATTAGAGCGGTGGTACAAAGCAATCGCGATTAAGAATTACAACTTAGGTACGCATAACCATATTGTTGATACGTCATCCAGTTAACCAAAACCTGATTTACCATCTCCAAGTGCATGCTTTTGTGAAGTGTATAAGTGGATTGCACTAGCCCTTTACATCAGTTCAGACTTTTGGTTACATTAGCTAGTGCATGAAGTTTAACATGGTATTAGAGCCCAGGGTATCGAGTTCGAGTTTTGACTTTCACAATTTATCCTAAAATTGTTGCTACCCCCTCTTTGTCTGTGTATATGCTCATTCATATGTTTGTTTTTCTTCTACTATTCACGTGTTGACTTTCTCTTCACCCATCACACGTGAGAGGGGGTGTTGTGAAGTGTATATGTGGATTGTACCTAGTCTTTTAGTTTGGACTTCTACTTGCGTTCGCTAGAACATGAAGATTGACACATTGATACGTCCAAAGCGTATCTACTTTCCCGAACACTTTTGCTATTATTTTTCCTCTAATTTGCGTGTTTTGAATACAACTAACACGGACTAACGTTGTTTTCAGCAGAATTGCTCTAGTACCTCGTTTTTGTGCAGAAATCCAACTTTCAGGAAAATTCCTGGAAAATATCGCAAAGTCCCTATTTTACCCGAAGACTCACGGAGTCAGAAAACGAGACGGAGAAGAGCCACAAGGGCCCACACCAGGTCTAGGCGCGGGCCAGCCCTGGCCGTGCCTAGGGGTGGTGAGGCCGCCTGGAGCACCCCTCGGCCTCTCCTCCTGACTATATTAAATCCCCTGACCTAAAAACAGAGGGGGGTTCGACATTTTTTCAGAAAGAGTTCCGCTACATCGCTGCCACCAGAAACCCCAATCCGGAAACCAGAAACTCCGTCCTGGCACCCTGCCGGGATGGGGAATTGGAGGAATCATCGCCATCTTCATCACCAACGCCTATCCATCAAGCATCCATGATTACCACATCCATGTGTGAGTAATTCCCCCGCTGTAGGCTGTAGGAGATGGTAGGGATTGGATGAGATCATTCATGTAATAGCTATAAGATTGTTAGGGGCATAGTGACTAGTAGAGAGTGGATTTAGTGACCGCGTGTATACGTGAGCACGCATCCATTACCGTTGGATTTGCTTTACGATGCCCGCCTCACAAACGGAGCCAAACGGCGTCAGATCTATTTTTTCTGGGGCTGCTGTCCACTTTTCTGACCACGCGGGGCAAACAAACTACTCCAACCCAAAAGCACCCATCAACTGCAGTGTCTTTTTCCTGAACCTTCCCGCGTGCAGCTGTGCTAGTGCTGTACTGGTGTGGATCATCTCTTCAGGGCTGCACCTCATCTCAGCTACCCTGGCCGATATACTCCGTACTAGCTAATTAGTACATGTGCTAGTCTCTAGCGCTAATAATTTTTTTGTGCGGCCGGAAAGGGGCAAGGATTGCAGCAGGAGAGCTTTGACCTTGCCCGTACGGCACCCTCAACATCCATCGTTGCTCCGCCGCCGACAGCCACACGAACCCCCTCGTGCAGTCAGGTCACCAGCCAGGCTAGCTGAGCCGCGCCGGCAACAGATATGCTCCACAGTATGCAGCGGCTAGGGGATCTCGAGTTCTCCATGTCCATAGAGATGAGACGAGTCCATGCTTATGTGGACTCAAGACGAAGCGTCAGCCTCGGGCTATCGCTGCCGCCGCTGTCGAGGCTTGTCACAGCCGAGCGGAGGCGAGCACGCCGTAGGTTCAAGCAGGGGTGCTTTCGCTGCGGGGCATGGGCCATGGGCCGTGGGGAGCTACCTGCTAACCGTGAAGTTCTCGCTGGCGGCCATCGAGAGCACCCCGCTTCCCCGTCCGATACATGATGGCGACCAAAGCTCCCTTGGCCGACCCGACCGCGAGTCGCGCGTGCGGTGATGGGCTTCCGGCGACCGCACGGAGGACTTCCACACCCAGCCCCCGCACCTCTCCCCTGCATCGAAGGGACGCGATGGCCACCTGGGTGAAGAAACGGCCGCACCACCGATTCCATTAGGATTTCTGCGGGGTGTTCGGGGAACAGGCGGAGGGCACGACAGGAGGACCCCCGACCTTGGCTGCCCCTCGAGCTCCTGTCGACGGCGATGTAGTGGAGGCCGGGGCAGGGCCCGGAGATGTAGGGGAGGTGGAGCAGGTCAGAGGATAAGGTTGTGCTTCAACCTTTTTTTAAGGAGATCAGCTGTTGTGTTATCACTTCACGGACGAGCCACGCCGTTAGACACGTGTCGATCATTGGATGCGTGCTCACGTATACACCCGGTCACCAGGCTTCTTTTGGTGACTAGTATCCGTTGTTAGTATTTTTGACATTGTTGCAACTTGTTATCCTTAATGCTTGTCACTTTGGGCCCGAGTGCCATGATCTCAGATTTGAACATGTTATTGATTCATGAGGATAATTATTGTTTTTTATCACACCTGCAAGTTGTATACACATATCATTGTCCGGAAGCCGAGGCCCCAAAATGTCAGAAATTGGGATAACCGGAGGGGATGGCTATGAAGTGAGGATCACGTGTGTTCACGGAGTGTTAATGCTTTGCTCCGGTACCCTATTAGAAGGAGTACCTTAATTACCAGTAGATTCCTTTGAGGTCCCGCTGCAAACGAGCTGGTAGGACAAAAGGTGTCGTGCAAGTTTCTCCCTGCGAGCACGTACGACTAAATATGAACACACGCCTATGGTTACTTTATACCTAGATGCGTTTATCATTGCTACCTGCAAATACCCATGTCTTGCTTATTATATGAATTATCTTATCCATGCAGCGCCCGTTTATCCATCCCTATGTCTACAGTATTTTAATCATGCTGTCTACTACAATCATCGCTACTGCTGTTTTTATTTCATTACTGTTGTTATTTCACTACTGCTACTGCTGTAAAACTATTACTACTGATAAACTGTTGCGAGCAAGTCTATTTTCAGGTGCAGCTGAATTAACAACTCATCAGTTAAACTTTATAAATATTCTTTGGCTCCCCTTGTTTTAAATCAATAAATTTGGGTTTTACTTCCCTCGAAGACTGTTGCGATCTCCTGTACTTGTGCGTCATCACACATGCATCTAGAGACCAGAGAATATCATGCCTCTAGTGCTAAAGTGAGAAACACATATAGACTCAATGTGTAGTTGAAAGAATAACCTGTAAGAAATTGTAAATCTTTATTTTTAAAGATAACATCGTTACAATAATTTCATATAGCCCAACATAAAGTACTTTATCCCACAGGTGTCAATGTTATAAGTTGTTTCCTAATCTCCGAAAGCCGATTCCCTAGATTATTTCAGAAGCTAGTTGGTGTAGGTAAGTTAAAATATACACAAAAATTATCCATATGACCCATGTGCAAAAGGACACGTGAAAAAAGGATGTTAAATTGTCTCCTTCTAGTGGCAATAGCAACATTTCTTGCTACCATTACGATTGCAATTAGCTAGATTATCTTTGATTAATATTACTGCTCAACATGTACCAAGTAAAGATCTTTATATTTAATGGTACCTCAGGTTTCTAAATAATTTTCCTGCAAAAATTAAGGTCTCAATTTACTAGGTTATCATACATAGATTTGAGCGAAAAATAAAGCATTAAGATTCCATAGGAAAATGAATTATTCATGTGAAAGGTTTACATTCATAGTCGTTGTACCAAGTGCAACCACGACATTCAAATGTCTCAGGTGAGACTCCGTTTGAATCGTACATTAAAATGCACATGAGCAAGTGCATTTTCTACCAATGTGCTCGAACAATGGATTATCACCCATTCTCTAGAAACATTTGATGGAACCATTTCTAACAACGAATGCACATATATAGAAGAAGTCCTCCTTTACCCTCATAATACCTTTCTGATAAAGGTGAATCGGAGGTTTTAGATTGCACTTAAATATGGTTTTGGAATTGAGATATTTATTGTGAAGCAGCTCTTGCCACCGGCCATCTTCGTTAAAAATCTTAAAACATTCATTTGATGAGTAAACATTTGTTCTTAAACTTTTAAATTCCTAAGCCATAACCTCCCTTACTTTTCTTTTTGTATGCATATAATACTCCATTGCGTCAACTTATATTTTATTTATATACATCACATTGCTAGAATTTTTTGGATCTATCCTACTCCATTGTCCTATCTACACACCCCTTTAGGTATTTCAAAAATGGACAACAAAAAGCTAAGAAGACTAGTGACAACATCATTAATAAGACAAGTCCTTGACCATAGGACAAGAGCTTTCCCTTCCAACCGCTAAGATTTAACTTAAAAAAATCCACCACCTTCCACTCTTTATTCGAGTTTCCCACAGTGACTGAGGATTTGAGAGAGCGAATTGAGAGTGCATCTAATGCCCTCCTGGTGGGTTTCGGATGATTGACACAAGATGTTTAAGGGACTAACACTTTTATCTAGTATACCTAGGTACATAGTCCTAGCAAGTGACTTAACCGCCATAACTTGATGCATCACATAGACGCATACTACAAAGAACATATATGCACATGAGTGACATGAGTCAAGACAAGATGTGCAATCAGGAACTAAAGCAAAGCTTAACCGCCATACAAAGCATATCATTGCAAGTCAAGCAAGGCACGACATATAAGATCTTGAGTTAAAAAGCATGCCCCTCAAAGTCTCAATCAGGACAAGTTTATATAGTGATAGAAGTTTCTAGAAAAAATACTACCCATGAGAAATAATGTATGAAATAAAATTCATATGATCAATGGGACTTCTAAGTATCGAATTCCTTAGTGTGACATGATTACTTCTTAAGTTTACTCTACACCAAGAGTTATATAATAGTGAATACCATGTTTTACGTACTATCATAAACTAGTGACAAGATTTACCCTATTTAATAACTTTCCAGGATTCTAATAGGACTGATAGGCTGCTGCCTAGACGACGTGACAAGCGAATTGGATGCCAAATAGGAAGCATAGCTAGTTGAGGGTACCCATCCTACCCGCACAACCGGACCCGCAACCAGTCCCGACTAGTTGCGGAAACCTGGCGATCACCGCTAGTGATCAGCCAAATACTCCTTCGTGATGATATTTGCTATTTTCCCTTTGTTCGCCTCTTGCCCACTACTCTTGGCTTTATAGGAACAAGCAGGCATGCTTGGCTTGACCAAACCACGGAAGCGGGTCAAATCAAGTCGGGAAGCAAGTCGAGCGAGCAAGCGGGCCAGGTCGTGTGAGTAGGGAAAATATGCACACCTGGTTTACGCTTCCCGTTGGTATCCTACACCAGCCATGCCGACCTGAAAAGTGGACCTAGCCGGCGAGAATGAGGAGATTTTTTCTTAAAGAGTAAAACCCAAGACCGTGTACTAACAATTCTGGAGTAATATGTGATGGTGTCACAAAATTTACAAACATGAATTAAAATGTCGAATTCACTCTATTAAATACAATAGCTTTTTTTTTCGAAATGGGGAGTTTAACCCCGGCTTCTGCATCATGATGATGCACACGGTCTTTTATTAAAAAATTGTAATATTAGCTAGCGTAGAAAGACAGCAAGGTTGACTCTAGAGGTTTCGTTCTTTGTACAGTTTGACTTCTAATGAACAACTTCTATTTTCTTTTCTCCTACACGTGAGTAAATCATCTTAGGTGGAAAGGAAGCAAGTCAACCTATTCTTTAACTGTATTGTAAGTTGACTACTCTTATATTAACTCCAGACCAATTTTCTAGGCCCTTGATTAACTCTGGGATGTGTATGTGGATCTAGGTTGGCCGAATGGTTCACGATTTTGACAAAGTAAAAGTCGTGTTCGGAGTCAAACTTAGACGGCATTTCCCAACCAAAAACGAGAAAATGCTGAAGTAAAACCTGAAAAACTGCTCCAACTGAAGTAATACTACGGGTATAGAGGTAGCGCTCTATGCTGCCGCTAGCTCCTGAAAATGTCTTCACCCCCACACTTGCACACAGACGCTGTAGGCTGTACCACGAGCAATGAAGTCCGTTTGCAGTGGCTATCAGTGCACAGCTCGTGTATGTCCAATGGCTGGCCTCTCAATAAATGGCAATTCAGTGACCCATCATCCACAGCCAGTTAGCCATGGCCCCTTCCCTCACTCCTTCCCTCCCTCTCCTCTTCAAAACCCCCGGTCCTAGCTCCCACTCTTCATCTCTTCATTAGTAGCCAGTTCTTATGTTCTCTCCTTCGCCTATATCTTGCCATCTTCTTCTTCTAGCTTTCTTGCCTTGCCTCCCTCCACGGTGAAGTAGCTACATCTTTTTGCCGAGTCTCTTTGGACTGCAAGCTATAGTAGTTTGGAGTTTGGACTGCATGTCCAGCCGGTTGAAGTTAGGTTAAGGGGGTTGTTGTCTGGTTCAAGGTCTCCACATACATCATACACATGCATGGATGCATAATATGCTTCCATCTTGTGTACATATGGAGTGTATGATTTGGTGATCTCGGACCAGGCTTCAATCCCTTCAACCAACATCTGCACACAGTACGCGCACCTCATGCATGCATATGACAATTCCTGCGGGCAAGGTTTGATTTCTGGAGTAAGTATATGCCATCTACTAGAGAGTGAATATATGAGCTATTCAGCTGCTCCTCCTATTCATCTGACCACAACATGTGCAGATTTATTTTTTGCATAAAGTTTCTATTGATTAACAGACTGCATCTTGCTTATGGAAAAGCATGTATTTGTAGATGCAATAGATTTTCATTTCTGTAAGTATAGGTCGTCAAGAATGATGCAATGACCAGGCATGCAGTATACTAGGCTAGCCGCATATGTTCATGCATGTGAGAAACGATGTAGAAGAGCTAGCAGCAAAGACGATGAACTCTGTGGACGTGTGGTGTGAAGTCTACATCTCACCGGTTCTGAACCAATCGACTTTTGTACTACCAGTTCCATCTTTCATGCACCTAGCCATGTATGTTCACACCAGTAATACATTGGCACATTTTTTCGATAAAGAATACAATTGCACATGACTCCATCCCTCTTGCATTTGTGCATTGGCATCAAATAATCTTAACCATGAATGTTTAGATCACTAGGACAAGAAAATTACACCCCTAGCTATCCAGCAAGCACATGCACGTTACATGGCAGCAGTGAAAATGCTCTTTCATAAAAATTACTCCATAATAATACATGCAAATTATCTTACAAGAAGCTATAGGGAGTCCACTGATTAGGGACAGGAACTGACCAAGCATTTAAGCAAGAATGGCTCGGCACTCATGTATGACAAAGGAATGGCTGGCCAGGCTCATTACTTGGCTCACGTGGCTGTTGTGAAAGACAGAGATGCCATGCACCGTACTGCTACACATGCTGCATCTGAACGGCGTGCGATCGATCGATCCCATTCACTGCCTGTTCTCTCTGGGAGTTTTGTTCCATCCATCTGCAAATCACAGAACTACGTAGTACATGCTGGTGCATGCTGGTGGTCTTCGATCTGCATTAACTTCCATATGTCTCAAAGCTACAAGTTTTGAACCGCTTCTGGTGACGGTTTATGGAAGCAGATTTGCCACCAGTGTTTTACCATTATATTTTGCCTTTTACGATTATAGATGGACATATACAATCAAATGCTACACTTACTATTGAATTATGTATACCAAAACAATTGAACGTATAATAAAAATTCCTTTTTTTAGAAATACCGAATATGAAATACACGCATACATACATGCATGCACACCGCCACACAGACACCGGCCCTATGCTTAGGACAAAGTGTCAGGCATCAAATTTGTCGAAGTGGTCGAAGGAGGAAAAAAAAACCCTAAACCCTGCTGAAAGAATAGTCCTCTTACTCCTAATGAGATATGTATATGGCATCAAACCTATATATGGTTGGTCCTTGGTGGGTCAGGGTAGAAGTAGAATCACCCAACTAATCACTGAACCGAGGCTTGGTTCTTCTCTGGATCCAACTTTCAGTGCAAATAGTTCAAGACATGTTCATACATAGTATAAGATTGAGTGATTCGATTTGCATACGCTTTTTTTTAGCATATATTGATCTTGCATATGCTGTATATCATAGCTAGTTGAGTACTCCCTCCGATTCAAAATACTTGTCGTGATTTTAGTTTAAACCTGAACTAAAACAACGACAAGTAATTTGGACTGGATGGAGTACTGTCTTTGATGGTGAGATGCTATAGCAGCACTAGCGTCCATCATTCATGGAGAGGGACTTGATTTTCATACGTTTTTAGCATATACAAATCTTGTGTGTAGCATAACTACTTGAGTACGGTCTTTGATGGTGAGATACTGTATACTCCACTTGCAGAGCTAGCGTCCATCATTCGTGTCGCTAATGAAAATTAATTGATGTATACAGTATATAGCTTGGAACAAGCGATGACAGTTCATGCATGACACCGACAAGCACATGCGTTGACATCGATCGTTTAAAACTTGTCAAGGCAAAAAACTGGTACCCCCAATCAAGCAGAATCATCAGACTAACATGCAAACAGATATGGTATCATTGCTCCATTTAATTCCACCCTGTATATGTACTTCTAGCTAGCATCTAGTATACTCCACACAAAATAATCTTTCTGCAGCGCCGGCTATATAAGTTTTGCCGTAATTCAGATATTGCGCCTAGAACTTTGGCACGGTTGCCAGCATGCATGGACGAGCTAGTTAAATGATGCTCTTGTTCAAAAACAAGTTAAAAGATGCTTTCCGAAAGTGAAGCTGCAGGGTGAAGACAAACACGTACAGTACATGGCTCTCCTCCTCGTCCCTGCTGCTGCTGGGAACCTATCTAGATAGTGTGCACTGTGCATTGTGCACACCCGCCCACTGTCCGACTGTCGTCGACACTGCTCGTATGCACGCATGCATGTGTGCCGCATCATGACGACGACGATGATGATGGCCATCGTTTCCTGAAGATGGCCACATTTGCCCATGGCACACAAAAGAGACGCAGCGCCGATCATGTGAACGGATTGTTCAATAGTTCAATGGCGGAGAACTGGCGATCCGGCCATGTGCTTGCATTGCATGCTATCTGCGAGCTCCATCCATCGCCTGGGGTTGAGGATTCAAAAAGTTCACGGCTGGTGCTGCCCCGTCTTCTCTGCATCAAAGAGTCAAGTATGCTGTTGAGGGCCATGTGGTAACTGTCAAAAAGAAACTTTGTCACTAAACCTGCTGCTTTCCCGTAGCAGCTAGGACCAACTGCTAGAGTGCTAGCTAAAACGACTACATTGTCTGCATTAATAAAATCGCAGAAAGTAGAATGAACAGGGTATTGAAAGGAAGCTGGGGAAATAATATGATGGGGTCAGCCTCTCTAGCATGGTGTCATCTTTAGTGATAAAACAATGATTAGTGCAAAATTAGTAAAAGATTTTCAGAATCCTTTGATGTCATCTGACACCGTTGCCCTGCATGCAGCTCCGTCCTTCAGGAAAGGGTAATGTAGACCGACGCCAATGACTATACCAAACATTTGCCAAGTAGGTTTTACATCTGAGATCGGATAACCCTGCAAATACAACTCCAAATTCATGAGGGATACTCTCTACAAAATCGTACCGAAACATCTAATAGGAAATCATTTAAACTTGGAGAATGACAGGAGAGCACTATGATCAAAAGACTTGAGGAACCAAAGATGACGCCCAGGATGCGGAACTCCTATAAATCTATGTTTCGGGAAAGATAAATCCCAGTCTTGCAAGCCAAAACGGGGCGCTCCTGTTTAGCGCCCCTTTGCATCAAATAAGACGCTTGACACTTCAAGCTTTTCTTCATGGGGCACGCCAAATGTGGCCCTTTTAAACAAGTATAAAGTTTATTCTTTGTTTTCCATATTTTTATAAATAAAGAATTGTATATTTACCTTTTCTAATTGATAGATTAATTTGAAATACAAAAATGTTTACATATGAAATAAAAAGGAGAGTTCACGTATACCAAAATATATTTTCCCATACATGTAAACAAATTCTATGTATTTAAGAAAATGTTCATATATTTTTGAAAATATGTTCATTGTATGAAAATAAAATACTCATATAGTTCACAACAAATGTATATAAGTATGTATAATGGAACACATATTTACTAACCTACCAAAATTAAAAGATAACTATTTAATTTAAATTGTCATGAATAGAAAAAACATTGTTCATATATCTTAAAAATGATGTCCATGTACATGATACAAAATGTTCATACATATACGGAAAACATGTTTGTTTATCTATACCTAATAATAAAGTACGAAGCGTTTCCGTGGTTTGGTCCGTCATAATGCGTTTTCGTCCAACATGTTTTACGTTTTCGTCCGTTTTGGTTCTCGTTCCGCGCGTTCCTCTAACAGATCTGAGTCTGATCCGAACTTAAACAGTTCAAAAGAAACCGGGTGTCCAACATATGCCCTACTCTCGTCCGTCCTCGACTGGGCTGCCCCGGCTCTTGCGGTGCCACAACTCCTTCGCGGGTCGTGCGTCTTTAGGAATCCAACACCTAGAGGGAGGTATTGTGGAATAGGTTGCAGTTCAAACCAAACTCGATTCCTATATACTAAATCAAATCAATGTCCTCCCCACGGAAATTTGACTATATATAAAGAGGAGAACAATCCTCCGCACGGCAGAAACGACGAGAACGATTCTCATCGCTTCGCCACCGATCCCAGCGCGCCCTAGAGTGGGGTCAGCTTATAGGATGTCTCCGTCGTCGACCAGGTCAAACTAGAGCTGCATGCAGTCGTCGATTTCCTCAAGAATCCCGACAAACACACCACGCTCGGGCAAAAATTCTACTCGTCGGTTCGCCTGGGACCAGGAAGACGTTGCTCGCCCGCGTCTTTGCGCCGAGTGCCTTGCAGGGTGTGCGTCTCTGCACCTCACGTCAATAGCCCGGTGGCGGGTCATAGCAGCGGCGGTGGGGTGAATCAACAGATCAGTTCCGGACGGGGCGCCAAGGGAGGGAGGAGCCGACGCAGTGAAGAAATCGACCAGATGCTCCTGATCTCGCTCGTGCATGGCAGCAAAGGCATCAGCGCAACAACTAATTAGATTCTCCAATCAGCCTGGTTGAACATTGTTTCTGAAGGTTTGGACACAATGAAAAATCTAGCAGAGCGTGTCCGGAACAGAATCGTTGGAAGTCTTCTGATATCACAAACTGTACATGTGTAAGTACGACATCGTCATGAATTTAAAGACGGGATGTTGTCCGGCCAGGTTACTGATATTTTCAGATTGTTTAATTTATTACTTAATGGCAGTTAAGTTAAGGAAACCAAATGAAGACAGATTTTAGCATGCTGACCTACGCTGAATAGGAGCAGGCAATGGACAGATTTCCAGCATTGCAGAGCTAAGAGTAGCACATCACATATACACACGTGGACATGTAGATTACTAGATTATCAAATCATGGGCCATGCTCATGATTAGTTATTATTTGTCCTAATCTAGCTTTGTTTAGTTCATGCTTTATATTTGTTTTGATTTGCTTATAAGCTTTACGTTGTTTTTTAATCTTTACTGCTTTTTTTCATCGGTTATCTGTGCATACCACTCATGAGTTTATAAGCGGATACACCAACTATTAGATAGGCAGGTGATTTCTTTTCCTTCTTTTTACCTTGACATCCACGACTTTTAGATAATGATCCAAATCACTTGCCTACAAACCTTTTAAGCAAAACAAAATAAATACTGTATCTAGAAAAAGTTGAGCAACTTTTTTTGAATGGAAGAGTACAATTTAAGGTATTACAAGGCGGCGAAGCCAAGAGCTCACATGTCATCTTAGGATTAATCATGTTCGGCATGAATAAGAGAAACCGTAACAACCTTCGTATATTATCTCATAGAGGAGAAGTGTCATCACAGATGATGGGTTGGAGCATTTTCGTCTTCGTTTGTTGGTTCGCTTCAGCCACATTGCCGCTTTCCATGGAGCTTCCTGCAATCCTGCCTTGCTGCTATTGCTACCGGAAGCGCAAGGCGAGGGGTCTCGCGGGCGAGGAGCTTTCCGTCTAGGCGAGCTGTCCGAGTGAGGGGTTCACCGAGGCGTCGGTGCGTCGGTCAGGAAGCAGGGCACGGGATTGCGGCAAGATGTGATGCAGTGAGCAGGGGCCGGGGATGGCGGCTACATGTGTTGATCTTGCTCCTATTTGGTTGCACACGTGCTGCAGTTCCCCTGATCCACACACCACTTTCAGGGACTACAACAGAAGACTTTGCGCTTCTTGTACAACACCGTCAGTTAAAAACAGGTTACTTTTCTCTCCTCATTGTTCTCATGCAAGTCTAAGAGGTGACATATAATTAGAGCCATAGAGGTATACACAGTCGTGAGGACAATCAAGATTTTTTGTTCTTTTGTTCTTAACAGAAGTGTAATAAGAGTAGCTCATCTTAGTTATTAGCCTTTATTATTCTCAGGGTTGTTAGTGCAATTAATATTTTTTGTGGCGAGATGATATTTTGTAAAATGTACAAATAGAGGATTTCTCTTTTTTTTACAAAGATTAAGTGTCATAGAGGCATACTCTTAGTACACTTCTATTAAATTTTCATTGGCCATTGCTCATTTTATCTTGACAACCAAAAATTATGTTTGCTTAAATATTATCGCTTGAAACATTGTGCTAATTTATTGTGTTAGTACATACCATAATAGATTGATTACTTTCTAGGATTAAAAATTTGTGTACCTATAGCACTAATGTATCAATGTTAACTTTCTTGATTTTAAATTATGTCCCAGCTAAAATTAGCAATTTTAATTAAACTCTCTGTTCCACATTTTGTGAATAGATATGCTTAAATCCACAACAAATAATATGGAACGGATAGAGTAGTTCCGTAGCAATGCACGAACAATTTTCCTAGTTTAAGAAAATGTTACTAAATTTGTAAAATAGAGGAGCTGGGGCCTGAGGCGGGTCCAGGCCCTGCGAGAGACGTGTGCGAGCCCAGCGATGTCAGGGGTGTCCCGATACTCCACGAACCCAAGAGCCAGCCCATTCATGTCCCACATCGAGGCCTGTTGAGGGGTATTTAGTCCCACATCGAGAGGCTAAGAAAGTTTGTGCTTGTTTATAAGACAGGGACATGACTAGTCATACGTGCTCTTAGCGTAGCACACAAATTGGTGGGACGGTGGCCGATTGTGCGGCACTGCACGATAAGCAACTAAACAAATGATCAAGCATAAAATCATTGTCACCTGATTACCTCAGCGTATGACATATACGCTTGGCTCTACTTTTTTCTAAATGTGAATGCTATTATTTAAACTTGTTCTTTTGTTGCGAGAAAATTGGAACACTTTTATCGACACACATGCCTATTTCTACACACAATTTCAAATGTTAGCATTGTTCTTCTCCTTAATTTCTATATTTTTACGCTTGTCTTCTTTTTCTCACACAATTTTGAAGGTGATATTCTTTTCCACTAATTCACCAATGTATTCTCCAAATAGCAAAGATATATTATTCACAATTACATGTGGTGGTTTTTTTTTTCTCGCGTTGCATTTCACCAGCGAACTTAAGTGATACTAGGAGGTTTGTCCTAGCGGCGAGCCGTGCCCTTGACCGTTAGATTGTTTGTTACATTATTTTCGAAGTACTAAAGTATATCATAATTATTGGTGTGGAAGCAATGATCAAAAAACGTAAGTGGTACTGTAGCGCCATGGTTAAGAACTTTTTTCCGACTTCCATAGGTATCACTGGAAAAAGTACAGCGATTTCCTTTAAAAAAAACACAAATGAGATATTATTTAATAGGGATTTCAATTCCGGGAAGAAGAGATAGAAATGGAAGGGTCAAACTCCTCTATCGGGGTAATACATGTAAGATAAAAATGTGAAATATTACTTGTTTGAAACAACTTAAAAATACCCTTTGTTATTAGATTTTTCTTCGGTGGTTAAAGGGAAGGAATCAGAAAAGAGGGAAACACTAATCATGATGCAATGAAAAACGATGGTAGTACATACAAAAAACATCACACGATGGTAGGTCGACGGAAAAATAACGAGAGTACTATGCCAATAGCAGTACATAGTAGATGCACTGCCTGGAGCGAGGACAATGCCAACCGGTTGAAACACGTGACGTATGATGGAGTAAGTTTTTTCAGAAATACCGGAATGAAGACAACGCTATTTTCTTCGACTAAAAGAGTCGGTGGATGATGTAGTATTTTTATTTCCCAGCTGAAAGATTCATCGGGTGATGGAATAAATATATCTTTCTTAATCTACCATAGAAGAAGGTAATAGTATTATTCTCAGGTGAAAGAGGCACGGATACGGAGTAAGTATATTTCTTTTCAATGGTACCGTAGAACACACCATTATTTTCCGTCGAAGAATTACTATTAGCTAGGTAACAACGTGCTCAATAGTTGGTATGGACAAATTACCATTGACGTTACATATTTCTACCGATAAATTGCTTTCTGGAAAAAAAAATATAAAGTTACTTGCCTCGCAGAAAATTGCTGCTAAATATAGTTAACGCTACAAATTAAAATACAATGCAAGGTAATAGATTATAATATATCCTTTTAATTTATACCATAATTGTTATAAATAATTGTATTTTCTAAGCTATTGAGCGAGTTAGTATTAGTTCAAGATCAACTCATTTTTCAGTCGAGCTATAAAAGATACTCATATTCTGGCCATTTCTTTTCGAGCCAGTCTTGAGTCGATCTTGAACCGCTCATGGGTCTCAACTTTTTTGAATGGTTTGGCGGAAACCCCATTTGTATATTTCAAAAAGTGGCCTAAAGCTACATATAGAGCTAAGGCCACTTCCAACAGAGGGCCTCATACAGACATTTTGTGTCCATTGCTATCATGAGACCTAAATAAGAGCCCCAACGGCGACTTTCAAACGTATATACTTTTTATGGTCCGTACAACCGCATTCTGGGAGCAAATTTAAGGTTAGTTTGCGGCTGGGCGGATATTGTCCGCACGTCAAGCCTCACAAATGCATGCATGCCATTTATTGAGAAGAGAGACTGTTGTCCTGACCACTAATTGGTGAAGAGATTCGTTGCATAAAAAACAAAAAATTTCCTACCGCGAGAACGCAATCCAAGCCAAGATGCAATCTAGAAGACGGGAGCAACGAGGGGATGAACGAAACTCACCCTTGAAGATTTCCAAAGCCTACAAGATGAGGCTCTTGTTGCTGCGGTAGACGATCACTTGCCGCTTGCAAAAGCGCGTAGAATATCTTGACGGTGCCACAATCGGGCAGCACCTCCGTACTCGGTCACACGTCCGGTGTTGATGAAGACGACGTCCTTCTCCCCGTTCCAGCGGGCAGCGGAAGTAGTAGCTCCTCCTTGAATCCGGCAGCACGATGGCATGGTGGCGGTGGCGATGGAGATCTCCGGCGGAGCTTCGCTAAGCGTTGCGGGAGAGGTGGAGGAGAGGGGGCGGCTAGGGTTTGGGAGAGAGGGAGGTGGCCGGCCACTATGGGGGGGGGGTGCGGCCACAATGGCTTTGGTGTGTCCGGGCCCCTCCCCTTGCTCCTCATTATATAGGTGGAACCCCCAAGTGTTGGACTACAAGTCTTCGAATAAGACCCCAACCCAAAACCTTCCATGTGTAGGGAAACCTACCCAAGGTGGGACTCTCACCTCAAGTGGGATTCCCACCCTTCCACCGGGACTCCACCTTCCAAAGTGAATTCTTCCGGACTTTTCTAGAACCTTCTAGAACCTTCCATAAATTCACCGGATCATTTTAAAACTTATAAAATGACTTCCTATATATGAATCTTATTCTCCGGACCATTCCAGAACTCCTCGTGATGTCTGGGATCCCATCCGAGACTTCGAACAATACTTCGAACTCCATTCCATATTCAAGTTCTACTATTACAACATCAAATCTTAAGTGTGTCACCCTACGGTTCGTGAACTATGTGGACATGGGTGAGAACTCTCTCCGACCAATAACCAATAGCGGGATCTGGAGATCCATAATGGCTCCCACATATTCAACGATGACTTAGTGATCGAATGAACCATTCACATACGATACCAATCCCCTTTGTCACGCGATATTTTACTTGTCCGAGGTTTGATCATCGGTATCTCTCTATACCTTGTTCAACCTCGTCTCCGACAAGTACTCTTTACTCGTACCGTGGTATGTGGTCTCTTATGAACTTATTCATATTCTTGCAAGACATTAGACGACATTCCACCGAGAGGGCCCAGAGTATATCTATCCGTCATCAGGATGGACAAATCCCACTGTTGATCCATATGCCTCAACTTATACTTTTCGGATACTTAATCCCACCTTTATAACCACCCATTTACGCAGTGATGTTTGATGTAATCAAAGTACCTTTCCGGTATAAGTGATTTACATGATCTCATGGTCGAAAGGACTAGGTAACTATGTATCGAAAGCTTATAGCAAATAACTTAATACCGTGATCTTATGCTACGCTTAATTGGGTGTGTCCATTACATCATTCATATAATGATATAACCTTGTTAGTAATAACATCCAATGTTCATGATTATGAAACTAATCATCCAATAATCAACAAGCTAGTTAAGAGGCTTACTAGGGACTCATTGTTGTTTACATAACACACATGTATCAATGTTTCGGTTAATACAATTATAGCATGGTACATAAACATTCATCATAAACATAAAGATATATAATAACCACTTTTATTATTGCCTCTTGGCCATATCTCCAACAGTCTCCCACTTGCACTAGAGTCAATAATCTAGATTACATTGTAAGGTACCTAACACCCATGGCATTTTGGTGTTGGTCATGTTTTGCCCTAGGGAGAGCTTTAGTCAACGGATCTGCTACATTCAGATCAGTGTGTACTTTGCAAATCTTTACTTCTCCATCTTCGATGTACTCGTGAATCGAGTGATAACGCAGCTTTATATGTTTCGGCCTCTTGTGTGACCTTGGTTCTTGTGCATTGGCGATGGCACCCATGTTGTCACAGTAGATGACTAGTGGGTCCAATGCACTAGGAACCACACCGAGCTCTACAATGAAACTCTTCATACATACCGCTTCTGATGAAGCCTCTGAAGCCGCTATGTACTCTGATTTTGTTGAAGACTTCGCCACCGTGCACTGCTTCGAGCTTGCCCAGCTTACTGCAGCACCATTCAATATAAACACGTACCCAGACTGTGACTTAGAGTCATCAGGATCAGTGTTCCAACTTGCATCGGTGTAACTAGTTACAACGAGCTCTTGGTCACCTCCATAACAAAGAAACAAATCCTTAGTTATTTTCAAGTACTTCCGGATATTCTTGACCGTTGTCCAGTGTTCCATCCCTGGATCACTTTGATATCTGCTAGTCAAACTAACAACATGTGCTATATCTGGTCTAGTACATAGCATGGCATACATGATAGAGCCTACTGCCGAGGCATAGGGGATCTGACTCATCCTTTCTCTTTCTTCTGCTGTAGCCGGTCCTTGAGTCTTACTCAAGATCTTGCCTGGTAACAAAGGTAAGAATCCTTTCTTACTTTCGTCCATTCTAAATTTCTTTAGAATCTTGTCCAGGTATGTACTCTGTGATAGCCCTATTAGGCGTCTTGATCTATCTCTATAAATCTTGATGCCTAATATATACGATGCTTCACCAAGGTCTTTCATTGAAAAACTATTATTCAAATAACCTTTTACATCGCTTAATAGTTCTATATCATTCCCAATCAATAATATGTCATCCACATATAATATCGAGAATGCTACGAGCTCCCACTCACTTTCTTGTAAATAGAGGCCTCTCCATGACACTGTATAAACCCGAAGTCTTTGATCACCTTATCAAAGCGTCGGTTCCAACTTCTCGATGCTTGCTTCAGTCCATAAATTGAACGCTAAAGTTTGCACACCTTGTCAGCATTTTTAGGATCGACAAAACCTTTGGGTTGTACCATATACAAATCTTCCTCAATGTCTCCATTAAGGAACGCCGTTTTGACATCCATCTGCCAAATCTCATAATCGAAAAATGCAGCTATTGCTAACAAAATCATCACAGATTTTAGCTTCGCTACAGGTGAGAAAGTCTCATTGTAGTCAACACCTTGAATTTGTCGGAAACCCTTTTCGACAAGTCGAGCTTTATAGACAGTAATATTACCATCAGCATCTGTTTTTCTTTTGAAGATCCATTTATTCTCGACAGCCTTGCGGCTATCGAGTAAGTCTACCAAAGTCCACACTTTGTTATCATACATGGATCCCATTTCGGATTTCATGGCTTCTTGCCATTTGTTGGAGTACGGGCTCATCATCGCTTCTTCATACGTCGCGGGGTCTTCATCATTGTTGTCCACAATCATGACATTTAGACAAGGATCATACCAATCAGGAGTGGCACGTTCCCTTGTCGATCTGCGAGGTTCAGTAGTTTCCTCGTTCGAAGTTTCATGATCATTATCATTAGCTTCCTCTGTTGCCGGTGAAGGTGGCACAGGAATAACTTCCGGTACTGCGCTACTCTGATCAACTAGTGAAGATTCATCAATCTCATCGAGTTCTACTTTTCTTCCAGTCACTTCTTTAGTGAGAAATCCTTTCTCAAGAAAGGTTCCGTTCTTAGCAACAAAGATTTTGCCTTCGGATCTGTGATAAAAAGTGTACCCTATAGTTTCCTTAGGGTATCCTATGAAGACACATTTCTCCGCTTTGGGTTCTAGCTTGTCCGGTTGTAACTTCTTTACATAGGCTTCGCAACCCCAAACTTTAAGGAACGACAGCTTAGGTTTCTTATTAAACCATAATTCATACGGTGTCGTTTCAACGGATTTTGATGGTGCTCTATTTAAAGTGAATGCGGCTGTCTCTAATGCATAACTCCAAAATGATAACGGGAAATCAGTAAGAGACATCATAGAACGAACCATATCTAAGAGAGTTCGATTACGATGTTCGGACACACCATTACGTTGAGGTGTTCTCGGCGGTGTCAATTGTGAAAGTATTCCGCATTTCTTTAAATGCATGCCAAACTCATAACTCAGATATTCACCTCCGCGATCAGATCGTAGAAATTTAATCTTCTTGTTACGTTGATTTTCTACCTCACTTTGGAATTTCTTAAACTTCTCGAAAGTTTCGGATTTATGTTTCATGAAATAGATATACCCATATCTACTCAGATCATTTGTGAAGGTTAGAACATAACGATAACCACTGCGCGATGCTAAACTCATTGGTCCGCACACATCGGTATGTATGATTTCCAATAGGTCAGTAGCTCGCTCCATAATACCAGAGAATGGAGTCTTAGTCATTTTTCCCATTAGACATGCTTCGCATCTATCAAGTGACTCAAAGTCAAGTGATTCAAGTAACCCATCGGTATGGAGTTTCTTCATGCGTTTCACTCCAATATGACCAAGACGATAGTGCCACATATAAGTAGAATTATCATTCAATTTAATTCGCTTAGCATCAATGTTATGTATATGTGTATCACTACTATCGAGATCTAACGGAAATAAGCCATTCTTTTCGTGTGCTCGACCATAAAAGATATTATTCATAAAAATAGAACAACCATTATTCTCGGACTTGAATGAATAACCGTCTTGCATTAAACAAGATCCAGATATAATGTTCATGCTCAACGCGGGTACAAAATAACAATTATTGAGGCTTAAAACTAATCCCGAAGGTAGATGTAGAGGAAGTGTGCCGACGACGATCACATCGACTTTGGATCCATTTCCAACGCGCATCGTCACTTCATCCTTCGGTAGTCTTCGTTTATTCTTTAGTTCCTGTTTCGAGTCACAAATATGAGCAACCGAACCGGTATCAAATACCCGGGTACTAGTACGAGAACCGAGTGAGATAAACATCTATAACATGTATATCGGATATACCTTCTTTCTTCTTCTTGACAAGGCCGCTCTTCGGATCAGCCGGATACTTGGAGCAATTACGCTTCCAGTGTCCCTTCTCCTTGCAGTAATAGCACTCGAGCATCGGGCTTAGGGCCGTTCTTAGGTTTCATAGGAGGCGTGGCAGCTTTCTTGCCACCCTTCTTGAATTTTCCCTTAGACTTGCCCCTGTTTCTTGAAGCTCGGTGGTCTTGTTGACCATCAACACTTGGTGCTCTTTCTTGATCTCAATCTCAGCAGACTTTAGCATGGCGAAGAGTTCGAGTAACTCTTTGTTCATGTTCTGCATATTGTAGTTCATCACAAAGTTCTTGTAACTAGGTAGCAGTGATTGAAGGACACGATTAATCCCCAGTCTGTTAGGAATCACTATTCCCAAGTCACTGAGTTTCTTTGCATGCCCAGTCATGATGAGCATGTGCTCACTAACGGAGCTGCCTTCTTCCATCTTGCAGCTGAAGAAGTGTTTCGATGCTTCATAGCATTCCACGGCCGCATGAGTCTCAAAGATAGCTTTCAGCTCATTGACCAACTCATGAGGATCGTGGTGCTCAAAACGTTTTTGAAGATCGGCTTCCAGACTGCATAGGATGGCACACTGAACTTGAGAGTACCGAGTTTTCCGAGTCTCGTAAACACTTTTTACTTCATCGGTTTCAGTTTCTGCAGGAGGGTACCTAGCGGTGCATCAAGCACATATTGCAGGTTTCCACCAATGAGGAAGATCCTCACATGAAGGAACCAGTCGGTGAAGTTGCTACCGTTCTTCTTAAGCTTTTCTTTCTCTAGGAACTGGTTAAAATTGATTGGGGACGCCATATCTACAACATATATTTGCAATAGTTTAGACTAAGTTTATGATAAATTGAGTTCAAATTTTAATTCAACATAATTAAAAACTAGGTGAACTCCCACTCAAAACAATATCCCTCGAATTGTCTTAGAGCATCTCCACTCGTTGGCGCTCCCCACGGCGAAACCCGGACGAAACAACCGCCGGATTGGACGAAATAAAGTCGTGGGGAGTACCGTATTTCCAGTCGTCCACCCGGAGTTCGGCGGACATAGTTTAAATTCAAACAAAGCGTCGTCCCGCACTACAAGTACGGCCAGTTGATCGGCAAAAGGAGCAAAAGGATCAGCAACAGATCGGCGATCGGAGGGAAATTACACGGAAACAGGCTCATCGGCAGTCCCGGCCGGCACGGCGGTATCCGACGGACCAGTTTCCTCACACGCTGTGGCCGAAGCGGCTGCGGCAGTCGACGACGAAGCAGCGGCAGTCAACGTTGAAGCAGCGGCAGTCGATGAGGTAGACAGTGAGGAAGACGAGGTAGGAGCCGGCGGAGACGACGAAGGACTGGCCGGAGTGGCTCGGAGGATGTTGCTGCGGTGGCCCTGGTACCGATTCCTCGTCTCCTCGTCCATCAGTTCCATGTTGCCGCCACCCATCAGGAACGCCAAGTCTGTGTTCCTCTTCTTCGCTGCCGCCGTCGTCTTCAGCAGGGCGATCCGGACGCCTTGGTTGGCTAGCATCTCCCGCCACCTGCCGTCGAACTTGTCATTCCTCCCGTCGGCGTGCGACCTCAAGTTGGCCCAGCACTTGTCGATCGACGCCCGCATCTCGTCGGCGGGATTGCCCGTCTTTTTGAGCTCTTTGAGCTTCTTCTAGCCGAGTTCAGGGCGCCCTTCCACCGCGCCAGCCGCCGGAGCGTCGGGGTTGTACTGCTCGGTCTTGCTATTCGAGAGGGTCATGCGGGTTTCCTTCCACCTCTCGCAGTTCTCGAGGCGGGCGTAGACGTTCAGGAACTTGAACTGCATGCCGGTGTCATCCGTGTACATGTCCAAAGCACGGCGCGGCTGGGGAAAAAGAGTACGGCGATACGGGTCAGCTCACGACGATGTACACGGTGCACAGCAAACCTCGGTGATGCAGGGTCGACGGAGCATACCTTTTGCTCAGAGTCGTGGCCGCTGATCGGCCGTTCTTCGACCTCCTCCTGTATGCCGTGCCATTTGCTGCACGCCGTCTGCATGATCCCCCAATGGGTGACCATTGCCTTGTCTCCCCGGTACACGTTCATGTTCGTCTTGGTTAAGTAGGGATCGATGAGTTTGCGTTCGTCGTACGCCTGCTTCACTCGAAGCCAATATGTGTCGAACGACTGATTGGCCCCGGTTATGCCGTTCATGGAAACGGTCATCCAAGCTTCGGTGAGGCACTCCTCTTCCTTCGGTGTCCATTTGATACGCGGTTCGGCAGGCGGCGAGTCCTTCTTCCTCTTCTTCTTCTTCCCCTTCGACGGGTTGGCGGCGGCTTGAGTTGGCTCTTCTTCTTCTTCTTCTTCTTCTTCTTCTTCTTCTTCTTCTTCTTCTTCTTCTTCTTCTTCTTCTTCTTCTTCTTCTTCTTCTTCTTCTTCTTCTTCTTCTTCTTCTTCTTCTTCTTCTTCTTCTTCGTCTTCTTCTTCGACGACTTGGCTTCCATCGGCAACATCCTCCCCATGCTCGTTGCGCGCCGCGACAGCTGCCGTCGCCCTCGCCTCCTCTTGCATGAAGAACCCCGGGCTCGCAGCGGTGGCCATGGAGCCGAAGGTGATCATCTCGTGGATCTCCTCTTCGTTCGGCGCCGCCATCGCACCGAACGGGAGCGGCCCTCGTCGCATGGCCGGCGGGGTGCCCTCGAACTGGCCGCCGCTGCCGACGTCAAGCTCGGGCGGCGACGGCGTGAACCTGGACGGTTGGACGTAGGCGCCCTCTTGGAACATGGCAGGCGGCGACGGCGAGTACATCGAAGGGGAGAAGGACGACGGGGAACTGCTTGTACCTTGCGCCGGCCATTGGCCGGGGAACATGGCGCCGCCGCCACCGCCGGGAACATGGTCCATGCTCATGGCCATGCTGATCTTCCTCGCTTGTTCGTCCTGGGCTGCCGCCCTCTTGGCGGCGGCTTTTTTCACCCTCTCCGCCCTGCCGCTTGTTTCCACCTCGCGCCGTTTCTCGTCCGCCGCCCACTCTGCGTTCATCATGCCCGGCGGCCGCTCCTTCTTCGCCCGCGGCTTCCTCGTCGTCGCCTTCGGTGGCATTGTGGTGGACGAGAGTCGAGGAGGAGAGCGGTGGTGGACGAGAAGACGACGCCGAGAACTGGAACTGGAAGACGAGGAGGAGAATGGACAAATTCGGCGGGAGAGAATGGGGATATGCAAGCAAATTGGAGGGAATGGGGATATGCAAGCAAATTGGAGGGAAAATCGACAGGATTTGGTTTTCCTGTCGCCGACTACGCGGGTCCACACGACGTTTCGCGCCAACATCTTTCGTCCGGAGTCCCCGAGCGCGCCCTGGGGGACCGGGGATGGCGTGGGCTCGCCGGATGGATGAAGGGCCAAATCCGGACGAAAACGAGGAACCGGGGGCGCGACTGGACCGATTTACGCCGTCCGGATGGAAAAAACGTCGCTCGGGGGCCTCATCGGGGAGACGAGTGGAGATGCTCTTAGTGATCACACGAACCAAATCCACCACACCTAAGTCCGATCATCACGAGACAAGATGTAATTTCAATGGCGAACACTCAAAGTGTTCATCATATCAATCATATGATTCATGCTCTACCTTTCGGTATCACGTGTTCCGAGATCATGTCTGTACATGCTAGGTTCGTCAAGGCAACCTTAGTATCCGCATGTGCAAAACTGGCTTGCACCCGTTGTATGCACTTGTTGATTCTATCACACCCGATCATCACGAGATGCTTCGAAACAACAAGTCTTGGCAATGGTGCTACTAATGATGAACACTTTATTATCTTGATATTTTAGTGAGGGGGATCATCTTATAATGCTACCGTCGCGATCTAAGCAAAATAAGATGCATAAAAGGATTAACATCACATGCAGTTCATATGTGATATGATATGGCCCCTTTGTCTTTGCGCCTTTGATCTTCATCTCCAAAGCACGGACATGATCTCCATCATCAACGGGCATGATCTCCATCATCGTCGGCGTAGCTTCAAGGTCAATGGCGCCGTCTTCATGATTGTTCACCTCATGTAGCAACTATTACAACTACTTTGAAATACTACTCAACATGAAATTTAAAGACAACCATAAGGCTCCTGCCGGTTGCCACAATACAATAATGATCATCTCATACATATTCATCATCACATTATGGCCATATCACATCACCAAACCCTGCAAAAACAAGTTAGACATCTCTAATTTGGTTTGTATATTTTACGTGGTTTAGGGTTTTCGAGAGATATCTAATCTACCTACGAACATGAACCACAACGGTGTTACTAGTGTTGTAAATAGAAGAGTAAATTGAATCTTCACTATAGTAGGAGAGACAGACACCCGCAAAGCCACTTATGCAATACAAGTTGCATGTCGAGTGTGGAGCAAATCTCATGAACGCGGTCATGTAAAGTTAGCACGAGCCGCTTCATCCCACTATGCCACAAAGATGCAAAGTACTCAAACTAAAGACAACATAAGCATCAACGCCCACAAAACCATTGTGTTCTACTCGTGCAACCATCTATGCATAGACACGGCTCTGATACCACTGAAGGGATTCGTTGCATAGAAAACAAAAAATTTCCTACCGCGAGAACGCAGTCCAAGCCAAGATGCAATCTAGAAGACGGGAGCAACGAGGGGATGAACGAAACTCACCCTTGAAGATTTCCAAAGCCTACAAGATGAGGCTCTTGTTGCTGCGGTAGACAATCACTTGCCGCTTGCAAAAGCGCGTAGAAGATCTTGACGGTGCCACAATCGGGCAGCACCTCCGTACTCGGTCACACGTTTGTTGATGAAGACGACGTCCTTCTCCCCGTTCCAGCGGGCAGCGGAAGTAGTAGCTCCTCCTTGAATCCGGCAGCACGACGGCGTGGTGGTGGTGGCGATGGAGATCTCCGGCGGAGCTTCGCTAAGCGTTGCGGGAGAGGTGGAGGAGAGGGGGCGGCTAGGGTTTGGGAGAGAGGGAGGTGGCCAGCCACTATGGCTTTGGTGTGTCCGGCCCCCTCCCCTTGCTCCTCATTATATAGGTGGAACCCCCAAGTGTTGGACTACAAGTCTTCGAATAAGACCCCAACCCAAAACCTTCCATGTGTAGGGAAATCTACCCAAGGTGGGACTCCCACCTCAAGTGGGATTCCCACCCTTCCATGAGGGGGGGGGGGTGGCCGGCCCCCTTGGTGGAGTCCACCTTGGAATCCCCCCTCTAGGGTTGGCCGGCCATGGGTGGCGGAGTCCCACCGGGACTCTGATGCGTGCAGTTGACACGTCCGTTGGGAACCCCAAGAGGAAGGTGTGATGCGCACAGCGGCAAGTTTCCCTCAGTAAGAAACCAAGGTTTAATCGAACCAGTAGGAGTCAAGAAGCACGTTGAAGGTTGATGGCGGCGGGATGTAGTGCGGCGCAACACCGGAGATTCCGGCGCCAACGTGGAACCTGCACAACACAACCAAAGTACTTTGCCCCAACGAAACAGAGTGAGGTTGTCAATCTCACCGGCTTGCTCGTAACAAAGGATTAACCGTATTGTGTGGAAGATGATTGTTTGCGAAAAACGAGTAAAACAGTATTGCAAGTAGATTGTATTTCGAGTATAGAGAATTGGACCGGGGTCCACAGTTCACTAGAGGTGTCTCTCCCATAAGATAAACAGCATGTTGGGTGAACAAATTACGGTTGGGCAATTGAAAAATAAAGAGGGCATGACCATGCACATACATATTATGATGAGTATTGTGAGATTTAATTGGGCATTACGACAAAGTACATAGACCGCTATCCGAGCATGCATCTATGCCTAAAAAGTCCACCTTCGAGGTTATCATCCGAACCCCTCCAGTATTAAGTTGCTAACAACGGACAATTGCATTAAGTATTGCGCGTAATGTAATCAGTGACTACATCCTCGAACATAGCACCAATGTTTTATCCCTAGTGGCAACAAGCACATCCATAACCTTAGAGGTTCTTGTCACTCCTCCAGATTCACGGAGACATGAACCCACTATCGAGCATAAATACTCCCTCTTGGAGTTACTAGCATCAACTTGGCCAAAGCATCTACTAATAACGGAGAGCATGCAAGATCATAAACAACACATAGACATAACTTTGATAATCAACATAATATAGTATTCTCTATTCATCGGATCCCAACAAACGCAACATATAGAATTACAGATAGATGATCTTGATCATGTTAGGCAGCTCACAAGACCCGACAATTAAGCACAATGGGGAGAAGACAACCATCTAGCTACTGCTATGGACCCATAGTCCGGGGGTAGACTACTCACTCATCACTCCGGAGGCGACCATGGCGGTGAAGAGTCCTCCGGGAGATGATTCCCCTCTCCGGCAGGGTGCCGGAGGCGATCTCCTGAATCCCCCGAGATGGGATTGGCGGCGGCGGCGTCTCTGGAAGGTTTTCCGTATCGTGGCTCTCGGTACTGGGGGTTTCGCGACGGAGGCTTTAAGTAGGCGGGAGGGCAGGTCAAGAGGCGGCACGAGGGGCCCACACTACAGGCCGGCGCGGCCAGGGCCTGGGCCGCGCCGCCCTAGGGTGTGGCCACCTCGTGGCCCCACTTCGTCTCCTCTTCGGTCTTCTGGAAGCTTCGTGGCAAAATAGGACCCTGGGCGTTGATTTCGTCCAATTCCGAGAATATTTCGTTACTAGGATTTCGAAACCAAAAACAGCAGAAAACAACGAATCGGCTCTTCGGCATCTTGTTAATAGGTTAGTTCCGTAAAATGCACGAATATGACATAAAGTGTGCATAAAACATGTAGATATCATCAATAATGTGGCATGGAACACAAGAAATTATCGATACGCCGGAGACGTATCAGCATCCCCAAGCTTAGTTCTCGCTCGTCCCGAGCAGGTAAAACGATAACAAAGATAATTTCTGGAGTGACATGCCATCATAACCTTGATCATACTATTTGTAAAGCATATGTAGTGAATGCAGCGATCAAAACAATGTATATGACATGAATAAACAAGTGAATCATAAAGCAAAGACTTTTCATGAATAGCACTTCAAGACAAGCATCAATAAGTCTTGCATAAGAGTTAACTCATAAAGCAATAATTCATAGTAAAAGCATTGAAGCAACACAAAGGAAGATTAAGTTTCAGCGGTTGCTTTCAACTTATAACATGTATATCTCATGGATATTGTCAACATAGAGTAATATAGTAAGTGCAATATGCAAGTATGTAGGAATCAATGCACAGTTCACACAAGTGTTTGCTTCTTGAGGTGGAGAGAAATAGGTGAACTGACTCAACATAAAAGTAAAAGAATGGTCCTCCATAGAGGAAAGCATCGATTGCTATATTTGTGCTAGAGCTTTTATTTTGAAAACATGAAACAATTTTGTCAACGGTAGTAATAAAGCATATGTATCATGTAAATTATATCTTACAAGTTGCAAGCCTCATGCATAGTATACTAATAGTGCCCGCACCTTGTCCTAATTAGCTTGGACTACCGGATCATCGCAATACACATGTTTTAACCAAGTGTCACAATGGGGTACCTCCATGCCGCCTGTACAAAGGTCTAAGGAGAAAGCTCGCATTTTGGATTTCTCGCTATTGATTATTCTCAACTTAGACATCCATACCGGGACAACATGGACAACAGATAATGGACTCCTCTTTAATGCATAAGCATGTGGCAACAATTATTATTCTCATATGAGATTGAGGATATATGTCCAAAACTGAAACTTCCACCATGAATCATGGCTTTAGTTAGCGGCCCAATGTTCTTCTCTAACAATATGCATGCTTAACCATAAGGTGGTAGACCTCCCTTACTTCAGACAAGACGAACATGCATAGCAACTCACATGATATTCAACAAAGAATAGTTGATGGCGTCCCCAGAAACATGGTTATCGCACAACAAGCAACTTAATAAGAGATAAAGTGCATAAGTACATATTCAATACCACAATAGTTTTTAAGCTATTTGTCCCATGAGCTATATATTGCAAAGGCGAATGATGGAATTTAAAGGTAGCACTCAAGCAATTTACTTTGGAATGGCGGAGAAATACCATGTAGTAGGTAGGTATGGTGGACACAAATGGCATAGTGGTTGGCTCAAGTATTTTGGATGCATGAGAGGTATTCCCTCTCGATACAAGGTTTAGGCTAGCAAGGCTTATTTGAAACAAACACAAGGATGAACCGGTGCAGCAAAACTCACATAAAAGACATATTGTAAACATTATAAGACTCTACACCGTCTTCCTTGTTGTTCAAACTCAATACTAGAAATTATCTAGACCTTAGAGAAACCAAATATGCAAACCAAATTTTAGCATGCTCTATGTATTTCTTCATTAATGGGTGCAAAGTATATGATGCAAGAGCTTAAACATGAGCACAACAATTGCCAAGTATCACATTATCCAAGACATTATAGCAAATTACTACATGTATCATTTTCCAATTCCAACCATATAACAATTTAACGAAGAAGAAACTTCGCCATGAATATTATGAGTAGAGCCTAAGGACATACTTGTCCATATGCTACAGCGGAGCGTGTCTCTCTCCCATACAGTGAATTCTAGGATCCATTTTATTCAAACAAAACAAAAAACAAAAACAAACCAACGCTCCAAGCAAACCACATAAGATGTGATGGAATAAAAATATAGTTTCAGGGGAGGAACCTGATAATGTTGTCGATGAAGAAGGGGATGCCTTCGACATCCCCAAGCTTAGACGCTTGAGTCTCCTTAATATATGCAGGGTTGAACCACCGGGGCATCCCCAAGCTTAGAGCTTTCACTCTCCTTGATCATGTTGCATCATACTCCTCTCTTGATCCTTGAAAACTTCCTCCACACCAAACTTAGAACAACTCATTAGAGGGTTAGTGCACAATCAAAATATACATGTTCAGAGGTGACATAATCATTCTTAACACTTCTGGACATTGCACAAAGCTACTGAAAGTCAATGGAATCGAAATATCCATCAAACATAACAAAACTGGCAATGCGAAATAAAAGGCAGAATCTGTCAAAACAGAACAGTTCATATTGACGAATTTTATCGAGGTACCAGACTTGCTCAAATGAAAATGCTCAAATTTAATGAAAGTTGCGTACCTATCTGTGGATCACTCACGGAAATTGGCATAATTTTCTGAGTTACCTACGGAGAAAACAGCCCAGATTCGTGACAGCAAAGAAATCTGTTTCTGCGCAGTAATCCAAATCTAGTATGAACTTTACTATCAACGACTTTACTTGGCACAATAAAACACTAAACTAAGATAAGGAGAGGTTACTACAGTAGTAAACAACTTCCAAGACACAATAAAAACAAAGTACTGTAGTAAAAACCATGGGTTGTCTCCCATAAGCGCTTTTCTTTAACGCCTTTCAGCTAGGCGCAGAAAGTGTGTATCAAGTATTATCAAGAGACGAAGTGTCAACATCATAATTTGTTCTAATAATAGAATCAAAAGGTAACTTCATTCTCTTTCTAGGGAAGTGTTCCATACCTTTCTTTAGAAGAAATTGATATTTAATATTACCTTCCTTCATATCAATAGTAGCACCAACAGTTCGAAGAAAAGGTCTTCCCAATATAATGGGGCAAGATGCATTGCATTCAATATCCAAGACAACAAAATCAACGGGGACAAGGTTATTGTTAACGGTAATGCGAACATTATCAACTTTCCCCAAAGGTTTCTTTGTAGAATGATCAGCAAGATTAACATCCAAATAACAATTTTTTAGCGGTGGCAAGTCAAGCATATTATAGATTTTCTTAGGCATAACGGAAATACTTGCACCAAGATCACATAAAGCATTACAATCAAAATCTTTAACCTTCATCTTAATGATGGGCTCCCAACCATCCTCTAGCTTTCTAGGAATAGAGGCTTCGCGCTCTAGTTTCTCTTCTCTAGCTTTTATGAGAGCATTTGTAATATGTTGCGTGAAAGCCAAATTTATAGCACTAGCATTAGGACTTTTAGCAAGTTTTTGCAAGAACTTTATAACTTCAGAGATGTGGCAATCATCAAAATTCAAACCATTATAATCTAAAGCAATGGGATCATCATCCCCAATGTTGGAAAAAATTTCAGCAGCTTTATCACAGGCAGTTTCAGCAGTTTTACAGTTTTAGGCAGTTTTGTACGCTTTGCACTAGGAGTAGAAACGTTGCCAACACCAAATATTTTACTATTAATAGTAGGAGGTGCAGCAATATGTGAAGAGTCAACATTACTTGTGGTGGTAATAATCCAAACTTTAGCTACATTTTTCTCTTTAGCTAGTTTTTCATTTTCTTCTCTATCCCACCTAGCACGCAATTCAGCCATTAATCTTATATTCTCATTAATTCTAACTTGGATGGCATTTGCTGTAGTAACAATTTTATTTTCAATATCCCTATTAGGCATAACTTTCGATTTCAAAAGATCAACATCGGAGGCAAGACTATCAACTTTAGAAGCAAGTATATCAATTTTCCCAAGCTTTTCTTCAACAGATTTGTTAAAAGCAGTTTGTGTACTAATAAATTCCTTAAGCATGGCTTCAAGTCCAGGGGGTACACTCCTATTATTGTTGTAAGAATTCCCATAAGAATTACCATAACCATTACCATTAGCAGAAGGATATGGCCTATAGTTATTACTAGAATTGTTCCGGTAAGCATTGTTGTTGAAATTATTATTTTTAATGAAGTTTACATCAACACGTTCTTCTTGTGCAACCAATGAAGCTAATGGAACATTATTAGGATCAATATTAGTCCTATCATTCACAAGCATAGACATAATAGCATCAATCTTATCACTCAAGGAAGAGGTTTCTTCGACGGAATTTACCTTCTTACCTTGTGGAGCTCTTTCCGTGTGCCATTCAGAGTAATTAATCATCATATTATCAAGGAGCTTTGTTGCTTCACCAAGAGTGATGGACATAAAGGTACCTCCAGCAGCTGAATCCAATAGGTTCCGCGAAGAAAAATTCAGTCCTGCATAAAAGGTTTGGATGATCATCCAAGTAGTCGATCCATGGGTTGGGCAATTTTTAACCAAAGATTTCATTCTTTCCCATGCTTGTGCAACATGCTCAGTATATAATTGTTTAAAATTCATTATGCTACTCCTCAAAGATATAATTTTAGCAGGGGGATAATATCTACCAATAAAAGCATCCTTGCATTTAGTCCATGAATCAATACTATTCTTAGGCAGAGATAGCAACCAATCTTTAGCTCTTCCTCTTAATGAGAAAGGGAACAATTTTAATTTTATAATGTCACCATCTACATCTTTATATTTTTGCATTTCACACAATTCAACAAAATTATTAAGATGGGCAGCAACATCATCAGAACTAACACCAGAAAATTGCTCTCGCATAACAAGATTCAGTAAAGCATGTTTAATTTCAAAGAATTCTGCTGTAGTAGCAGGTGGAGCAATAGGTGTGCATAAGAAATCATTATTATTTGTGGTTGTGAAGTCACACAACTTAGTATTTTCAGGGGTGGCCATTTTAGCAGTAGTAAATAAAGCAAACTAGATAAAGTAAATGCAAGTATCAAATTTTTTTTTGTGTTTTTGATATAGCAAACAAGATAGCAAATAAAGTAAAACTAGCAACTAAATTTTTTGTATTTTGATTTAGTGCAGCAAACAAAGTAGTAAATAAAACTAAGCAACACAAAAACAAAGTAAAGAGATTGGGATGTGGAGACTCCCCTTGCAGCGTGTCTTGATCTCCCCGGCAACGGCGCCAGAAATTTTGCTTGATGCGTGCAGTTGACACGTCCGTTGGGAACCCCAAGAGGAAGGTGTGATGCGCACAGCGGCAAGTTTCCCTCAGTAAGAAACCAAGGTTTAATCGAACCAGTAGGAGTCAAGAAGCACGTTGAAGGTTGATGGCGGCGGGATGTAGTGCGGCGCAACACCGGAGATTCCGGCGCCAACGTGGAACCTGCACAACACAACCAAAGTACTTTGCCCCAACGAAACAGTGAGGTTGTCAATCTCACCGGCTTGCTCGTAACAAAGGATTAACCGTATTGTGTGGAAGATGATTGTTTGCAGAAAACAGTAAAACAGTATTGCAGTAGATTGTATTTCAGTATAGAGAATTGGACCGGGGTCCACAGTTCACTAGAGATGTCTCTCCCATAAGATAAACAACATGTTGGGTGAACAAATTACAGTTGGGCAATTGACAAATAAAGAGGGCATGACCATGCACATACATATTATGATGAGTATTGTGAGATTTAATTGGGCATTACGACAAAGTACATAGACCGCTATCCAGCATGCATCTATGCCTAAAAAGTCCACCTTCAGGTTATCATCCGAACCCCCTCCAGTATTAAGTTGCTAACAACAGACAATTGCATTAAGTATTGCGCGTAATGTAATCAGTGACTACATCCTCGAACATAGCACCAATGTTTTATCCCTAGTGGCAACAAGCACATCCATAACCTTAGAGGTTCTTGTCACTCCTCCAGATTCACGGAGACATGAACCCACTATCGAGCATAAATACTCCCTCTTGGAGTTACTAGCATCAACTTGGCCAAAGCATCTACTAATAACGGAGAGCATGCAAGATCATAAACAACACATAGACATAACTTTGATAATCAACATAATATAGTATTCTCTATTCATCGGATCCCAACAAACGCAACATATAGAATTACAGATAGATGATCTTGATCATGTTAGGCAGCTCACAAGACCCGACAATTAAGCACAATGGGGAGAAGACAACCATCTAGCTACTGCTATGGACCCATAGTCCAGGGGTAGACTACTCACTCATCACTCCGGAGGCGACCATGGCGGTGAAGAGTCCTCCGGGAGATGATTTCCCTCTCCGGCGAGGTGCCGGAGGCGATCTCCCGAATCCCCCGAGATGGGATTGGCGGCGGCGGCGTCTCCGGAAGGTTTTCCGTATCGTGGCTCTCGGTACGGGGGTTTCGCGACGGAGGCTTTAAGTAGGCGGAAGGGCAGGTCAAGAGGCGGCACGAGGGGCCCACACTACAGGCCGGCGCGGCCGGGGCACTGGGCCGCGCCGCCCTAGGGTGTGGCCACCTCGTGGCCCCACTTCGTCTCCTCTTCGGTCTTCCGGAAGCTTCGTGGCAAAATAGGACCACTGGGCGTTGATTTCTTCCAATTCCGAGAATATTTCGTTACTAGGATTTCTGAAACCAAAAACAGCGAGAAAATAGCAATTGGCTCTTCGGCATCTTGTTAATAGGTTAGTTCCAGAAAATGCACGAATATGACATAAAGTGTGCATAAAACATGTAGATATCATCAATAATGTGGCATGGAACACAAGAAATTATCGATACGTCGGAGACGTATCAGACTCCGCCTTCCAAAGTGAATTCTTCCGAACTTTTCTAGAACCTTCCATAAATTCACCGGATCATTTTAAAACTTATAAAATGACTTCCTATATATGAATCTTATTCTCCGGACCATTCCGGAACTCCTTGTTATGTCCGGGATCCCATCCGAGACTTCGAACAATACTTCGAACTCCGTTCCATATTCAAGTTCTACTATTACAACATCAAACCTTAAGTGTGTCACCCTACGGTTCGTGAACTATGTGGACATGGGTGAGAACTCTCTCCGACCAATAACCAATAGCGGGATCTGGAGATCCATAATGGCTCCCACATATTCAACGATGACTTATTGATCGAATGAACCATTCACATACGATACCAATTCCCTTTGTCACGCGATATTTTACTTGTCCGAGGTTTGATCATCTGGTATCTCTCTATACCTTGTTCAACCTCGTCTCCGACAAGTACTCTTTACTCGTACCGTGGTACGTGGTCTCTTATGAACTTATTCATATGCTTGCAAGACATTAGACGACATTCCACCGAGAGGGCCCAGAGTATATCTATCCATCATCAGGATGGACAAATCCCACTGTTGATCCATATGCCTCAACTTATACTTTCCGGATACTTAATCCCACCTTTATAACCACCCATTTACGCAGTGAAGTTTGATGTAATCAAAGTACCTTTCCGGTATAAGTGATTTACATGATCTCATGGTCGAAAGGACTAGGTAACTATGTATCGAAAGCTTATAGCAAATAACTTAATACCGTGATCTTATGCTACGCTTAATTGGGTGTGTCCATTACATCATTCATATAATGATATAACCTTGTTATTAATAACATCCAATGTTCATGATTATGAAACTAATCATCCATTAATCAACAAGCTAGTTAAGAGGCTTACTAGGGACTCATTGTTGTTTACATAACACACATGTATCAATGTTTCGGTTAATACAGTTATAGCATGGTATATAAACATTCATCATAAACATAAAGATATATAATAACCACTTTTATTATTGCCTCTTGGGCATATCTCCAACAATTGGTCCCCGCCCGTGGAATGTGGTCCATAAAATTTATTATAAACTTATGCAATTTTATTATTTTTGTTGCACTTAATTTTGCATTCTAAATTAGCACAACAGTAATGTATATTGTTGGTACCGTCCATGTCTAAGAGGGAGACACGTGCAAGCTTGCGCGCACCGACGACAGTGAGGTGGGTGACCAAATCCCCGTCAAGTCTATTTTGCATCACCGAGCACACGCGACCCCGTAGTCTAGGCCTCTAGGTCATGGGTGAACAACACGGGGAAGCGTGGCTTGATAGCTCCTCCTGCGAGCCAAGCGTCGAGCTACAATGAAGAGTGGCACCCATCGGCGATGTATGATACGCGTACAGCACGCGTCCATTGGGAACCCCAAGAGGAAGGTGTGATGCGTACAGCGGCAAGTTTCCCTCAGTAAGAAACCAAGGTTTATCGAACCAGTAGGAGCCAAGAAGCACGTTGAAGGTTGATGGCGGCGGAGTGTAGTGCGGCGCAACACTAGGGATTCCGGCGCCAACGTGGAACCTGCACAACACAACCAAAATACTTTGCCCCAACGTAACAGTGAGGTTGTCAATCTCACCGGCTTGCCGTAACAAAGGATTAGATGTATAGTGTGGATGATGATGTTTGCGAGAGAACAAGTAAGAACAAGTATTGCAGTAGATTGTATTCGATGTAAAGAATGGACCGGGATCCACAGTTCACTAGTGGTGTCTCTCCAATAAGAAATAGCATGTTGGGTGAACAAATTACAGTTGGGCAATTGACAAATAAAGATGGCATGACAATGCACATACATATTATGATGAGTAGTGTGAAATTTAATTGGGTATTACGACAAAGTACATAGACCGCTATCCAACATGCATCTATGCCTAAAAAGTCCACCTTCGGGTTAGCGTCCGCACCCCTTCCAGTATTAAGTTGCAAACAACAGACAATTGCATTAAGTATGGTGCGTAATGTAATCAACACAAATATCCTTAGACAAAGCATTGATTTTTTATCCCTAGTGGCAACAAGACATCCACAACATTAGAACTTTCTCGTCATCGTCCCAGATTTAATGGAGGCATGAACCCACTATCGAGCATAAATACTCCCTCTTGGAGTTACAAGTAACGACTTGGCCAGAGCCTCTACTAATAACGGAGAGCATGCAAGATCATAAACAACACATATATGATAGATTGATAATCAACATAACATAGTATTCCATATTCATCGGATCCCAACAAACGCAACATGTAGCATTACAAATAGATGATCTTGATCATGTTAGGCAGCTCACAAGATCCGACAATGATAGCACAATGAGGAGAAGACAACCATCTAGCTACTGCTATGGACCCATAGTCTAGGGGTGAACTACTCACACATCACTCCGGAGGCGACCATGGCGGTGAAGAGTCCTCCGGGAGATGATTCCCCTCTCCGGCAGGGTGCCGGAGGCGATCTCCTGAATCCCCCGAGATGGGATTGGCGGCGGCGGCGTCTCTGGAAGGTTTTCCGTATCGTGGCTCTTGGTATTGGGATATTCGCGATGAAGGCTATATGTAGGCAGAAGACTATATGCCGGAAAATTTATAAATATTACATAAAGTGTGTATAAAACATGTGAGTATCATCATAAAAGTAGCATGGAACATAAGAAATTATCGATACGTTGGAGACGTATCAGCATCCCCAAGCTTAGTTCCTACTCGTCCCCGAGTAGGTATTGTCATAAAACGTTGGAGAAGTATTCCCTCTCAGTACAAGGCTTAGGCTAGCAAGGTTGTTTGAAGCAAACACAAGTATGAACTGGTACAACAAAACTTACATAAGAATATATTGCAAGCATTATAAGACTCTACACTGTCTTCCTTGTTGTTCAAACCCTTACTAGAAAATATCTAGACCTTGGAGAGACCAATCATGCAAACCAAATTTTAGCAAGATCTATGTATTTCTTCACTAATAGGTGCAAAGTATATGATGCAAGAGCTTAAACATGATCCATATGAGCACAAAAATTGTCAAGTATCAAATTATTCAAGAAATTATACCAATTAACACATGTAACATTTCCTGTTTCCAACCATATAACAATTAACGAAGCAGTTTCAACCTTCGCCATGAACATTAAGAATAAAGCTAAGGACATATATGTTCATATGCAACAGCGAAGCGTGTCTTTCTCCCACACAATGAATGCTAAGATCCAATTTTATTCAAACAAAACAAGAACAAAAGCATACAGACGCTCCAAGTACAGCACATAAGATGTGATGGAATAAAAATATAGTTTCACTAGAGGAACCTGATAATGTTGTCGATGAAGAAAGGGATTCCTTGGGCATCCCCAAGCTTAGATGCTTGAGTCTTCTTGAAATATGCAGGGATGAACCACCGGGGGCATCCCAAAGCTTAGAGCTTTCACTCTCCTTGATCATATTGTATCATCCTCTTCTCTTGATCCTTGAAAACTTCCTCCACACCAAACTCAAAACAACTCATTAGAGGGTTAGTGCATAATCAAAAATTCACATGTTCAGAGGTGACATAATCATTCTTAACACTTCTGGACATTGCACAAAGCTACTGAAAGTTAATGGAACAAAGAAACCCATCAAATATAGCAAAACCGGCAATGCGAAATAAAAGGCAGAATCTATCAAAACAGAACAGTCCGTAAAGACGGATTTTTTAGGTGCACCAGACTTGCTCAAATGAAAATGCTCAAACTGAATGAAAGTTGTGTACATATCTGAGGATTACTCACGTAAATTGGCAGATTTTTCTGAGTTACCTACAGAGAATACTACTCAAATTCGTGACAGCAAGAAATCAAGTTTCACGCAAGTAATCCAAATCTAGCATGAACCTTACTATCAAAGACTTTACTTGGCACAATAATGCAATAAAATAAAGATAAGGAGAGGTTGCTACAGTAGTAACAACTTCCAAGACTCAAATATAAAACAAAAGTGCAGAAGTAAAATCATGGGTTGTCTCCCATAAGTGCTTTTCTTTAACGCCTTTCAGCTAGGCGCGGAAAGTGTGTATCAAGTGTTATCAAGAGATGAAGCATTAACATCATAATTTGTTCTAATGATAGAATCAAAAGGTAACTTCATTCTCTTTCTAGGTAAGTGTTCCATACCTTTCTTGAGAGGAAATTGATATTTAATATTACCTTCCTTCATATCAATAATAGCACCAACAGTTCGAACAAAAGGTCTTCCCAATATAATGGGACAAGATGCATTGCATTCAATATCCAACACAACAAAATCAACGGGGACAAGGTTATTGTTAACCGTAATGCGAACATTATCAATCCTCCCCAAAGGTTTCTTTGTAGGGTTACCAGCAAGATTAACATCCAAATAACAATTTTTCAATGGTGGCAAATCAAGCATATTATAGATTTTCCTAGGCATAACGGAAATACTTGCACCAAGATCACATAAAGAATTACAATCAAAATCATTGACCTTCATCTTAATGATGGGCTCCCAACCATCCTCTAGCTTCCTAGGAATAGAAGTTTCATGATTTAATTTCTCTTCTCTAGCTTTTATGAGAGCATTTGTAATATGTTTTGTAAAGGCCAAATTTATAGCACTAGCGTTGGGACTTTTAGCAAGTTTTTGTAAGAACTTTATAACTTCAGAGATGTGACAATCATCAAAATCTAAACCATTATGATCTAAAGCAATGGGGTCATTGTCCCCAACATTTGAAAAAAATTCAGCAGTTTTATCACAAGCAGTTTTAGCAGTTTTAGCAGTTTCAGGCAGTTTTGCAAGCTTTGTATTAGGAGTAGAAACATTGCCAACACCAATTATTTTACCATTGATAGTAGAAGGTGTAGCAACATGTGAAGCATTATCATTACTAGTGGTGGTAATAGTCCAAACTTTAGCTACATTATTCTCTTTAGCATTTTCTTCTCTTTCCCACTGATGTCTACGCCCCCTCCTTTTCCTGTAGACAGTGTTGGGCCTCCAAGAGCAGAGGTTTGTAGAACAGCAGCAAGTTTTCCCTTAAGTGGATCACCCAAGGTTTATCGAACTCAGGGAGGAAGAGGTCAAAGATATCCCTCTCATGCAACCCCGCAACCACAAAGCAAGAAGTCTCTTGTGTCCCCAACACACCTAATAGGTGCACTAGTTCGGCGAAGAGATAGTGAAATACAGGTGGTATGAATAAGTAGTAGCAACGGCACCGGAAAAGTGCTTTGCCCAGGACGAGTAAACAAGCAGTAGTAACGCAGCAGTAGTAACGCAAAGAAACAAGTAAACAAGCAGCGATAGCGATATTTAGGAACAAGGCCTAGGGATCATACTTTCACTAGTGGACACTCTCAACATTGATCACATAACAGAATAGATAAATGCATACTCTACACTATTTTGTTGGATGATGAACACCATTGCGTAGGATTACACGAACCCTCAATGCCGGAGTTAACAAGCTCCACAATTCAATGTTCATATTTAAATAACCTTAGAGTGCATGAAAGATCAACACGACTAAACCAAGTACTAACATAGCATGCACACTGTCACCTTCACACTATGTAGGAGGAATAGATCACATCAATACCATCATAGCAATAGTTAACTTCATAATCTACAAGAGATCACAATCATAGCCTACGCCAAGTACTAACACGGATGCACACACTGTCACCATTACACCGTGCAGGAGGAATAAACTACTTTAATAACATCACTAGAGTAGCACATAGATGAATTGTGATACAAAACACATTGCAATCATAAAGAGATATAAATAAGCACTTCACTATGCCATTCATAACAAGTGAATAAGTATTCTGTGAAATATAGCCTAAGAGACCCACACGGTGCACACACTCGTCACCTTTACACACGTGGGACAAGGAGTCTCCGGAGATCACATAAGTAAAATTCACTTGACTAGCATAACGACATCTAGATTACAAGCATCATCATATGAATCTCAATCATGTAAGGCAGCTCATGAGATTATTGTATTGAAGTACATAGGAGAGAGATGAACCACATAGCTACCGGTACAGCCCCGAGCCTCGATGGAGAACTACTCCCTCCTCATGGGAGACAGCAGCGTTGATGGAGATGGCGGTGGTGTCGATGGAGGAGCCTTCCGGGGGCACTTCCCCGTCCCGGCGGTGTGCCGGAACAGAGACTCCTGTCCCCCGGATCTTGGCTTCGCTATGGCGGCGGCTCTGGAAGGTTTCTCGTACCGTGGCTTTTTCGTCTCGAGGTTTTAGATCGAGGGGGCTTAAATAGGCGAAGAGGCTGCGTCAGAAGGTCGAAGGGGCGACGACACCATAAGGCGGTGCGGCCAGGGCCTGGGCCGCGCCGGCCTGTCATCTGGGGCCCATGTGGCCCCCCTCTGGCAGCTCTCGGGTGTTCTGGATGCTTCCGAAGATTCTAAGATGCTGGGCGTTGATTTCGTCCGATTCCGAGAATATTTCCTTACTAGGATTTCTGAAACCAAAAACAGCAGAAAACAGGAACTGGCCCTTCGGCATCTCGTCAATAGGTTAGTTCCGGAAAACGCATAAATATGACATAAAGTGTGCATATAACATGTAGATATCATCAATAATGTGGCATGGAACATAAGAAATTATCGATACGTCGGAGACGTATCAGCATCCCCAAGCTTAGTTCCTGCTCGTCCCGAGCAGGTAAACGATAAACAAATATAATTTCTGAAGTGACATGCCATCATAACCTTGATCATACTATTGTAAGCATATGTAATGAACGCAGCGATCAAAACAATGTAAATGACATGAGTAAACAACTGAATCATATAGCAAAGACTTTTCATGAATAGTACTTTCAAGACAAGCATCAATAAGTCTTGCATAAGAGTTAACTCATAAAGCAATAATTCAAAGTAAAGGCATTGAAGCAACACAAAGGAAGATGAAGTTTCAGCGGTTGCTTTCAACTTATAACATGTATATCTCATGGATATTGTCAATGTAAAGTAATATAACAAGTGCAATATGCAAGTATGTAGGAATCAATGCACAGTTCACGCAAGTGTTTGCTTCTTGAGATGGAGAGAAATAGGTGAACTGACTCAACAATAAAAGTAAAAGAATGGTCCTTCAAAGAGGAAAGCATCGATTGCTATATTTGTGCTAGAGCTTTGATTTTGAAAACAAGAAACAATTTTGTCAACGGTAGTAATAAAGCATATGTATCATGTAAATTATATCTTACAAGTTGCAAGCCTCATGCATAGTATACCAATAGTGCCCGCACCTTGTCCTAATTAGCTTGGACTACCGGGATTATCGCAATGCACATGTTTTAACCAAGTGTCACAAAGGGGTACCTCTATGCCGCATGTACAAAGGTCTAACGAGAAAGCTCGCATTGGATTTCTCGCTATTGATTATTCTCAACTTAGACATCCATACCGGGACAACATAGACAACAGATAATGGACTCCTCTTTTATGCATAAGCATGTAGCAACAATTAATTTTCTCATATGAGATTGAGGATATATATCCAAAACTGAAACTTCCACCATGGATCATGGCTTTAGTTAGCGGTCCAATGTTCTTCTCTAACAATATGCATGCTCCAACCATAAGGTGGTAGATCGCTCTTACTTCAGACAAGACGAACATGCATAGCAACTCACATGATATTCAACAAAGAGTAGTTGATGGCGTCCCCAGAACATGGTTATCGCACAACGAGCAACTTAATAAGAGATAAAGTGCATAAGTACATATTCAATACCACAATAGTTTTTAAGCTATTTGTCCCATGAGCTATATATTGTAAAGGTGAAGAATGGAAATTTAAAGGTAGCACTCAAGCAATTTACTTTGGAATGGCGGAGAAATACCATGTAGTAGGTAGGTATGGTGGACACAAATGGCATAGTGGTTGGCTCAAGTATTTGGGATGCATGAGAAGTATTCCTTCTCGATACAAGGTTTAGGCTAGCAAGGCTATTTGAAACAAACACAAGGATGAACCGGTGCAGCAAAACTCACATAAAAGACATATTGAAAACATTATAAGACTCTACACCTTCTTCCCTGTTGTTCAAACTCTTTACTAGAAATTATCTAGACTTTAGAGAGACCAATTATGCAAACCAAAATTTAGCAAGCTCTATGTATTTCTTCATTAATAGGTGCAAAGTATATGATGCAAGAGCTTAAACATGAGCACAACAATTGCCAAGTATCAAATTATTCAAGACATTTTAGAATTACTACATGTAGCATTTTCCAATTCCAACCATATAACAATTTAACGAAGAAGAAACTTCGCCATGAATACTATGAGTAGAGCCTAAGGACATACTTGTCCATATGCTACGATGGAGCGTGTCTCTCTCCCACAAAGTGAATGCTAGGATCCATTTTATTCAAACAAAACAAAAAACAAAAACAAACGAGACGCTCCAAGTAAAGTACATAAGATGTGGCCGAATAAAAATATAGTTTCAAGAGAAGGAACCCGATAATTTGTCGATGAAGAAGGGGATGCCTTGGGCATCCCCAAGCTTAGATGCTTGAGTCTTCTTGAAATATGCAGGGATGAACCACTGGGCATCCCCAAGCTTAGAGCTTTCACTCTTCTTGATCACATTGTATCATCCTCCTCTCTTGACCCTTGAAAACTTCCTCCACACCAAACTCGAAACAAACTCATTAGAGGGTTAGTACATAATCAAAAACTCACATGTTCAGAGGTGACATAATCATTCTTAACACTACTGGACATTGCACAAAGCTACTGAAAGTCAATGGAATCGAAATATCCATCGAACATAACAAAACTGGCAATGCGAAATAAAAGGCAGAATCTGTCAAAACAGAACAGTTCGTATTGACGAATTTTATCGAGGCACCAGACTTGCTCAAATGAAAATGCTCAAATTGAATGAAAGTTGCGTACATATCTGAGGATCACTCACGTATATTGGCATAATTTTCTGAGTTACCTACAGAGAAAACAGCCCAGATTCGTGACAGCAAAGAAATCTGTTTCTGCGCAGTAATCCAAATCTAGTATGAACTTTACTATCAATGACTTTACTTGGCACAACAAAACACTAAACTAAGATAAGGAGAGGTTACTACAGTAGTAAACAACTTCCAAGACACAAAATATAAAATAAAGGTACTGTAGCAAAATAAACACATGGGTTATCTCCCAAGAAGTTCTTTCTTTATAGCCATTAAGATGGGCTTAGCAGTTTTAATGATGCACTCGCAAGAAATAGTATTTGAAGCAAAAGAGAGCATCAAGAAACAAATCCAAAACACATTTAAGTCTAACATGCTTCCTATGCATAGGAATCTTGTAAATAAATAAGTTCATGAAGAGCAAAGTGACAAGCATAGGAAGATAAAACAAGTGTAGTTTCAAAAATTTCAGCACATAGAGAGGCATTTTAATAACATGAAAATTTCTACAACCATATTTTCCTCTCTCATAATAACTTTCAGTAGTATCATGAGCAAACTCAACAATATAACTATCACATAAAGCATTCTTATCATGAGCTTCATGCATAAAATTATTACTCTCCACATAAGCATAATCAATTTTATTAGTAATAGTGGGAGCAAACTCAACAAAGTAGCTATCGTCAAATATAGGAGGCATATTGTAATCATAATCAAATTTACTCTCCATAGTACGTGGCACCAAAAGGCTACTATCATTATAATCATCATAAATAGGAGGCAAAGTATCATCAAAGAAAATTTCCTCCTCAATGCTTGGGGGACTAAAAAGATCATGCTCATCAAAACCAGCTTCCCCAAGCTTAGAATTTTCCATAGCATTAGCAACAATAGTGTTCAAAGCATTCATATTAATAACATTCCCATTAGCATGCATATACAGTTCCATGGGTTTTTTAATTCTCTCTTCAAACACATCATGTCCTAATTCAAGATAAAGTTCATAAAGATCTCTCATATTTTTGTTGTTTTCCATTATGCCTTACTAGTGTAAAACAAGAAACAAAAAGATGCAATTGCAGGATCTAAAGGAAATAGCTTCGAGTACTTACAATGGCGGAAAATAGCTTAGTAGCCGAGATCCGGAGTGTGAGTACCTTTTACCTTTCCTCCCGAGCAACGGCGCCGTGAAAATAGCTTGCCGTCTACGCCCCCTCCTTTTCCCGTAGACAGTGTTGGGCCTCCAAGAGCAGAGGTTTGTAGAACAGCAGCAAGTTTTCTCTTAAGTGGATCACCCAAGGTTTATCGAACTCAGGGAGGAAGAGGTCAAAGATATCACTCTCATGCAACCCTGCAACCACAAAGCAAGAAGTCTCTTGTGTCCCCAACACACCTAATAGGTGCACTAGTTCGGCGAAGAGATAGTGAAATACAGGTGGTATGAATAAGTAGTAGCAACGGCACCAGAAAAGTGCTTTGCCCAGAGACGAGTAAACAAGCAGTAATAACGCAGCGAGTAGTAACGCAAGAAAACAAGAAACAAGCAGCGATAGCGATATTTAGGAACAAGGCCTAGGGATCATACTTTCACTAGTGGACACTCTCAACATTGATCACATAACAGAATAGATAAATGCATACTATACACTCTTTTGTTGGATGATGAACACCATTGCGTAGGATTACACGAACCCTCAATGCCGGAGTTAACAAGCTCCACAATTCAATGTTCATATTTAAATAACCTTAGAGTGCATGAAAGATCAACACGACTAAACCAAGTACTAACATAGCATGCACACTCGTCACCTTCACACTATGTAGGAGGAATAGATCACATCAATACCATCATAGCAATAGTTAACTTCATAATCTACAAGAGATCACAATCATAGCCTACGCCAAGTACTAACACGGATGCACACACTGTCACCATTACACCGTGCAGGAGGAATAAACTACTTTAATAACATCACTAGAGTAGCACATAGATGAATTGTGATACAAAACACATTGCAATCATAAAGAGATATAAATAAGCACTTCACTATGCCATTCATAACAAGTGAATAAGTATTCTCGTGAAATATAGCCTAAGAGACCCACACGTGTGCACACACTCGTCACCTTTACACACGTGGGACAAGGAGTCTCCGGAGATCACATAAGTAAAATTCACTTGACTAGCATAATGACATCTAGATTACAAGCATCATCATATGAATCTCAATCATGTAAGGCAGCTCATAAGATTATTGTATTGAAGTACATAGGAGAGAGATGAACCACATAGCTACCGGTACAGCCCCGAGCCTCGATGGAGAACTACTCCCTCCTCATGGGAGATAGCAGCGTTGATGGAGATGGCGGTGGTGTCGATGGAGGAGCCTTCCGGGGGCACTTCCCCGTCCCGGCGGTGTGCCGGAATAGAGACTCCTGTCCCCCAGATCTTGGCTTCGCGATGGCGGCGGCTCTGGAAGGTTTCTCGTACCGTGGCTTTTTCGTCTCGAGGTTTTAGGTCGAGGGGGCTTAAATAGGCGAAGAGGCGGCGTCAGAAGGTCGAAGGGGCGACGACACCATAAGGCGGCGCGGCCAGGGCCTGGGCCACGCCGGCCTGTCATCTGGGGCCCATGTGGCCCCCCTCTGGCAGCTCTCGGGTGTTCTGGATGCTTCCGGAGATTCTAAGATGCTGGGCGTTGATTTCGTCCGATTCCGAGAATATTTCCTTACTAGGATTTCTGAAACCAAAAACAGCAGAAAACAGGAACTGGCCCTTCGGCATCTCGTCAATAGGTTAGTTCCGGAAAACGCATAAATATGACATAAAGTGTGCATATAACATGTAGATATCATCAATAATGTGGCATGGAACATAAGAAATTATCGATACGTCGGAGACGTATCACCCACCTAGCACGCAATGCAGCCATCAATCTAATATTCTCATTAATTCAAACTTGGATGGCGTTTGCTGTAGCAAATGACTTAATATATTTAGTTTCATTAGGCATAACTTTCAATTTTAAAAGATCAACATCAGCAGCAAGACTATCAACCTTAGAAGCAAGAATATCAATTTTACCAAGCTTTTCTTCAACAGATTTGTTAAAAGCAGTTTTTTTTGAGGGTGAAACAGTGGGGTAAAACCCCACTGCAATTTTTATTATAAAAGGCAAAAATTTACAAGGTTACAAAAGAAAAAAGAAGAAGAAGAAAAGAAAAGAAAAAGAAAAGAAAGAAAGAAAGAAAGAAAGAAAAGAAAAGAAAAGAAAAGAAAAGAGCAAGCTGTACAAGGAGTACAGAATGCTTAAACTAAAGAGCTAAGAAAGAATTCGAGCCAAGCTTTGTATGTCTCAGATCTTTTTTTCTTCATTCTGAAAGAGAGTAGGATGAGCTCTTGCTTAAAAACTGACTTCCAGGCACTTAAAGAGGGAGTCTGATCTTCAAAAATCTTCCTGTTTCTAATAATCCAAATGGCCCATGCTGCCAGTATGATGATCTCCACAGCAAAAGGTAAGGATAAATGATCTTTAATCTCATAGAAAGCTTCCAGGACTGAGTGCTGATTCAGAACTTGGGGGCAAATCATAGCCCAACATGATTGAGCAAAAGGGCAACTCCAGAAAAGATGTGCCAAGGTTTCTTCTTGGTTACATTGTAATGTGGCACAGTTGAAGGATGGAAGATGACAATTCTTTCTCTTAAGAAGATTCCTTGTATTTAGTCTGTCATGTAGAAGGAGCCAGAAAAGGAACTTGTGTTTAGGTTGACAAGAGGACTCCCAAATCCAAGTGAAGAATTTTGGGGCATGTTGTTCTCCAATCATGAGTTTATAAGCCTTTGTTGTTGAGAACTTATCAGATCCCCAAATGTAATTCCAAGAATCATGTCCTGAATGATGCATCTCAGCTTGCACATTTTCACATAAGGATTCCAATTGCTCAAATTCATCAAAAGCTTGTTGAGAGAGGGGAAGATGGAAGAGATCATGTAGATACTCCACATGAATAGCTTTACTCACAGAAATATCAGCTTTCTTGGTAAAGGAAAAAAGATGTGGGAATTTGTGGTGCAAACATGAGTCCCCCCAGAGATCAGTCCAAAAAAACACAGTCTTGCCATTCCCCACATTACATCTTGCCATAGATTTATAGGTATCAATGAGTTTAAGATGTGTTTTCCACCAGAAGGATCCTTCAACTTTAATTCCGGGAGTCTCGTCTTCGCATAGTAGGTATCTCTTACAAGGTGTACCCAAGGAATATCAGAGTTATTGTAGAATTTGTCCAGATTCTTGAGAAGAAGAGCTTTATTTTGAATATCAAGATTAAGAACTCCCAAACCACCTTGTTCCTTGGGTCTGCAAATTTTCTTCCAAGAGACTAGAGCATTTCCTTTTGCTTGCACATCTGCAGTCTTTTTCCTCCACAGGCAATGCCTCATATATTTAATCACTTGATCTTTAATTGTGACAGGGACATCCAGACAGCACATGAAAAAGATGGGTAATGATGCAAGAACAGACTTGACCATCTGTAATTTTCCTCCATAATTCAAGAAATCTGCAATCCCACCAAGCCTAGTTTGCACTCTTTGTACAATTGGCAGGAAATGTTCCAGAGATGGTTTTGTAATACTCAGTGGTAGACCCAAATAAGTGAAGGGTAGAGATCCCATTTTATAATTTAGAGTGGCAGCAAAATGGGCCAGTCTGTCAGGGGACATGTTGATTGGCATCATGCTAGATTTCTGATAATTTACTTTGAGTCCAGTTGATATTGCAAAGGATTGCAAAATTGATTTTAAGCAAAGCAATTGTGTAGCATCTGCCTTCATGATAAGAAGTGTATCATCAGCATACTGAATCACAGGGAAATCTGGGCATGGTGTGCAGGGAATTGGTTTAGAAAGGAGATTGAGGGTCATAGCTTTGTTTAGCACAGACTGTAGGAAATCAGCTGCAAGGACAAAAAGCAAAGGTGATAAAGGATCTCCCTGTCTCACACCCCTTCTGCAGTAAAATTTCTTTCCAGGAACACCATTTAGCATGACAGCAGATGTCCCAGAACTCAGAATCATAGCAATCCAGCTGATCCACTTATCTCCAAAACCTTTAGCCTTAAGGATTTTTAAGATTGTTGAATGCTCAATTTTGTCAAAGGCTTTTTCAAAATCTAGCTTTAGAATAAGAATCTCCTCTTTTGAATTGTGACATTGAAAGAGATATTCAAAGGCCCACCCTAGGCAGTCCTGAATGGATCTTTTCTTCAGGAAGCCATATTGATTTTTATGTACCAAAGTGAGAATGATACTTTGTAATCTATTGGCCAGCAGCTTGGTGATGATTTTGAGGACACAATTAAGCAGAGAGATAGGCCTAAAGTCCCCAGGTGTACTTGGATTATCAACTTTTGGAACCAGAGTAATAAAGGAAGAATTTATACTTTCAAGGTTAAGCTTCCCAAAGATGAAAGTCTCTTATCAGTTGCTTGACATCAGGAGCAATAATAGACCAACAGAGTTTGACAAATTCATTATTGAAGCCATCAGGCCCAGGTGATTTATCATTTGGAAGGAGCTTGACCACATCTTCTATTTCCTTATCAGAGAAAGGAGCTTGTAGCATCAAATTCATATCTTCAGAGATGTTTGATTCAAGAATTGTGTCAAGGTTATATTGCATCTCTGGGTGATCTGACTGCCCCATTCTATCTTTGAAAGCTTTCCATAAAATAGCAGCTTTTCCTTCATGATCGTAGACTTCAACTTGGTCCGAGTTCTCGTAGCATTGCAATGTAATTATGCCTCGTAATTGATAGTGGCCTTTGTATGGAAGAACCTCGGTGTTTGCATCACCCAATTTGACCCATTTAATTTTCCCTCTTTGTTTCCAATAAGAGTTTTGGTTCTGAAGGAGAGTTATGAGGTGTGTTTTGAGAGTGTCTCTCAGATCCCATTCAGATAAGGATAAAGTTCTAAATTCTTCCAGCTGATCAATGAATGAAATGACTTCATTAACTTTCTCAAGAAGATGTTTTAAGCAGGGTAGATTTTTTGCCCAAAGCTTGAGACTTCTTCTTAAGTTTTTGAATTTTGCATTTATCATTTTAGCACTGTCTGTATGGCCCACAGGAATGTTCCAGGCATTTTGGACAATTTGCTTGAATTCACTGTGTTGCATCCAATGGTTTTCAATCCTGAAAACTTTTGCCTTGGGAATCTTTGTATTGAAAACAACCACACAGGGAACATGGTCAGATGTGGGCCTCACAAGGGGATAGGCAAAAGAGGCTGGGTAAGAAATAGTCCATGAGGGTGAGGTAAAAACCCAGTCCAGTTTTTCGAGAAGAGGATCTTTTTGCATGTTACTCCAAGTAAATTTCCTCCCTTTTAAGGGTAATTCAATAATACCCAAATTACTAATAGCTTCATTGAACAAAAGCATATCATTTAAGTCCCCACCAGGTTTGTTTCTATCTGAGGGACTTCTGATGAAGTTAAAGTCACCCATAATGAGCCAATCAGTATCTTGGGGCATGTCAATGTTGGCAAACCAGTCTAAAAAGTAGCTTTCTTATCTGCTTGGCATGGCCCATATATATTTGTAAGAATCCAAGAATCATTGGAAAGGTTGCTTTTGAAATTAACAGAGAGAGAGAACTCATTGTGAAAAGCTAAGTCCCCACTAAAGAGAGATCCATTCCAAATAATGATCAAACCACCAGAGGCCCCCACTGAAGGAACAAATTCAAATTTATTAAATTTCTTGGGACAGAATTTCCTGATGTAGGCCAAGTCAAAGGACTCTCTTTTAGTTTCTTGGAGACAAATAATATCACATCCAGACTCCTCAATTTTGCTAGAGAGGGCCAACCACTTCTTTTCAGAATTAATACCTCTCAGGTTCCAGTTCATAATTTTCCAAGATTTGCAATTATCCATAGACAACAAAAGGAAGTTTTGTTTAACCAACCCACAGCAAAAGATACTGTAGGCATCCAACAGAAAAGGATTAAAGTCATTACACCACAGATAGCAAGGCCACGTAACATGTTCACATATATTTGGTACATACTGACAAAAGCAAGGTTCAACAGGTCCATAAGGTGCAAAGGAAGCAACCATGCCCCAAAAACAAAAGCATAACAGGAGCTCATCATTGAAGACTATTTGGGGGTCTTCTTCTTAGCCAACTGTTCAATGGCAGCAGGCTTATTTTTCCCTTTCTTTTCAATTGGCTTGACCTTTGAGCTAGTGGAGGTATTGCTTGCCTTCTTCTGGCCAATTACTCCTGGTGGCACCATGGTTTTGTTATCTCCATCAGAAGCCTTGTGTTTCTTCAGTATATTCTTATCTACAGTTTCTTCAGACACCTTGCAAAAGGATATTGCCAAGTTCTTAACCACTTTAGTATTAATCATAGGTGGAGCAGCATTGCAAGTGAGGCATTGTTTATCTGAACAGTTGGCATGGTTCTTATATCCATCATTTAGTAACACAAGTCTGGGACTTCTCCTTACCTCAGACTCTACCAGAGCACCCTTGCCTTCCCTTCTTTTCCTTTTAGGGGTTGATGGCAAAGCTTCCTTGGATGTAGGAGGAGAGAATCCTTCCTCCTGAACAGACATGGTGATGCAAACAGGGGCCTTAGTAGAAGTGCATGAATCTGGGATAACAAATTTTATAGAATCTTCTGTGCTAATAGGTTCTTTAAGAATCTCCCAAAGTTGTGATGAAAGAAAGTGTTTTGTCCAATCAAATTTCTCTGGAGTCAAAAGCATAAGGGTAACAAAATTAAACCAACTCACAGGAATATCCACAATAGCCTTGTTTGATTTCCCATCAGCATGCAAGTGAGGTGCAAAGAACTTCTCCCAAAGAAGTAACCCTGTTGTTGACATTTTCCTGGTCAGATCATGTTCCTCAGGTATGGGGAGAAAATGTGTTTGAACTCTTCCTAGAGTCAACTGCAAATGGGCTTCATTAGGAGGGACCAGCTGCACATTATCTGGTAGGAAGAGGCTGTCCTCTATGAGTTGTGTTCCCTGTGATTCAGAAGTCCCCAAGGAAGTGTCATTGTTTTCAGGCTGAGCAAAGCTTTCTTCATTTTCTTCCTCAACAGGGTAAGCTTGTATAATGTTTGATAGTCCTTCACCCAAAGGCTGTTCATGGTGGGGAGAGTTTGTGATGGGTAAAGTAACAGCTGATAGAATCTCACTTTCTGCAGGACCTTGAAAAGAAGTACCTTCAGAGCTAGAGGAGGATATCTGCACATAACTTGTTGCATCAAGAATAGGAGGCCCATGATCTTCATCACCCATATCTACTTCCTCTGGCAGTGCAGGTAACTGATTGTTTAGAGCAACTTGCTGTTCCACTTCCATGGGTTGAGGATTATCTTGAACTGGACCCAAAGCCCAATGGCCCCACCCATCTACATTATCTGCATCATTTTGCACAGGTGGCTGTGGTGGACCAGGTTGCACTAGTGGAACAGGTAGAGCATGCCCTGGCATGGGATGTGGGTCCACCCCTTCATCAGGCACAGGATCTTCATCTGGTGGCCCACCACCAAGGAGGTTTTGTTGCAGCACCTCAACAAGAAAGGTCCAGGATTGTGCTTCTGGCCTTGAACATTCAGTCATTCTGATACTCCTAGGGATATCCTGCAGGTCAGTAACCCTCACCTTAACAAGCACTCTTCCTTTTCTGTTTGGGTCTCTTTCCCACAGCAGCAGAGAGCCAATATCAGAGAAACAAGCATTCAAATCTTCAGTTTTCATGTGATCTAGAGGGGGCCAACTAGCAAGTAACTGCAGACATCTCTATTGAAAGTAACCCCTCTCCAAGCTAATTCCCTCATCATGGTTAACAAAAGAAATAGTAACATCACCAAATTGATTGGGGCTAGAAGAGATCAATCTATCCTTGTCACTGACATTCCTGAACTGAACATATGCAGCCCCAAAAGGGCAAGATTGCAAAGTCACAAAACCAACTCTAGCAACCTCAGTTAAGTATTCTCCTAGAACATCCCTGACATTATCAAAAGGCACCAAACCTTCTGGGAAAGGATGGATGGTGGCGATGGCGTACTGCTCGTGCTCCTTTGGTCGGCGCGGCACCACTACCCTTTTAACCGCTAGCCTTCCTTCAATGTGTTGAATCTGATAACCTTGAGGAACAAATGGCCTGGGGTCGATGGGGATGTTCGCCATTGTCGGAGTCCAAGCCTCCGATGGCTCGTCGGTGGGGAACTGTAGCAGCAGCGGTTGCGGATAGAGCGAGGGTGGTGAATGCGAGGAGGCAGAGACAGGAGCAGGGGATATTTTTTCCCCAGAGAGGAAACCCACCAAGTCGCTAAAAGAGGAAGTCTCCTGAATTAAAGGCGCTAGCCCATGGGCCTTAAACCAGGTAAGGTAATTGTCATTTGGCCATTTAATGGGTTTGAATGCGGGAAATTTGAAGAAAGGAAGGAGGCCCGGTAAAGCAGCGTGTAATGGAGGGCGATTAGGAGGAAAGCTTTGATTAGGGTGATCTCCCGCCGAAGGGGTAGCCGTTTGCATGGGAGAGGAAATCTCGGGGTGGCCACGAGGGTATTGCATGAGTTTAAACACTGACAAACGCTGAAAATTGGATGGATAGCTTTTTTTCCTTTTTACCACATGCCATTCTGAATCAGATTCTTTGTAAAATTTTCTCTCCTCAACAAGCCAATTTGGGCCACCATTACCCCAGAGATTAAGGAAGAGTTCAAACATCGGAGTGCACACTTTTTTCATGTTGTAAATTTCAAACCCAACAGGTGTTGATGCCACTGAGAATTGAAAAGATCTATCTCTAAGATGTTTGACTCTGAAAGAAGAAGCAATGCCCCCAAAACAAGATTGAAGAACAATGGCTACCGTGTGTACATCGAGTTTAAAGGTGGCCCTCCCAAAAGAGGCAACGAGTAGAAAAGCTCTTCTAAGAGAACCATTTGCAAGAGTAATGGGGTGACCAAACTTGTTTTTGCAAGCTGCTTGAAATGAAATTCCAGTAGAGAAATCCAAGGCAGGAACATGGGTAGTACCTTGAGAAATATTGTTCTTCTGTTGATTGATAGGTTTCGATGATGATGATGATCTCAAAATGTCCACACCTAGAGGCAGAGAATCTGAAATAATACGTTCACCCACAACAAGAGTGTGAGATTGGAGATCCAGAATCAACCCTGAATGAACCCTTTCATTTTCCAAAAGAAATCTTGCATCCAAAACTTGCTCATCAGTATTGAGAAGAACCAGTCTCTTAGCATGAGGTCTTAATATCAGAAATGCTTGAAAAGCCTTAGAACCATCTTGAAAAGAAGAGCATGATGCCTTCCAACGAACTAGAGGAGCATCTGGCAATGAAGAGGGCTTAGGAGCCGCAGATGATTTAACCACTTGGGCAAAACTCCTGGATTTGTTAAACTCTTGGGACTTAGAGGGGCTGGAAACCACCTTGTGAGAGCATGAAGGAGAACCAATACATTCACCCACCAGAACAGAATGATCATTGATGTCCAAAACAGAACCAATATTAATGTGCTCATCTTGATGCAAGAATCTAGCAGAGATGATCTGCTCTTTAGGGTCAACCAAAATAAGTCGATTTGCCATAGGTTTAAGGAGAAGGAAACCAGATCTACCCATAGGTATTTTTACATCCATTTTTCCCACGGGAGAGAAAGTTACCCTCCATCTCAAAGGCGGGGGTTCCGAAAATGAAGAAAACCCGAGCGGAGAGAGAAGGCAATCTTGCACAAAAACCAGATAGGATGGGAATCTAATTGAGGATCCAGGGTAGAAAACCTCCCCCTCATTAAGAGATTTACCAACCAAAGGAGAATCCTTGTGATTAACCAGAGCCAACCAATTATTCGGCCAGAGATGTAGGAAACCAGAAGCCTTGTGACAAGATCCATTTTCCAAAACAGATTCAAAAGAAACTTTCCAACGGCCAAGGGGGGAAGGAGGGGGATCCATGAGAGAGATCACCTTGGAGGACCACAAGAGAAGATCAGATCAGCTTGAGGAGATCACAGGAGATCAGGAAGAACGCCGGAGAAGGAGGGGGTGGTGGAGGTGGGAGACGTCATCTTTCCATCATGGATTAGGGTTTCCCTGGAAAGCGAGCCTCGGAGGGTGGGAATGACCACTGGCCCGTTAAAAGCAGTTTGTGTACTAATAAATTCTTTAAGCATGGCTTCAAGACAAGAGGGTATATTCCTATTATTGTTGTAAGAATTCCCATAAGAATTACCATAACCATTACCATTATTAGAAGGATATGGCCTATAGTTGTTATTAGAATTATTCCGATAAGCATTGTTGTTGAAATTATTATTTTTAATGAAGTTCACATCAACATGTTCTTCTTGGGCAACCAATGAAGCTAAAGGAACATTATTAGGATCAACATTAGTCCTACCATTCACAAGCATAGACATAATAGCATCAATCTTATCACTCAAGGAAGAGGTTTCTTCAACAGAATTTACCTTCTTACCTTGTGGAGCTCTTTCCGTGTGCCATTCAGAGTAATTAATCATCATATTATCAAGAAGCTTTGTTGCGGCGCCTAGAGTGATGGACATAAAAGTACCTCCAGCGAACTGAATCCAATAGGTTCCGCGAAGAAAAATTCAATCCTGCATAAAAGGTTTGGATGATCATCCAAGTAGTCAGTCCATGGGTAGGGCAATTTTTAACCAAAGATTTCATTCTTTCCTATGCTTGGGCAACATGCTCATTGTCCAATTGCTTAAAATTCATTATACTACTTCTCAAAGATATAATTTTAGCAGGAGGATAATATCTACCAATGAAAGCATCCTTACATTTAGTCCATGAATCAATACTATTCTTAGGCAAAGATAGCAACCAATCTTTAGCTCTTCCTCTTAAGGAGAAAGGAAACAATTTTAATTTTATAATGTCACAATCTACATCCTTATACTTTTGCATTTCACATAATTCAACAAAATTATTAAGATGGGCAGCAACATCATCAGAACTAACACACGAAAATTGCTCTCTCATAACAAGATTCAGTAAAGCAGGTTTAATTTCAAAGAATTCTGCTGTAGTAGCAGGTGAAGCAATAGGTGTGCATAAGAAATCATTATTATTTGCGTTTGTGAAGTCACACAACTTAGTATTTTCAGGAGTACCCATTTTAGCAATAGTAAATAAAGCAAACTAGATAAAATAAATGCAAGTAACTAATTTTTTTGTGTTTTTAATATAGAGAACGCAAACAAGATAGTAAATAAAGTAAAGCAAGTAACTAATTTTTTGTATTTTTATATAGTGCAGCAAACAAAGTAGTAAATAAAATAAAGCAAGACAAAAACAAAGTAAAGAGATTGGAAGTGGAGACTCCCCTTGCAGCGTGTCTTGATCTCCCCGGCAACGGCGCCAGAAATTTAGCCTTGATACGCGTACAGCACGCGTCCGTTGGGAACCCCAAGAGGAAGGTGTGATGCGTACAGCGGCAAGTTTCCCTCAGTAAGAAACCAAGGTTTATCGAACCAGTAGGAGCCAAGAAGCATGTTGAAGGTTGATGGCGGCTGAGTGTAGTGCAGCGCAACACCAGGGATTCCGGCGCCATCATGGAACCTGCACAACACAACCAAAATACTTTGCCCCAACGTGACAGTGAGGTTGTCAATCTCACCGGCTTGCTGTAACAAAGGATTAGATGTATAGTGTGGATGATGATGTTTGCAGAGAACAGTAAGAACAAGTATTGCATTAGATTGTATTCGATGTAAAGAATGGATCGGGATCCACAGTTCACTAGTGGTGTCTCTCCAATAAGAAATAGCATGTTGGGTGAACAAATTACAGTTGAGCAATTGACAAATAAAGATGGCATGACAATGCACATACATATTATGATAAGTAGTGTGAAATTTAATTGGGCATTACGACAAAGTACATAGACCGCTATCCAGCATGCATCTATGCCTAAAAAGTCCACCTTCGGGTTAGCGTCCGCACCCTTCCAAGTATTAAGTTGCAAACAACAGACAATTGCATTAAGTATGGTGCGTAATATAATCAACACAAATATCCTTAGACAAAGCATTGATGTTTTATCCATAGTGGCAACAGCACATCCACAACCTTAGAACTTTCTGTCACTATCCCAGATTTAATGGAGGCATGAACCCACTATCGAGCATAAATACTCCCTCATGGAGTTACAAGTAACGACTTGGCCAGATCCTCTACTAATAACGGAGAGCATGCAAGATCATAAACAACACATATATGATAGATTGATAATCAACATAACATAGTATTCCATATTCATCGGATCACAACAAACGCAACATGTAGCATTACAAATAGATGATCTTGATCATGTTAGGCAGCTCACAAGATCCGACAATGATAGCACAATGAGGAGAAGACAACCATCTAGCTACTCGCTATGGACCCATAGTCCAGGGGTGAACTACTCACACATCACTCCGGAGGCGACCATGGCGGTGAAGAGTCCTCCGGGAGATGATTCCCCTCTCCGGCAGGGTGCCGGAAGCGATCTCCTGAATCCCCCGAGATGGGATTGGCGGCGGCGGCGTCTCTGGAAGGTTTTCCGTATCGTGGCTCTCGGTACTGGGATATTCGCGATGAAGGCTATATGTAGGCAGAAGGGTAGGTCAGGGGGCGCCACGAGGGCCCCACACGCCAGGGCCGCGCGGCCAATCCCTGGCCGCGCCGCCCTGTTGTGTCGGCGCCTCGTCGCCCCACTTCGTTTCCCTTTCGGACTTCTGGAAGCTTCGTGGAAAAATAAGACCCTGGGCGTTGATTTCGTCCAATTCCGAGAATATTTCCTTACTAGGATTTCTGAAACCAAAAACAGCAGAAAAAAGAATCGGCTCTTCGGCATCTTGTTAATAGGTTAGTGCCGGAAAATGCATAAATATGACATAAATTATGTATAAAACATGTAGGTATTGTCATAAAACAAGCATGGAACATAAGAAATTATCGATACGTTGGAGACGTATCAATGTACCAGGCGCTTCGAGTGCATGCTTGGTGCTAGGGGCGGGGGATAGGGCAACCGCTATACCCACAACCACTTGGACTGGGGGCGGCATGCAGTGGATCTTTTCTCGCACCCTACTTGGAGCCAAAATATACGGATGCTCAATTTTTGTTGGGGGCAAACCTGTCGGAGCTATCTTTTTTCCTTCAAATACCTCAATGGCATATTTTAGGTAATTAGTATAGACAATTTAGTTTTTTTGAGCGGCGTTCGCTGCCGACGACTTTAATACGTGACCGACATATGTACTACCGGCTAGCAACATTTAGAGGGGGAGATGCTCTTAGCTGGAGTGATTGTGTGGCTTCGAGTCAAGCACAAAATCTGGAACACCTTCGGTGTACTAAAACAAAAGGAAAATTTGCTACATACATCGTTATTTTTCGGCGTTTGCCGAAACAAACCACCCGGTTATGTCTTTGCCACTGTTCTGTGGCACATTTGTCAGAACACATCATCTGGCTTAAAACGGAAAGTTTTGCCCCTTGTTTTCAAAACCAGGCAAAACTTTTTGTTTTTAATCATGTGATGTGTTCTGGCAAATATACAAGGCCGAGCCGGAAAAATCCGGGGCCATGTGCGAAACTCTAAAGTAGGCCCCTATCTTTACAAGAAAATTCAAACTATGCAACAAATATAATGTCTTAATATCTTATACGAGAATTGGATATAAATTAAGAATCATACCTATTTAAATCCAGGTTGCATAATGTTTATTTGAACAAAATAATTCTTTTAGGGTTCTTCGAGATAAAATTTTCAATGATATTCTCATAATCAATCTTTTCATCACTTCACTCTCAAGTGATATTATTGTCAAATCATTGAGTTTTTGCTGTGTCATCATAGTATACATATATAACTTCAACAACTTTAATTTAGAAATTTTCCATTCTGCTTATGATATTGTACATACAAAATTAAATAATAAATTAAAAGATCAACCGCATACCGCAACGTAGATCACCAATTGATGACGCGTAAAGCACACGCCCGTTGGGAACCCCAAGTGGAAGGTGTGATGCGTACAACAGCAAGTTTCCCTCAATAAGAAACCAAGGTTTATCGAACCAGTAGGAGTCAAGGGCCACTTGAAGGTTGTTGGCGGAGGAGTGTAGTGCGGCGCAACACCAGGGATTCCGGCGCCAACGTGGAACCTGCACAACACAATCAAAATACTTTGCCCCAACGTAACAGTGAGGTTGTCAATCTCACCGGCTTGCTGTAAACAAAGGATTAAATGTATGGTGTGAAAAATGATGTTTGTTTGCGAAGAGCAGCAGAGAACAATGATTGCAGTATATTATATTCAGATGTAAAAGAATGGACCGGGGTCCACAGTTCACTAGTGATGTCTCTCCAATAAGATAAATAGCATGTTGGGTGAACAAATTACAGTTGGGCAATTGACAAATAGAGAGGGCATAACAATGCACATACATATCATGATGACTACCATGAGATTTACTTAGGGCATTACGACAAAGTACATAGACCGCTATCCAGCATGCATCTATGCCTAAAAAGTTCACCTTCGGGTTAGCATCCGCACCCCTTCCAGTATTAAGTTGCAAACGATAGACAATTGCATTAAGTATGGTGCGTAATGTAATCAACACAAATATCCTTAGACAAAGCATCGATATTTTATCCTTAGTGGCAACAGCACATCCACAACCTTAGAACTTTCTGTCACCGTCCTGCATTCAATGGAGGCATGAACCCACTATCGAGCATAAATACTCCCTCTTGGAGTCACAAGTATCAACTTGGCCGTAGCCTCTACTAGCAACGGAGAGCATGCAAGATCATAAACAACACATATATGATAGATTGATAATCAACTTGACATAGTATTCCATATTCATCGGATCCCAACAAACACAACATGTAGCATTACAAATAGATGATCTTGATCATGATAGGCAGCTCACAAGATCTAACATGATTGCACAATGAGAAGACAACCATCTAGCTACTGCTATGGACCCATAGTCCAAGGATGAACTACTCACACATCAGTCCGGAGGCGATCATGGTGATGTAGAGTCCTCCGGTGATGATTCCCCTCTCCGGCAGGGTGCCGGAGGCGATCTCCTGAATCCCCCGAGATGGGATTGGCGGCGGCGGCGTCTCTGGAACTTTTTTCGTATCGTGGCTCTCGGTAATAGGGTTTTCGCGATGGAGAGTTTAAGTAGGGGGAAGGGTGATACGCGTACAGCACGCGTCCGTTGGGAACCCCAAGAGGAAGGTGTGATGCGTACAGCGGCAAGTTTTCCCTCAGTAAGAAATCAAGGTTTATCGAACCAGTAGGAGCCAAGAAGCACGTTGAAGGTTGATGGCGGCGAGATGTAGTGCGGCGCAACACCAGGGATTCCGCGCCAACGTGGAACCTGCACAACACAACCAAAGTACTTTGCCCCAACAAAACGAGTGAGGTTGTCAATCTCACCGGCTTGTTGTAACAAAGGATTAGATGTATAGTGTGGATGATGATTGTTTGCGAGAAAACAAGTAGAACAAGTATTGCAGTAGATTGTATTTGATTAAAAGAATGGACCGGGGTCCACAGCTCACTAGAGGTGTCTCTCCCATAAGATAAATAGCATGTTGGGTGAACAAATTACAGTTGGGCAATTGACAAATAGAGAGGGCATGACAATGCACATACATGATATGATGAGTATTGTGAGATTTAATTGGGCATTACGACAAAGTACATAGACCGCTATCCAGCATGCATCTATGCCTAAAAAGTCCACCTTCAGGTTATCATCCGAACCCCTTCCAGTATTAAGTTGCAAACAATAGACAATTGCATTAAGTATGGTGCGTAATGTAATCAATAACTACATCCTCGGACATAGCATCAATGTTTTATCCCTAGTGGCAACAACACATCCACAACCTTAGAACTTTCCGTCACTCGTCCCAGCATTTAATGGAGGCATGAACCCACTATCGAGCATAAATACTCCCTCTTGGAGTTAAGAGTAAAAACTTGGCCGAGCCTCTACTAATAACGGAGAGCATGCAAGATCATAAACAACACATAGGTAATAGATTGATAATCAACATAGCATAGTATTTTCTATCCATCGGATCCCAACAAACACAACATATAGCATTACAGATAGATGATCTTGATCATGTTAGGCAGCTCACAAGACCCGACAATGAAGCACAATTAGGAGAAGACGACCATCTAGCTACTGCTATGGACCCATAGTCCAGGGGTGAACTACTCACTCATCACTCCGGAGGCGACCATGGCGGTGAAGAGTCCTCCGGGAGATGATTCCCCTCTCCGGCAGGGTGCCGGAGGCGATCTCCTGAATCCCCCGAGATGGGATTGGCGGCGGCAGCGTCTCTGGAAGGTTTTCCGTATCGTGGCTCTCGGTACTGGGGGTTTCGCGACGAAGGCTATAAGTAGGCGGAGGAGATAGGTCAGGGGGGCACACGAGGGCCCCACACAACAGGCCGGCGTGGCCAAGGGCCAGGCCGCGCCGCCCTACTGTTTGGCCACCTCGTGGCCCCACTTCGTATCATCTTCGGTCTTCTGGAAGCTTCGTGTGAAAATAGGCCCCTGGGCGTTGATTTCGTCCAATTCCGAGAATATTTCCTTACTAGGATTTCGAAACCAAAAACAGAGTAGAACAAAGAATCGGCTCTTCGGCATCTCGTTAATAGGTTAGTGCCGGAAAATGCATAAATATGACATAAAGTATGCATAAAACATGTAGATATCATCAATAATGTGGCATGGAAACTAAGAAATTATTGATACGTCGGAGACGTATCAAAGGGCAGAGTTGGATGTGGCGCAGGGGCCCCACACCATAGGCCAGCGCGGGCCCATGCTGGCCGCGCCGCCCTATGGTTAGGGCGCCTCGTGGCCCCACTTCGTATGCTCTTCGGTCTTCTAGAAGCTCCGTGGAAAAATAAGACCCTGAGCGTTGATTTCGTCCAATTCCGAGAATATTTCCTTTGTAGGATTTCTGAAACCAAAAACAGCAGAAAACAGGCACTGGTGCTTCGGCATCTTGTCAATAGGTTAGTGCCGGAAAATGCATAATAATGATATAAAGTGTGTATAAAACATGTGAGTATTGTCATAAAAGTAGCATGGAACATAAGAAATTATAGATACGTTAGAGACGTATCAAGCATTTCCAAGCTTAGTTCCTACTCGCCCTCGAGTAGGTAAACGATAACAAGGATAATTTCTGAAGTGACATGCTATCATAATCTTGATCAATACTATTGTAAAGCATATGAGATGAATGAAGTGATTCGAAGCAATGGTAAAGATAATGATTAAACAACTGAATCATATAACAAAGACTTTTCATGAATAGTACTTTCAAGATAAGCATCAATAAGACTTGCATAGGAGTTAACTCATAAAGCAATAGATTCTTAGTAGAAAGTATTGAAGCAACACAAAGGAAGATATAAGTTTCAGCGGTTTCTTTCAACTTCAACATGTATATATCATGGATAATTGTCAACACAAAGTAATATGATGAATGCAAATAAGAAAGTATGTAGGTATCAATGCACATAGTTGACACAAGTGTTTGCTTCTAAGATGGAAAGAAGTAGGTAAACTGACTCAACATAAAGTAAAAGAAAGGCCCTTCGCAGAGGGAAGCATGGATTACTATTTTTTTATAGATAAAAGGCCTCAGGCCCGACGTTAAATTAATAACGCCCTTAACGGTGACAAGATACAAAGTGCCGAACCCAGCTTACATGAAAGAACCGCACACTCACACAAAGATAGGACTACCAAAAGTGCTACCAGCAGAAGAGGGGGGAACCAGGACGCTACTACTAAGGAGGCAAAGCCGAAGCCGCTGAGCACTAGCAAGACGGGCAAAGACGTTGGGCCGGGGCTCACCCGAGAGCGCGGGCACATCAACATGCTATGCACAACGTCGAGACTACTACAACCTACGCAGGCAATGCCTCCGAGAGCCGAGCGCCATCGCCCACACACTGTCTCTAACAAACACGAACTGGTAGAGGCCAGCAGAGAAGCGCCGAGGGTGCAGAACAAGGAGCAAGCTTTGCCGCGGCCAGCAGAACGAAGGACCAACGCCGAGGCACCGCCACTCCGCCACACCAACTGCAGGGAACCGAACAGGGTGAGCTCCAAGGCGGCGTCTTCAAGAAGCACACGACGCAAGAGCGCCGCCACCGCCCGATCCGAAGACCTTAGGTTTTCACCCGGAGCATGTAGACAAGCCGGGAACAGCCACATCGACGCCTTCAAGAAGGGGACGACGTCAATGGACGCCGCCGTCGTGGCCCAGGAGGGCAAGGGTTTCCCCTCGGCAAATACTCCCAACCAGCTACACAGGGTACTGACCATCGCCGGAACGACAAACAGACCGCCGCCACACCGTGCAGCTCGCCAGTGTCACGCCGCCCACGCGACCATGAACACCGGCCAGCACTAGAGCCTCTGGCTCTCCCGGCAACCAGGAAGACTCCCACCATCCAGGGCCGCCGCCCCGGATTCCAAACCCCGCATGCCATCAGACTGAAGGAGAAAAACAAAGCACAGCCACCGTGAAACACCGCTCAACGGCCAGAAGGCGCTCGAGCAAACGGACCGCCGCAGAGCCACCAGAACCCGTCAGGTGAGAACCAACCCTCGAACTGCGACAGATTACCATCAAGCGTCGCCCGATCTGGAGGGGAGGAGACGAATTGCATGCCAGGGCCACAGGCCCTGCCCCAACCCGAAGTCGCGGCAGCCGGAGACCCCTGTCCACCGGCCACACATCCTCAGCCGCCGACTGGCGACGTGCAGCCCCTGCTGCGATCGAGGCCAGATCGGGAGGTGGAGGGCGATGGGCTTGCAAGGGCCTGGGCCCAGCCCTGGCCCAGGGGATCGAGGCTGGCCCATGGATTACTATTTTTGTGCTAGAGCTTTTATTTTGAAAACATAGAAACAATTTTGTCAACGGTAGTAATAATTCATATGTGTTATACATAAGACATCCTATAAGTTGCAAGCCTCATGCATAGAATACCAATAGTGTTCGCACCTTGTCCTAATTAGCTTGGATTTACATGGATTATCATTGCATAACATATGTTTTAACCAAGTGTCACAAAGGGGTACCTCTATGCCGCCTGTACAAAGGTCTAAGGAGAAAGTTCGCATTGGATTTCTCGCTTTTGATCATTCTCAACTTAGACATCCATACCGGGACAACATAGAAAACAGATAATGGACTCCTCTTTAATGCATAAGCATTCAACAACGAGATAATATTCTCATAAGAGATTGAGGATTGATGTCCAAAGCTGAAACTTCCACCATGATTCATGGCTTTAGTTAGCGGCCCAATGTTCTTCTCTAACAATATGCATACTCAAACCATTTGATCATGATAAATCACCCTTACTTCAGACAAGACGAACATGCATAGTAACTCACATGATATTCAACAAAGGTGTAATAGTTGAAAGCGTCCCCAGAAACATGGTTACCGCTCAACAAGCAACTTATAAGAAATAAGATACATAAGCTACATATTCTTTACCACAATAGTTTTTAAGCTATTTTCCCATGAGCTATATATTGCAAAGACAAAGAATGAAATTTTAAAGGTAGCACTCAAGTAATTTACTTTAGAATGGCAGAGAAATACCATGTAGTAGGTAGGTACGGTGGACACAACGGATGAAGCCTGGTGATCAGGGGATACGTGAGCACCCCCTGACTACTCCCCTGACTACTCGACACGTGTCTAACGGCATCCAATAATCCGTTAACGCGGGGGAATCCGCACAATAATTATAGCGACCAGGCCCGGAACTCGAGCAGAGAAATCGGCCGGTCTTTGCCTTCGCAGGACCAGAGAGCATCAGAGCTTAGAGAGAGAGAGCTGATCTCTTCGCATCGTGGCTGGCCGGAGCGCTGTCTCGTGGAGCGGGAAGGGAGAGGGTCGGAGGGGGTGAAGCATGGATGGATCCGCCGCGGCGAAGCTGGAGTGGGCGGAGCGGGTGGTGATCCGGTGGTACTCCACCGCGTCCGCGTCCAGGGGGCGGGGAGGACCAGATGCTGTTCGACGGCGGTGGGGACCGGGCGGAGGCGGAGCGGTTCCTGCAGGCGGTGGGGACCGGGCGGAGGCCGCATCCCGCCTGAGCTCGTCTGAGGGTCCGGGCGCCTCGAGCGCGGACGTCTCCTCCTCGTGGTCGGCCGGTCGACCACGTCCACGACAGCTACTTCTTCCGTCGGCGGGCAGCCTTCTGCACCTCTTTGTGGAGAAAAATAGCCATCCAGCGCGCCCAAGCAGCCCCCACCAGAAGATCCCCGTGGCAGGGGTAGCGCGCACAGCCGTGATCTCGTCCTCAATGGGTCTCAATGATTTTTAATCTTAATTGCAGATTGACAAGCCTTGTCTACATATCCTTTTGGCCTGTGAATAGACAGCCTCAGGCTTTACATGGATGAAACCATCCAATTATTTTGTTTTAACCCAGCCTGCTGTGCAATTGCTTCCAGAAAGTAATCCTGAAACCATCCAATTTGGGAGGGTTTTAATTCATTTATTCATGTGCAGCTGTGGAAGAATGGGGCTTGTTGCCAAGCGTCAGGCCCTCATGTGTAACTCAATGGAGTTCCTTTTGCAATGTCCCTACAGTGTTGATAGTAGTATTTGAGAGGTAGAGGCCAAATTTGTTGGTACAGGTATAACTTGGAAAATACCAAGATTGTGACGATGCTACGGCACCAAGGAAATTTGGCAGGCCAAACAGTAGAGATGGGATACAATTTTTGTTCATGTTGCCGTTCAGAGGTGCATATACAATGCAGCTAAGCTAAGCAAGAAGATCTAGAGGTAGGCCTCTGCGGTGTTGAGGTCGTCAAGGATCTTGTTTTTTTGACATCTCCCGGAATCGAGGCGAAGGGTCCTGCCTTGGAGTAGAACTCCACCAGCGACCTGATGGCCTTCTCCAGCGCAACATACTACTCCTGCATTGCATTCAAAATTAAAGGCTTGTTTTTGATAGATTTAGAGCTTACTTTGCAGTTCTCTACGAAAAACGAATGAACTGCATTTTCCTGGCAAACTTGTAGCTGAGCAGCAAGATTCAGTATTGGCGTACGTACCTCTTTGGCGACGGACTGCTGGCCTCTCCAGCCGCCCAGGAACTCCCTGATGGACACCTTAGCGCCTAGCGGAGTCGGCGCCTCGCCGGAAATTGGCCGAGTCTCCCGCAGCGTCCTTCTCCTCCAGCGACTCCCGGAGCGTCCGCACCACCTCCCTCGCCGCCTTCAGGTACGCCTTGGGGAGCACATTCCCTGCCTTGGTCTCCCCGTTCGGGTCGAACAGCGACTTGATGGCCCCGACGACCCCCTCACCGTCGGCGCCTTCGACCTCCTCCGCCACCCTAGCGCGACCCGCCGGCGACACCACAGCCACCGCGGCGCCCGCGAAGAGGGAGAAGACTTGCGCCCTCCGGGTCAGCAGCAGCCGCGCTCCACCTGCACTGTTGCGCATGCAAGGACTTAGCGAGGAGTAGCGCGGCAAGAACGGCCGGCCGAGAGAACGATCGAGGGGAGAGTTTCTTCATGCCGATTTTGCTAATTTTTGGTGTCGCCCGTGATACCACTTCCTCTCCTCTTCTTGGTGTCGCCCGTGATTCCACAGCAGCCCAGCCACACGAGCTTCTCACGTGGACCAAGATTAGACAACTGGCAGAAAAATAGATTCCAAGATAGAAAAGTTGATTTCACGCCGTGTGCTCACCGTGAGCATCTCTCAGATCTGCACACATCTAAAAGCAAATCGGACGATGAAGAATGGGTGTACACGTATACACCTGATCACCAAATTCACTCTCGTGGACACAAATGGCATAGTTTTTGGCTCAATGATTTGGATGCACGAGAAGTATTCCATCTCAATACAAGGCTTTGGCTAGCAAGGTTGTTTGAAGCAAACACAAGTATGAACCGGTACAGCAAAACTTACATAAGAACATACTGCAAGCATTATAAGACTCTACATTGTCTTCTTTGTTGTTCAAACACCTCACCAGAAAATATCTAGACTCTAGAGAGACCAATCATGCAAACTAAATTTCAACAAGCTCTATGGTAGTTCTTCATTAATAGGTGCAAAGTACATGATGCAAGAGCTTAAACATGATCTATTTGAGCACAACAATTGCCAAGTATCAAATTATTCAAGACACTATACCAATTACCACATGAAGCATTTTCTGTTTCCAACCATATAACAGTGAACGAAGCAGTTTCAACCTTCGCCATGAACATTAAAAGTAAAGCTAAGAACACCAGTGTTCATATGAAACAACGGAGCGTGTCTCTCTCCCAAACAAAGAATGCTAGGATCCGATTTTATTCAAACACAAACAAAAATAAAAAACATACAGACACTCCAAGTAAAGCACATAAGATGTGACGGAATAAAAATATAGTTTCACTAGAGGTGACCTGATAAGTTGTCGGTGAAGAAGGGATGCCTTGGGCATCCCCAAGCTTAGATGCTTGAGTCTTCTTGAAATATGCAGGGATGAACCACGGGGGCATCCTCAAGCTTAGACTTTTCACTCTTCTTGATCATATTGTATCATCCTCCTCTCTTGATCCTTGAAAACTTCCTCCACACCAAACTCAAAACAAACTTATTAGAGGGTTAGTGCATAATCAAAAATTCACATATTCAGAGGTGACATAATCATTCTTAATACTTCTGGACATTGCACAAAACTACTGAAAGTTAATGGAACAAAGAAATCCATCCAACATAGCAAAATAGACAATGCGAAATAAAAGGCAGAATCTGTCAAAACAGAACAGTCCGGAAAGACGAATTTTTCTGGGGCAGTTAACTTGCTCAGATCAAAAAGCTCAAATTGAATGAAAGTTGCGTACATATCTGAGGATCACGCACGTAAATTGGCAGATTTTTCTGGGTTACCTACAGACGGGGCTACTCAATTTCGTGACAGCAAGAAATCTGTTTCGCGCGAGTAATCCAAATCTAGTATCAACCCTACTATCAAAGACTTTACTTGGCACAACAATGCAATAAAATAAAGATAAGGAGAGGTTGCTACAGTAGTAACAACTTCCAAGACTCAAATATAAAACAAAAGTGCAGAAGTAAAATAATGTCTTGTCTCCCATAAGCGCTTTTCTTTAACGCCTTTCAACTAGACGCAGAAAGTGTGAATCAAGTATTATCAAGAGATGAAGCATTAACAGAGGGGTTTGGAGTTTTCTCAACTATGCATTGTATCTTGTCTATGTAAGGAACTCCTCTTTCGTTACTCTTAGGCTTACTATTCTCATCAAACAAATTTTCAGGAACAAGCCAAGCATAGTTATTTTCTAGAGCTTCATGCATTCCTAGGAGCTTACTAGGTATCGGTACTTTAATCTCCCCTTCATCATTGACATTATTAGTATACTTTATTCTATCCATGTCCATCTTTTCAAGTGTTTTTGCAAAATCGGTGAAAAGACCAAGCCTCTTATGCTTAATAAAAACTTGTCTAGCTTCTTTAGCTATATCACCAAATTCTCTAAGAAGGACATCTAAAACAAAATCTCTCTTTTCTCCCATTTCCATATCAGAGAGTGTAAGAAACATATGTTGCATTATAGGATTGAGATTAACAGATCTAGTTTCCAACATGTATACTAAACATGCAGTAGCACTTTCATAAGTAGGAACAACTTTTACCAAGTGTGTATCTTCAAAATCTTCAACCATACTAACATCAGTGAAAAATTCTTCTATATTATCTCTTTCAATGATAGACCCTTGTCCTACCGGTATATCTTTCAGAGTGAACTTAGGAGGAAACATGATGAAATAAACAAAAGGTCACTACAAGAAATGTGTTGACTTGTGACATTTTCTCAATGACCATAGATAAAATCGTCATGATTCTATGACGATTTCGTATTGAATGGTCGTTAGCTATTTTGAGTGGACCAAAACCCTAGAAAATTACGACGATGTGTATATAAACGTCATTATTTTCTAGCACGAAATCGTCATAAACTAGACACGCCGTCTACGACGTTATTTCTAGGTTACTGCGACAAATTAAGATCGTCGTAATTGCGTTGATTTTATTTTTTGGTACAATATGATGACTGGACTAACACCTAAGCAATTTTCCAACATGTCATGTGTACGTGGTCATTCAAATTACCAGCATGTGGGATCCATCCCCTATTTTAGTGAGTGATGCATGTTGGCCAAGTGACTCGTGGGACTCGTTAACACTAACACGACGGGCAAGGTGGGACCCAATTGCAGGGCCGTAGGAAGGGTAACATGTGGGACCTACGAGTGGGAACACAAAGACGGTTACACGTATGCGCGCATGGAGGCAGTCCGAACTCAGGACCAACGTCGACTCGACGTTAACTAACACAAAAAAATCTTCTTGTGGCGATCAAGAAATAGAAAATATTTTTTTATGCAAAGAAAATAAAAGCTCCCCAGATCAACATTGATGCACACATGTGTGCAACATGGATTCGTTTTAAACTATGAAAAAGAGCCATGTTTTTAGGCCAAAAAAAAGGCAGAACCACTTGTACCCACGGATCAGTCATCTGAAGCAGATCTCCACCGTCCACTAAACCTACATCTGGCGCCCGAAATATTTTCCGCGCCTGTGTGATCCCGCGCTGGATTTTGGCTGAGGCGCGAAAGGATTCTAAAACTGGGCCTAGGCTAGACAAACTTTGGCGGCTTGGCGCTAGCCCCTCCCATCCCAGCCCGAGCCCAACCCCATCAAACAGAAGTACAGAACTACTCGTGACCTATCCCTAACAGTGCCTCCTTCATCCTCCCTTTCCTCCACCTCCGCCGCCGGCCTAGATCCTGGCCAACTCCGGTCACTCCCTGCGCCGCAGACCATCTCCCCGGAACCCCCTCCTTCTCCTCTTCCTATCCCACCTCGTTGAACCTTCGAACATCACCTCAAACAGAAAACCCTAGCCTAGTATTCCGCCTATACATAGAGGAACAGGAGGCATTGCGACGGCGGCGCCCAGGCAGCAGGTGGTTGTGACCAGGCTCAGCGACCAGATTCACCACGCGAGCCAGATGCTGCCAGCCGGCAAACCTCGGCCTTCACCGCCGCCGGTGTTCCCGTGGCCTGCAGGGCGCCGCGGATGGCCAAAGCTCCGGCCAACTCTCCTCGCATTCGCCATCTGAGGACGGCTTCCACCGCCACGCCCCCCTCCGATGGCATTACCCACGACGGGCTACTTGTTGCGTGTCCTCGCATAAGGGGAGGATGCGTACGACCTGCACATGCTCGACGAGAAGCTCGTCCATCCCCTGCTCGCAGAAGGGGAGGATGCATCACCAACAACCTCAAGCTCGCCGTCTTCCCCAACAACAACAACAACGAGAACCACGGCAAGGCGTTCAGGTACTGCATCTCTGGGCCCTTTTGTGTCGATGCCTCAGGGTAGAAATCCTAGTCGATTGGTGATTGTCGTCTTTAATCCTGGTTAAGGGTTTTTGGACATACTAGTTGTGGCTGTGAACAAGTAACCTTACTTTAATCTTGTGATGTCAGTGAACTGAGTTGCTGCGCTTCTATAGATTATTTTACTATAAAGATACACATGTCATAACTTCAATAAATTCTGAAGTAGTTTCTGGTCCCTATTGGGTAGTAACTTTCCATTTTTCAATTGCAAGGACAAATTTTCATGTTATTTATTTGGACATTTTTGTCTATGAGTACTTTCTGTTTGTGGAAATGCATGGCCATTGTACAACTAGATTGTATGTGTATTACTATGGCATGCAGGCTTCTTACTTTGCTATTTCGTCAGGTAAGAGGAGAAAGGTCCGTGGTGTGTTAGATCTTGCAGATGGCTGTGAACATCAACTCCAAGGAGTTTTTCTTGGCAAGTACATGGACATTCTCTGCAGGAAAAGGTGGAGTTCTTTAGACTATTTTGTTACTATTTACTTCAATTAGTGGCTCTTAGATGGTAGAAAGCATGTTACAGGAATTGTGAAATATGCTAAAATGGAATATGGTTCCTGGCCTGGGACGGTGGATATGATTCATGTTTTGAAATGCTTAGTGCTACTGCTGTTATACTGCCCTTTATTACTGTGCTCTTGAAACTTGCATGCCTAATAAGCTTGTGGTACTCTTTCACATGCCATGCTCATTCACTTAATGAAACAAATAAAAAACTGAATTACTGACGTTGATAGACTGGTAGCTTTACTAGGTTATTGTACATATCTGACTTTAGCTATTGAGTACTAATGAGCTACACCAAATCATTTGGTCTGGTTGACATCTTCCACGGCTGATTATCATCTATTTTTCGTTTTGTACTAACCGATTATGTATCTTTCAATTGAAAACAAAAGGTTATTCCGAGCTGGAGGAGTATTGTACCAATTTAACTAAAGAAGATTTAAGGTACTTTGTTTCATGTGCTATAAGGTTAATGTCATTACACTTGTTCTGCCTACTCAATGGTTACTTCCTGAGATTTTATTTCCTAACCTACATGGTGGGTAACTGCGTTCTGAGTTTGGACTGATTCTTATAAGCAAATATCTATCTGGTATATGTAATGCAATACTTCCTTGCAGTTTGTTATGTCACGTCAAGTTTTTTTTTTTTTTGCTTTAGAAACTAGCTATCTTTGATCTTAATTGCTGGAACCAACGTAATATTGGCCTGCCTAGCACAACATTAGTTACAACATTAGTGTGATTATTGTTGATTGAGAACTATCTGCTCACTATCTCGTCTTATTCCTGCATTAGTGTGATAATTTTTGTTTGTTGATCATGCAAAAGAAGCACGATAGACACCTATTAATATGCGAGCATTTGTGCCTTCGAAAGTGATTCAGACCTAGTTGCTCGATTTGGTGTAAATATATATAGGTATTCCCTTTGAGACTAAAAATGTGGTGGTTCCTCTTTTACAGGAGCTCTGGGTGTCAAGAAAATTGAAGCGTGAAGCTCTGAATCCTCACTCGTCCATGATTACTATATAGGTATTAATTTCCTGAAACCTGAATGGTTTTGATTGTTGGCGTAGACCGGTTAAGCATATACTTGTGGACTAATTTTCCTTTGCATGGTTGTCATGCAGGATGGATGGACGAGGATACGATGGAGGATTGTTCTTGGACCGGTGGTAGTTGGTAGCGAGCTGCTACGATGCGATGCTAGAGGGTGCGGTGCAGACGAGTAGTGGGCAGCAAGAAGTGTACCTGGCAGCATATATGCCTGGAGGTTGGGAGCTGAGTCTGGCTAGAAGGACATCCTTCAGTTTATTAATTATTTGATTGATAATGGATGTTGCTGCTGTAGGGTTGGTTTACAATCTGGGCTAGCTTCATTTGCATCTTTGTGTCGTTCTTGTATATGAGAACCGTGGATTAACTATGGCTCTTTTCAAAAGAATTATATGTTGTTTAATTACTGTCAAATTATTTGAAAATAAAACCTGACAAATAGGCAAGAGAGAACTAATCAGATGAGCGCTTTGATAATTGGACATATATGCACCGTAAAAAGGGGCCCAAACAACAACAAAAAATGTAAAAGGTCAAGGGATGAAAACCAAATGGACCAAAAAAGGCTAAGGCCCAAAAGACAAAGGCTAAACAATGGATGTAAAAAGGTAAAGCCCAAAAGATAAATGGATTGGCAATGGCCAAGGCCTAGGAGAAAAAAGGCTGGTATTAATGGGCTTAACCCATGCAGACTACAAAAATGGACCGGGCTGATTTTGGATTACGACGATTTAATTTCGTCATAGTTTTGCCACGTCCGATTGGCCACATAGGATCTGATGTGGCATGCCTAGATTGCCAGTGACGATATTTGATTGTCATGGTGGTTACGACGATCCAATATCGTCATATACGATAATGACGATTCCAATTAAAAGGTCATGTTGGTTGATTCCTGACGCTCCGTTTTTGACAATCCATTTTTCGTCATAGAATCGTCATAGATGAAATACTATGACGATTCAATGATGAAAATGAAGGGTCGCAAATCAACATATTTCTTGTAGTGGGTAAATAAAGTAAATGCAAGTAACTAATTTTTTGTGTGTTTTTAATATAGAGAACGAAAACAAGACAGTAAATAAAGTAAAGCAAGTAGCTAATTTTTTGTATTTTTGATATAGAGAAAGCAAACAAAGCAATAAATAAAACAAAGTAAAGCAAGACAAAAACAAAGTAAAGAGATTGGATGTGGGAGACTCCCCTTGCAGCTTGTCTTGATCTCCCCGGCAACGGCGCCAGAAATTTAGCTTGATGACGCGTAAAGCACACGCCCGTTGGGAACCCCAAGTGGAAGGTGTGATGCATACAGCAGCAAGTTTCCCTCAGTAAGAAACCAAGGTTTATCGAAACAGTAGGAGTCAAGGGCCACGTGAAGGTTGTTGGCGGAGGAGTGTAGTGCGGCGCAACACCAGGGATTCCTGCGCCATTGTGGAACCTGCACAACACAATCAAAATACTTTGCCCCAACGTAACAGTGAGGTTGTCAATCTCACCGGCTTGCTGTAAACAAAGGATTAAATGTATGGTGTGGAAAATGATGTTTGTTTGCGAAGAGCAGCAGAGAACAATGATTGCAGTAGATTGTATTCAGATGTAAAAGAATGGACCGGGGTCCACAGTTCACTAGTGGTGTCTCTCCAATAAGATAAATAGCATGTTGGGTGAACAAATTACAGTTGGGCAATTGATAAATAGAGAGGGCATAACAATGCACATACATATCATGATGACTACTATGAGATTTACTTAGGGCATTACGACAAAGTACATAGACCGCTATCCAGCATGCATCTATCCCTAAAAAGTTCACCTTCGGGTTAGCATCCGCACCCCTTCCAGTATTAAGTTGCAAACAACAGACAATTGCATTAAGTATGGTGCGTAATGTAATCAACACAAATATCCTTAGACAAAGCATCGATGTTCTATCCTTAGTGGCAACATCACATCCACAACCTTAGAACTTTCTGTCACTGTCCCAGATTCAATGGAGGTATGAACCACTATCGAGCATAAATACTCCCTCTTGGAGTCACAAGTATCAACTTGGCCAGAGTCTCTACTAGCAACGGAGAGCATGCAAGATCATAAACAACACATATATGATAGGTTGATAATCAACTTGACATAGTATTCCATATTCATCGGATCCCAACAAACACAACATGTAGCATTTCAAATAGATGATCTTGATCATGATAGGCAGCTCACAAGATCTAACATGATAGCACAATGAGGAGAAGACAACCATCTAGATACTGCTATGGACCCATAGTCCAAGGATGAACTACTCACACATCAGTCCGGAGGCGATCATGGTGATGTAGAGTCCTCCGGGTGATGATTCCCCTCTCCGACAGGGTGCCGGAGGCGATCTCCTAAATCCCCCGAGATGGGATTGGCGGCGGCGGCGTCTCTGGAACTTTTTTCGTATCGTGGCTCTCGGTAATAGGGTTTTCGCGACGGAGAGTTTAAGTAGGCGGAAGGGCAGAGTTGGAGGCGGCGCAGGGGCCCCACACCATAGGCCGGCGCGGGCCCATGCTGGCCGCGCCGCCCTATGGTTAGGGCGCCTCGTGGCCCCATTTCGTATGCTCTTCGGTCTTCAGGAAGCTCCGTGGAAAAATAAGACCTTGGGCGTTGATTTCGTCCAATTCCGAGAATATTTTCATTGTAGGATTTCTGAAACCAAAAACAGCAGAAAACAGGCACTGACGCTTCGGCATCTTGTCAATAGGTTAGTGCCGGAAAATACATAATAATGACATAAAGTGTGTATAAAACATGTGAGTACTGTCATAAAAGTAGCATGAAACATAAGAAATTATAGATACGTTTGAGACGTATCACCAATCATCGCAGAATGGAGAAGATGAGAAAATTTGAATTACCTCGTCCACTCGCAGCTCGAGCTATCCGTCGCTTCGGGGTGTCTTGGGGGTCAAGGAGACATTGCTCGCTCATCGCTGACTTCCTAGTTCCTAGATGAATCACCCTGCTGCCTAGTAGATGGATTGATCGGAACAGGTGAGGACCGAGGAGGCGAACATGTACGCAAATCTCCGCTAGGCGCGTACTCCTGTTCATAAATAAGTGTACACGTGGGGTTTTCAAGATAATTAGGAAGTAGAGTGAAAAATATATCGAGAACATGCATCTTCCCTCTTTAATTCTTTCATCTCCAATTAGCTAAGTGCATGTAAAAAACAAGAAAAACATATGCTTAATATTATTGGGTTTATTTCTGTACGATGAGTAAGAAGCAATTAAAATACATTGGGAAGATATGAGTACACTCTTTTGTGAATAAAGTCTTCACCTAGATGTCCACTTATTTGTGGACAGAGAGAGTAGCTCGGTAAGGTGAGGACGGTTCGACGGTAGAGGTTGCATGCTAGAGTGCTAGACTGCTAGGTTTGGGCCTCGCTCGCTCACGTTCAGACTAGTCACAATGGGAAGTATCATACACTAGTATCATGCACATGATACTAGTTTATGATACTACATCTACAATGCATAGTATTATAAGATAGTATCATAGTATCATCATATTTAATATTTTGTAAAATCTCAATGCAAATTTTTGTACATGATGTGTTTGCAATTAAGTTTTCTAGTTTTACGTGTTATGATACGGTATCATATATTCATATTACCACTCTCATCTCTCACCTCATTAATTGATGCCACATCAGATTTTTGCCAACATGACATGCATGCGCGCCCTGTCGTCTAGCTATCGTTCGGCGATCAAGCGGGAAGGCCAAGGTAAGTCTCCTTGTTTTTCTACTCTTTTTTTTTCTTTCTATACAAGTAAGTCAAGTATACATGCCTATATATAGGAATTTGGGGCTCCTAAAATCCTGGAGCTCTGTGTAGCTTGCACACACTGCACATGTGGCGGCCCACGCCTGCAAATATAACACATAATTGTAATAATACCTAACAAAGACACAACCAAGCATTCTGTTTTGGCAAACGCTACAAATAACATTATCCTCTAGCAATTTGGCCTAAAACAAAAGCGAGCATAGGCAGCATACCCTGGTCGTGGACGTTAGATTCATCCGGCCGACAAAGATCACGGGATCCGAAGAGCAGTCGCGCGCGCAGCACAATTTCCTGTAGTACGTCTCCACTATTCCTTGATCCCTTCACAGTCACACCACCCTCCGGAAACCGCGAGGTTCCACAACGCAGTTTTTCTACATAGTTACATGATTTCTTTTTCATCTTTTCCCCATGTTGTTTGCTGTCATATTTGGGTGTTCTTGTTTGGGGTGAACGGCGGATGAGCTGGATAGTCTCATGTGGTTAACTTTTTTTTTTGGTTCTTTTGGATCCTGACATTTTTTGGATCCTGACATTGTTATGAACGGTGAAGAAATTGACTCATTGCTTTGATATGACTCAGATCCAAATGTACGCGCCATGTACAATTTTTTTGTTCAGATCCTGATGTTGATATGATTGCTTTGAAAATGACTAAAAATTCCTGTGAATTCCCTACTCGTGGATACATGCGACCATGAATTTTTCTTTTTTATTTGTATGATCTCCCTTTCGCTTTTTCAATGAATTTTCCTTCTTCCAAATGTTAATTTCGGATCTGAATCTACCTTTTCTTTTTCCCAACCATCATTTTTCCTCTACCATGGATGTTGCAAAAATTTGGAAAAAAATTAGACTAATCAAGATAGTACATAAATAATAGGCAAATCTCCTTCCATTTTTTAACATCAAGGAGCTGCTCTCATCCAATGATTCTGTACACGTTCTATAAAATGTACAAAGGGGTTTGTTATGTAAAAGGAAAGGGGCTGACGACGTGGGCTTAGCCCAGTGGTTGGGGTCGCAGTGGCGCACCCCAACGACCGGAGTTCGATTCCTGTCAGGGACGAATTTCGGAATTGTCACGCCAAGTCCCGCTTCTACTATATCAAAAAGTGTCTAGTTCCTCCTAGACACATTTTCATTTTTTGTAAAAGGAAAGGGGCTTGCTGACAGTAGAATAATATAACTCAGGGTGTTCTCCACAAAATGCAAACAGAGGTTGCAAGAATCTCAACGCATGATTGGACGTCCGGGATAAGCCCGGGACGCCCACATATATCGTTGCATTTCCGGAGGTTCCAAGTCAACAATCGACACGCCGCTCTGTCCCGACCACCCTCCACCGTCATGCTGCCACTGGCGTCCACCCCACTCCACCACCTCCTCCTACTCCTCCTCGCCGCCGTCGCCTGCACGCGACCGCCCGGCGCCGCGTCCAAGTCTACGGTCGAGCCCTGCACCTCCTCCACGGCCTGCCCCGCGCTGCTCTCCTACACCCTCTACGCCGACCTCAAGCTCGCCGAGCTGGCCGCGCTCTTCGCCGCCGACCCGCTCGCCATCCTCGCCGCCAACGCCATGGACTTCGCCGCCCCCGACGCCACCAACCGCATCCTCCCGGCCGGCATCACCCTACGCGTGCCCGTCCCCTGCGCCTGCTCCAACGGCATCCGCAAGGCCACCTCCGTCCGCTACGTCTCCCCCCAGGGGGACACGCTCGCCTCCGTCGCCTCGCAGGTCTACGGCGGGCTCACCGCGCCGGACTGGATCCGGGAATCCAGTGACATCCTCGAGGCCGGCGCCGACGACGCGCTGGACGCCGGAGCCACGCTGTCCGTGCCGCTGCACTGCGCGTGCTTCGGCGGGGCGGACAACGGGGTGCCCGCCGTGTACCTGACGTACGTGGTGGCGAAGGGGGACACCGTGCCCGCCATCGCGGCGAGGTACCGGACCACGGCCACCGACGTGATGAGCGTCAACGACTTGGCCACCCCCGACGTCGCCGCCGGGGACATCGTCGTCCTCCCGCTGCCAGGTGAGCCGCGCGCTTGTCGATCAGTTGTGCTTGTGTCGCCTCTTCATGGATCTCGTGAGGCGCACCGTACGTGCGTGCTCGTGCGTAGCTGCGTGGTTTCGTCAGACCGATGAATGCCGATAAATTCGGTCGGTGACCATTTATCATTTACTCACGCGCGCGCTCTAGTTAGACATTGATGCGCACACCTTTGATTGAAAATTTGAAACGCCGTCCATTTTGAGTAGTGGACTAGTGGCAGCATAGCAGCTACTCTCGGATTAGTTGCTGAACGAGGATTTGCTCCCGGGGCCGAGGCTATGCATGCTCGATTTGCAGCTCCAGGGCACATGGTGCCCGCTATTTGAAATTTTTGATATCGGTAGTCTGAACTTTCAAATAGGAGTATTTTTTGTGAATACATATATATGGCCTGCGTAATTGTGAAAAGTTTTGGTAAAAAGTCCGTTGTATTTTGAGCTACCAAAAAAATGTGGCTGTATATAGACCTATAAAACTTTTTTTTTTGCCAAAAAATTGTCACTTAGCTTCCTGCAACAGTCGTTAGAAAATATATAAACTGTTTACGAATTTTTTAAAAAAAATTACGGGCACTAGTGTGCTGCTGAGGGTTTCCGCTAGTTACTCGTCTGACCTAGTGTTGTACTGTGATCTAAATTCGTAAGAAGGTTTACTTTTAATAACAAGCGAAGCGACACCCATCGCCGAAAAGCTTGGGCCAAAAATAATTCATATTTATTTTTCACGGCTGCTTTTGATTCGTGATGGCGAATGAAAATACTGGAAAGCGAAAACATGTAGCACTACACATTTTGACTATTAAGAATATGTACATGCCAAACCTTGTTAATATCGTGCACAAAGTGTGAGTTTGGTCCTCCGTTTTCTTGCCGGTTTGTCCTCTGTTATAGCATCTCTAACCGTTCCCAAAAAACTTAAGAGGACCAAAACCTCCTTATTTCTTAACTTCCGATATTTCCTCATTTAAAATTTAGCCATTCATACCGATCCCAAAAAACTTAGAGGAGCAAAATTTTGTTTGCTGCAAATCAATTCATTTGAACCAAACATTCAATATTACAAACCGAATTAATAGATGTAATAAACCAAATTATTAAATGTTATAAACCAAATTATTAAATGTTTATCTTGATAGGTTGCATTGGGGTTGAAATAATCTCTCATGATCTTGACATATGACATATCCCTCTGCTCTACCTCGGTTGATCCACCCACGGACAAATTGAGATCCTAGCCTCGACTTCCAGAAATCCTTGATCAAAATCATGAACATAGCCATTTCCAAATCTTCATCTTCTTCGTCTTCCTCATCAGATGAAGATCATCCGATAATTTCTTTATTGAGGGATCGGGTAAGAGATGTTCTTGGTACAGTGAATAGTTTATTTGTCAAGTGCGCTCCATCATGTTGCCCCAGTGGGGGGCTGGTAAAAATTACGGGGTACTATGTACTAACAAAACCGTGTACTTAAGAATCACACTTTGTCTTGTCTGAAGAAAAAGAGGACAAAATTGCATTCATGGCCATCCGCAGATGCTCTGTGAGATCAGGATGTCGACGGCATCAATTATTCACTCTATCATTTGCTTCGCTTCATTCTTTTGATATACAGTTATTCAGTGACATCCTTCCATTCGTTTTCCTGGTGATGTACAGCGTGCTCCTCGTCCTTCCCCACCTTCACGTCGGATTATGGGTTGGCCGTCGCGAACGGGACCTATGCAGTGACTGCCAATCGCTGTGTCCAGTGCAGCTGTGGTCCGGCCAACTTGGAGTAGGCACCCACTGCCGACTTCCCAAGATCTCGATCTACCAGTTCGGGCTGTCTGACGCCGTTGCTCTTGGTTTCAGCCTCTTCTGCGTGCCGGCGCCACTCGCGGACTCGACGTGCTCCAGCATGCAGTGCAGCAACAGCAGCATGATGCTCGGCAACTTCACCCTCGTGATGACCGGCGCTGGCTGCAGCGTCACCTCCTGCGACTATGGCGGCTACGCCAACGGCACAATCATCACCACGTAATTCAGCGTCGCACATCATCCAAATCGACCTCTTTTTACAGTTCAGAGACGGTTCTGTTTTATCATACGATCTTTGCATCTTTCAGGTTAACCACGACGCTCAAGCCTCTGTGCCCAGGTTACTTGATTTTCCTTGCCATTTCTCATCACCATTTTCCGGTGACTGTATCATACTGTCATGGTAAAGCTGCTGATATTATTCGAGTCTCTGACACATTGTGCCGTTCCTGTGCGCAGGCCAGCACCAGTTCCCGCCGCTAATCCCGCCGCCGACGTCGTCCTTCTTCCAGACGTACCTCGGCCCTTCACCGGCGCCAATGACATTGCGAGGAGGAAACAATCCCACGGGCAGCCCGGACGCTGTCTCCGGTGTACCTAGGAGGGGCCGGCACTTCAGCGGCGCTGCCGTGATACTGCTCGCGCTCTGCCTTGTCGCTACCATGCGGTGGTAACCATGCACCGAAATGGAGTCTTGTGAGAGAACCTTCGAATCTTCGATTGATTCTTTTTGTACAGGAGCACATATCTGTTTTGCTGGGGGCTTGTCAGCTGTGCTGTGCCAATTTTTTCCTTTTGCTTGCTGGTCTCATTTGTGGTTCCCCTGTAAAATTGGAAACGCACTCGCTTGAATTGTTTTTTTTTTTTCCAACCGGGCTTCCACCCCTTTCCATTGCATTCAACGGAAATACCAAGTTCGAAATACAAACAACTAAGAAAAGGGGGTAGGAGAAAGGAAGCGAGTTGGCGCAATATCAGGAAACCCACTGTGGATAACATACACTATGGGGCAAAAACCTGATATCACAAACCGAAACTCCGTCACAAGTTTTCCACAGGAAAAACACACGAACCTACGGAAGATTTAACAGGTCCAAAAAAAAAATGAGACTAACAGGCACAAAAGCCATCACTAGTTCTTGAGATACTCCAGGGGCTTCAAACGACCAAAACAACTTCAGGGAGCATTGATCAGCAGCATCTCCCTGTTGCCAGAAGCAGCAGATGGAGCAGAGAAGGCGATCGTCGCGGAGTGCATCAGCTTTTTAGCGCCTCCAGTCAGCTGCTCCTTGTCCACCTCCTTTTGAAGACCTGCCCAGTACAACAACAGCGAAATAGTGTAGAAGATAATCTCACTAGGGGATCTGAAAATATGCTTCTCGAAAGTAACTTTATTTCTAACAGACCAAATCGCCCAACAAACAGCAGCAATAAGAACCACATAGAAACGTTCCATGCGAGGGATGAAAGAATGGAACCAGGCCATAGCTTGCCAAAACGAATTTGGCACACAACGAGCACCAATAGACATTCCCAGAATTTCCCAGACAACTTTCGAGATATGGCAGGTGAAAAAAAGATGATTATTCGTTTCAAACTGACCACAAAAAGAGCATAAGGGAGAACCAGCCCAGTTTCTTTTCTTCAGATTTTCTCTAGTGAGCAAAGCATCTTGTCCAAGTTGCCACATGAAGATTTTAATTTTAAGTGGAATTTTAGCTTTCCAGACCCACTTATTATGCGAACCAGCCAATCCTTTTTCCAGCCAGGTATAAACAGATTTAGTCGAGAAAATGCCATTCTTATTCAGGGACCAGGATATCCTCGCTTGAATTGTTTGTGGCACGATGGAATTGTTTGCCCCTACTTTGTCGATAAAGGAAGTTTATTAACTCAAAACTATATCAGCACTCTACAAACGAGAGTTCCGATCTGCCTCTAAATAACGTAGATGCTTTCGATGGGAGCACAGGCCGACGCAGCTTTCCGGCCGGGACCTCACTCTCGAGGCCATCCATCGGTGCGGCGACCACAAGGAGGCAGTGCGCCTCCGGTGAGTCTTTGACGAGCATGACGGATGGCTGGATTATCGGGCCGAGATCTAGGTTGAGTTCGATCTGACCAGATGGGTTTAGCCACGATCGGGGTGACGGGGCCTGGAGGCCCCTCGGATCGCCGGACCTCCAGCCTTGCGCCTGGATTGCATCTTTCCTCTCCGGGCAATCCAGCATAGAGGCGGCTCGCGACGTGGGGGTCTGCCGGTCTCGCGAATAATGGTGGCGGTCCTAGGGTTTCTCCTCAATGTCAAAACGAAGACCTACCGATTGCCTGGCCTCATTGATCTGGCTGCAGTGGCGTGTTCCGGAAGGATCCGTCGGCGTTCTCCACCGGAGATTGCTGGATGGAGTGGGATTCGGTCATACGCACCTGTGTTTTTCTCTCTAACCGTTTGGTTTCAAAGAGAGCACTTCGAAGCTCTGCTGGCTGTTTATATCATGGGGCATGTTCTCGTTCTATGGTGCTGGCGGGGAATGTCATGGCGAGATCTTAGGACTAGCGATGGTGGTTCAACTCCGGGCGGCGATGAGGAATTGGCTTGGTGATTCGTGACTTGGAGCAGCGGCATGCTAGTTGGGCGAATACACATGAGAAGTATGTTTCAGGGTGACATCCAAAGTCTAACATTAATTGGTTGTGCATGGCAATGTGCTTGTTGAAGACATTGTTTTGAGAGTGACGACTTTGCTGGACTCCTGGTGTTGTCTTGGTGATGTCCATTTTGCTGCTCCAAGGTATAGATCGTTGTAGCGGGACTTTTATTTGATGTAATTATTCAGTTTTTTCAATCTGTGCATCCGTAATTCCACTAGAGACATACGTTATTGCAGAGACTGGGTGTAATTGGTATCTCCGTCATATTAATATATGCTCTTTGTCGAAAAAGTAACAAAGATGCACATGACCAAAGAAAAACCATGAATAATTTGACACAAGCCCATATTCATGTGATAAAATAAATGAAAATACGGTTTTGATAGATCTAAGCCGACCGTGAATTAAGTTAGAGCTTGATCGACTTCGAAACAGTTAGATTAGCATTCTGATTTGTGCAACTTATTTATATGAAGTTGCAGTTGCAATTATGGCCAAAATTTCTCAGTTATCTCTACTATACTTATAAAGGCACGAAGTGCCGTTGGAAAATTGAATCTGAACCGTCCATCTGGTTACATCACATGGTCCACGATTGTTTGTTCTCCCCCTGCTCGCTCGCCCTGATGTTTCGTTCAATTTCCACCTGAATCACGTTAATGAGATGTTAAAACGGTAATTAATTTATTTCTTTCCGATTCATCGTCAATCCACCATCATGCGGCGCTCTTATTTCCGATCCTCCCCTCGCGTTGCCCCGGCCACCCTATCGTATCCCGTTCCGTGCAGTAGTTCCATATCGCCAAATAATTCCACAGAGGGCACGCTTGGGAGGAGTGAAGGACCAATCCGACGAACAGAACCAACACTTCAATCCCGATCTGCCATCGCGGGAGGCGATGGATCACCGACATCGGCAAAGATCGCATGCGGTGGATAAGGAGGCGGCGTTGCTGCGGAAGGCATGGCGCGGAACAGCGGACGGTAAGATGCTGACTGTGGATGTCGGCGCGCGCCCTGGCGAGTTCGGCGCTGTGGAGCGCGGCGAGCGCCGGCGTGCACACGGTCGCCAGCCCCGAGCAGGCCACGTTCTGCGACAACCAGCTCGCCCACGTTCCGTGGGTGTACCTGATGGTGAAGGATTTCCAGATCATGCGCCTTACATGGCTGGAGACAATCCCGATGAACCTCACGCTGCTCTTTGACCGCATTAGTCATCTCAGCCACTGAAGACAAGCTACCATTTCGGGTATTGACATGTGATCTATAATACTTGACACACAAATATTTAATTTTTGATATCTTCATAAAACACTTATGTGTGCCGCACAACCTCCTAAATAAGTTTTGAGGACCGGACAACAGCCATCCAACTTATGCTTATGCAAACTAGCCAACTAGGTTCAGCAAATTATGTCAGTGCTATTATGCTGCAAAAATACATGATGCATTTGTGTACATTTTATTATCTCTAAAAAGCACCAAAGTTTATCTTGACCTTGTCCATATCGCTCTTAACTTCTTGTTTTTTCTAACCTTATTAAGCAAGGAAGAGGCCAAAGAAGGCCCTACTGAGGACCTACGACCATCGTCTTACAGACAGATAGCAAGAAAAATTACAATGGGAGATGAAAACGACCGAGAGACTACTAGAGACCCAAAGGTACGCATCTGCTTTCAGGTGGTCTACTACCAGTTGGATGGGATGGGTTTGGAAACTTTGTCAAACACTCTTGGGTTCCTCTCGCACCAAACAGTCCAAAGGGACAGGACGAAAAAAATGTTGAATTTTTTCTTGTTATCGGCCTGTAGGGTTTCTCTTGCTTGACTCCACCAATCGGACAGTTGCAAGTTCACCAATGGGACGACGTGATGAAAACAAGCCAAAACATACTCTAGGAAGTAAATAGCATTCTCTGAATGATTAGCTAGCTATAAATCTTTTTTCTGCAGCGTGATAGACCATGGGAGCAATTTTCGCTAGCACTTCTAATAGAGTCTTCTTGTTTCTCTAATGGAACAATCTCAGGTGAGGATAAAAAGTGCACACCCGAAGTATGCAGCTTTTGTAGAAAACATGATTACTCTTATAGTAAAAAAGGTGAGAGATCTTCATGTCTAAATGCTCTTAAACCTGCCAATGATTAATTTGGCCCCAGGGACCTAGCAAATGACAACACACTTTTTACAATATTTGTGTTGCTCATGAATGATCTGAAGAATGGTACTCCTTTTGAGTTTTCATCAATACACATGTCCATGAAATGTAATCTTGTGGTATTCTGATGACTGCAATGGAATAGGGACACAGTGAAAACATCCAATCAGGGCTTCAATAAGCTGAACGAGCTCTTTTACGGTGATTGGCACGGAACCTAGGCTCCGTTCCGGTTCCGTCAATTCGGAATTTTTGTGACCATTGATTAAAACGAACTGTAAGTATTATGATGCTTTCATTTAGAAATCGTACATGCCAGCGGCCGTTTGACTCCCATAGATAAAAAAAATTCTCCAAGTCAAAATAGAAATTTCCTCTCCCTGCCTAACCAGGACGAGCGTTCTGTGAAAAATTAAACAGTGGAAGCTATAGAGCGGTGCTTCGTGATTGGAATGGACATGTAATTCTGTCGGTTTGGGGCTTAACCAACACCAGCTCTGGTGCTGAAACTGTTGAGGCCATTGCATGTCTCCAAAGTCTGAACTTAGCTGCGATATGCTATGCTGGACCAACTGTGGTGGAATCCGATCGTTCAAATTTAATCTAGCAGCTTTGGTCTTTCAAAGATACCTCCAGATCGTGGATTTCTTTCATTGTTTAGGAGAATAAAAATGCCCCGGGTAATTTTGAAAGTGTGGAGTTTAGAAAGGTGTCTATGGGAAATGCACTTTGGCTCATAGGAGCATATGCTCCCATTATGTGAATCCACATTTCAAAGTGTCAAAAAATTCTAAACTAAATTTTTACATGTACATCTAGACATTTTATGTTGGTACACAAGTTTTCAAAAATAACTAAAAATAATTGTGGCTCCTGTAAAAAAGACAAGTTTTGATGCTATAACACGACTACGTACAAGATATTTTTTTGTCTTTTTTGTACACGCCAAATAAAATGTTGTTTCTCCACGAAAATTTGTGCACTAACATAGAATGTCAAGATGTACACCAACAAATTTATATCCGAATTTTTTAACATTTTTATAATTATTTTTTAATTATTTTATATAATGAGAGCATTTGCTCCTATGAGCCAAATTGCCACCTCCGGTGTCTATATCAAACAATTTTATATTGTGGATGTTATATTAGAGAGACGTGCATATTGCACGTACACACTAACTAGTACGTAAACTACACATGAAATTAGATGATATCATCTGATCGAGAAATAAATCAATTCCATGAAAATAAGAATTAAAGGCGGGCCAATACGTAGATTATTTCACAGATAAAGACTTAGATGAAGACCTTTTTAAGGCATGTACAATGGGAGAGAATGCGAATCTTCTCTTAGCAGTCCACGTCATCTAGAGCAAACGCTAAATATAAGTGGTACAATGCATTATTTGTTGTATCATCTCTAGCCTGGATTGATTAGAAAGACATATGGTACAACTGAGAAAATAGTCTTCTCTTATTATCTAAGAAATCATCCATTAGCTAAGAGAAGATAACCTTCTTTTATTTCACTAGTACAAATGCCCGTGCGTTGCCACGGGTCCTCAAATTTTATTTTCCAATGCACATATGTAATTCATATTTCTTGAAATGCATGATTTATTTTTGGAATTGGTGAACCTATTTCGGAAATAGAATATTTTTGTAAAATAATAAACATTTTTTTGAATGTCCGTGAACAATTGTTTGACAACATGAACATTTCTTTTCTAATGCACGATTTTTTTTTGTTATGAGCGAGCAACTTTTAGCATGCGACCTTTTTATTTTCTATTATTTAAAGATTAGGGAAATATTAAAATTTTGAGATTCATCGTGATCAGTTATTGAAAGCTGGCTTTTCTTATAAAAAAATTTAGACAAACAAATAATGCATCAACTTAAAACGTGACCGGCTAAGGCGGCTGCCCGGGTGCGGCGAAAATCGGAGGCAGGAGGGCCTACCGCCGCGGCAAAGCAGAGGCGGAAGGCAACCATCCCCTGCAGCCACCCTCCACCGTGTGAATCCTCTAACACCCCCCCCCCCCCGCGCGTTGTTACCCTCTTTGACGGCGGCGGCCGTGCTTGATGGATCTATGTACGCAATTTTTTCACGTCCTAGTTTTTATGCCCGCAATTTTCGTTATTTAAACCTCCGCTGCGTCGCATCTATAGTCCGTTCATTCACATGCTGGAGTCCAACGCCGTCGATGTCGAGACATCTCAGCTGCCCCCTTCGATGATGAGTGCGAACCAGAGGCAAAAGAGGAGGGAGACGAGGTAGAAGAGGTGGAGTAGGGAGGCCTCGGCTGCTGCATCCGGCCTTTTAATTGTGAATATCTAAGAAAAATCAAAATAACCTCACTACTGGAAAGCCTTAAAGGAAACTATGTTTGCTCTATTTCCTTATTTTAAGCATAGCATTACGGTTGAGCCATCAACTCATTACAAACTCCTAACTTGATATACGCATGAAAGGATCTAATATAATGCAACATTGTACGAGCTCCAAAATGCGTCAAGATGTAAAATGATACATGTCGGATTTCTTCTCCTTCACAATTTTCTTTTCCTTTCAATCGCACGTAACTCTGGATTGAACTAACCCACAAATAAAATAACCAAACACAAGTTACTCTTAAATAAGTTTTTGCACAAATAACCCTCCAAGCAATCCTCGTTTTTTTGGAGACCAATACAAAAAACTTACATTATATTAGGCAAAGCAACTTGCCATCGGGTCGTTTACAAAAACATAAGATCTTCCAAAGCATATTAGATCAGTCTTGTGAGCCATCATTTTAACACAGAAGGTGGGGCCAGGTGGAGTCCAAATTTTAACACAGAAGGTGGGGCCAGGTGGAGTCCCATGCCACTGATGTTCAACCACACCCTGAATTACCAGATACACCAGGAATTGCGGCGGGTTGCTCTGAATCGGTGCCTTGGTGGTTTTCTTCCACTGTGGTACGCCGCGGCCGAGTCGAGATATCCTCCTCCAGCCCGTCCCTGACCTGGCGGGTTACCCCATCCTCCATGATATAATCACAAGCCGCCATCTCCTTCTGGAGGAGCGGCCCACCCTCAAGCACCACCACCATCATGCCTCAGTCCGGCTGCCGCCAGCCCGCCACCAATGACCGTGTTGTCTTCCTTACGCCCTCTCTGGTTTCCCCGGCCCCTCCTATGCCTTCCTGCTGAGCATGCGGAGCACCCCTTTTCTTGTTCATGTAACAAAATAAAACCAATTGAAGCAGAATGAATAATCAATAGATTTTGAGGTGAAGGTGCAAACAGAGTGGTACATACTACATACACTTGTTCTCTTCCTGGAAAAATTCATCATGGAGAGATTATATGTCATGTTCTCCAGCTCCACATAAACGGTGCAACATCAAGAAATTCAAGCTTTTCTAGTGAAAGAAGAAGGAATAAAATGCTATAGTGGAAAATTTTATTACAATATATCAAATATACCTTCATAAGACAGAACCGAAGATCAGTGGGGCAAATTCCCTCACCGATGCACACCATAGCCAATTGTGAATAGTGACAAAGAACATCTGCAGCAGCTTGCTTATCTTCTATTGAGTCTGCAAAATATAGGAACATAGCTCATAACAGAAAACTCAAGAACATTCACTGGGATTTTAAATCGTTGCGGAGAATTGATTCAAAAACAACAATTGTCACCGAAATCTGGTTTAAGAATCACTTTCTTCAGAACTCACGTGCCAATTTCTCATAAAGATGGAACCGAAATGTGTGAGGGTAGAACTTTGCTCCCCAAACAATATGTACTACCAGCAGTTCCCCAAGAATTTTCAGAGACATATATCAATAATATTGTTCTAATAATGCATAAAGCTCCATAATATAATTTCATATCTTCTAAGAAAATATTGTAATTTCATATATTTCTGAGCGCAGAGCAGAGAAAGAATTAATGGTACTCTTTGGTTAAGTCATATCGGCCTTAACTCGGCTCAAAGACAACATAAATATCCTTTAAGTCCCTCCTTTTTGGAAGTAACATTATATGCACAAAGGTTGCTAAAACACATCACTTCACAAATGTAATATGAAAGATAGTAAATGAAGTCTACACATAAGGAAGTCTACCGAAAAGGTTTTACTCTGACCATGTTGGATAATGCATAGTTGCATACAGTGGCAAAAAGGTAAGTATGTAAATACAATAATAAGAAAATGTGTTAAGATCAAGGCTTTGTGTCACCACGAGGTATGAGCATACCGGTTCCATCCACTGTTGTTTCTGTTTCATATAATTTTGCACAAAACTTTAGTAAACCAGCTCTTCGTTACTTGATATTGATTTTCCCGCTGTTATTTGTGTGCAAAAATTGGAACATTTATTTATCTCACAATATCTTTGTCATACAAGATCACTACAAGACTCGGAATATAACATAATAAGTGTGGATATTTATTATGTAATGCAGACTGGACTACTAATAAAAAAGTAGAGCTTCAGTTCAAATCATTTTAAAAAGTAGAGCTTCAGTTCATATCATTTGTGTACCTTCACGAGGACCTTCTTAGCTTGTTTATTTGTTTATCTGGGACCTCATCGGTGGATATTAGTCCATTGATTACATGTGTGCTTAGTAAATTAGATTGATGCATATACGCACAAAACTCTGGTTATACAACATCATAGACAACTTTAACAAAGATTAGTAGGCAGTGCAGTATCTTGCAGAGCAAATAAAGTTGTAGAAAAAAGATTCTAATAAATGGAAATATTAGTTTAAAAAAGACAGACTAATAATTTCAGTAGTAGTAAAACTCTTTTAGGCAATTTTGTAGCATCTCCTTAAGGCTGGAAAAGAACACCAGATGGTCCACATCATAATATGAATTCAGAATAGCTTACCATTGGAACAAATAAAACATTTTTATCATGTAAAAGAACATGATTTTCTTCAAGTTGTGAAAGTGACCGGTCAAGTAACCTGCACTGGAGTAGATCAATTCCATCTCCAACCCATTTTTATATCCATGCTCTTGCTCTGTAGATGCGTGTAATCCCAAATTACCAATAAGTGAGTTCATCCTATAGTAAAAGGGGATCAATCAATTAAAACATGTCCTAACATATAAAAAAACTTAAGTTAAATGCTACTAACATACACCCAGTCACCTGATTTACTATGATTTTTTCTTATCATGATTTTCTCGCACTACCATTGACGATGATGAAGTGAGGGAGACGATATAAAGCAAAGGCGTTTTCTAGGGAACAGAAATGTGTGGCGGATGGCATGATTACTTTATCAGATGGAGTATGTACAGAGGTGGAGAAGCCCTCCAAGTACTCTGCACCAAGGTCCTCCAGCTCCATCACGCCCTCCGGACGGTGGGAACCAACATCAATCAACTTCTGGGTCGGCACCACTATTCATAAATATGAGAGCATTAGTAACTTGAAAAACCTGAAACAGTGAGTAACGCAGATAACCTGGCTCACTCGGGTTAAATTTAATATTTGGTAAACCATGATTACCAAAGATGCATCACGCACCAATATATTGACATTATTCCTGGACAATTAGTAGATGAAGCATCATGCAAATTGATGCTAGGACCAACAGTTTGCATAGCAAAATAACGAACAACGTGTGTGTTAAAAATAACCAATGCTATCAGCGGTAATTCCTAGACCAGCCAAAGGAAATTGTACATTGAGGCGGCAGGAGGAGTCAGCATGTGCAGGAATAGATCAAGATTATGGCAAAACGCCTCCGTCATAACACGAGCCACACTGAGGTTGGAAGGCTCCCATCCCAGATTTTGGGAGGCCTTGGCCGAGCCACCAAGACTACAGCTGGGGGAGAAGAACTGGAGCGCGTGAGGAAGGAGGATGCCAACCTCATGAATTCGGAAATTGTGGATGCGGCCGCTACAAATGGTGGCGAATCGCGCGCGGGGGGGGGTGAGGCTCAGATCCTTCGATCCTCTAATATCCGCTCCGCTCGGCATACCTGACATACTAATATTAAGTGCCAATATGAAGAATACTTTCATCAAAGAAAAACAGTAAGTGTGACTTCATAACAAACTCCCACAATAAAGTCATGTCATACTTCACAACTGCTTCATCATGAACTCAATGATAAAATGATCATTTAAGCAAGAGTCTCAGTTTACCTGAACATACAGAGGTACATCTAGAACTCCAAACATATGCTTAGGTCATAAACCTAGAAAGACGACAAAGATACTCAATTATATCTCCTCAACATAGTTGTTGTGTTGCAAAATTAATCGGTGCTCATAACCAATTTCGTGGTAGAGAGGAAAACCTACTATAGATTATGTCCTTTGCTTCATTGACAACACCAGAATAGCCTGAAACCTGGGATGGTACCGTAACAATCATATGTTAATCTCTTGCAGAAAAACCTTCCATAAATCCTATTCGTAAAAGAGTTTTGCTTTTCAGTTTCAAACAGGTATAGCTAAGAAACGTTAGTTTCAAGTGGGTTCAGTTTTTGTTGTTCGGAAACTAAAGGAACTAAAGAGAAAACATTGTGCTATTAGCATGCTAGACCTCCCACCCTTTGAGTTTTCTCGTGGAGAGCACTTTGCTATACTAAGCCAACATAACAAAGAAATCCTTTCAAATAGTACCTGAAGTAATAAATTAATAAATCAGTATGATTACCTCAAGTAATAAATCAGCATGCGTCTTTCCTTCATAAGAATAGATCCGCATTGTAAATCCTCAAGGAAAGCCTCACTGCATTTGGATTGAGTAAGTTCATACCAAAATATCATGAGGGAGCACACTTATAAAATCTAATGAGGCAATTGTTTCAGTTTGATCCACCTTTCAGTAAACAACATTGAACAGTAAAGGATGGTATGAGGCATCAGAGAAACCACAGATCTAATAGCTACATCCTTAACCAACTCTTGTGTAGATAATTTTCTCAATGATTCCTCACCGGGGCAAACAGATATATCATTGCAGACATCCCCATCAATGCAAAGAACTAAAAGTACACATATGCAGAATCCCCAATCAGACGATGGGTTAAGGGTGGGTGGGGGTGGGGGACAGGGAGTGGTATTCTTGCCTGGCTTGGATGCCTTGGAGCCGTTGGAAAGGATCACATCAAGGATCGGACTATCGGAGGCTGTGGCCATCGCGTCGATGTCGATCTCCTCCTTCCTCATCTTGCCGAACTCGTCCATCAGAGGCACCATGATCCATTCGCCGTTGGCACCAGCCACGGGACAAAGCAGCTTTGTCCCTGTCCGGCTCCATCCCTGGGAGAGGCGGTGGCGGTGAAGGGGCGCGCACATGGGCGGCGGCAGTGAAGGGGCACAGGCAGGGGATGTGGTGGTGTTGGGGGAGATAGGGTTTGGGTTCCTCGGGGATGAAGCGTGAGAGACGGCTGAACGAGAGAAAGGAGTAGGTGGATTTTGTTGGGCTTTCTGGCCCATGTGCGCGCTCGCGCGGCGAAGGTGTCGAACGAAGCCAGACGACGAAAGGTGGTCGTAGTGGCAGAACAGGGACCATGTTCCTCCTTTTTAAGTAGTGTAGATGTAGATGTAAATTCTCTCTCCTCCAACTAAGCAAAGATCCGACGTGATGACCGTGGAAAAGCTGACGTCACCCCATTGTACATGCCCTTATTTGCCCACTCTAGCTGGATACATGCCGCCATAAAGAGAGCTCTGTGTGCTCCGGCTCCTAGAAAAAAGCATCACAAGTAGATTCAATGTGTACATAACATGCCGCTTAGACTGCTCATAGTGGGGGTAACATAGGTGGTAACATCACATATCTCAAGCTCAAGGCATTTTGGTGACATGGCATGATAATAAAAGAAGAAAGAGAGTGAAGTGGTAACTAGCTATGTTACCATAACATCACACATCCCAAAGCAATATGAGTCTACAACATAATTGATGACACATTGCATGAAATCACATCTAAGTTACTACCCACTATGGAGATAGTAACTTAGACTAGTAACATAACATATGTTACTAGACTAAGTTACTCTCCACTATGAGCAGCCTTAGAAGATTTTTGTTATCAAACACAATATCATTCATGCGAATCCACAATACCCAATGTAGTATTGTCGCGCCAACAAGAATGTGCTCAAATTTTGATGGGAACCCGGTAACTAGTTGCTAAACACATTTGCAACAGATTGCCGCTGGTACAAATTTGATGTTGAATGGGCGAATTTGCATTAAAAAAAATAAGTGTCTAATTGGCCCATCATATCGTAACAAAAGTAACATTGGTCACTACCATGCCTATTCCCGTTTGGGAGTGATTGTCCTTAGTTAAAATGACAACCTGTTTTAGTTAACAAAGAAAACTACCAATTTTTTATGAGACATTTTTCATAGTTTTTATTGTTAATTAGGTCATCTACCTGAACTAGCTTCAGGTACATTGACTTGACCGATAACATGTCATTGACATGTAAATTCCATTAAAACAAGTCATGCCCTGCCGCCGATACGCCTTTAAGATACTCAACCAACTCATTCCAATTAACCAATATATTTTTAATCAAGTCACCCCTAAAAGAGATATCTAAACGGTACGTGGCACCCTAAAATTGATACTACGCAGATTCCAGCGTTCCTACCAAGATCTGCACAATATTAATTTTAGAGACGCACCACCAAGCACAATATACACGTCAAAACATGCACGCGATACGGTGGAATTATTCACAAGTAATAATCATTACAACAAATCACGACATAGTCCGGAAACTCTCATTTGCAAGTAGTTACACCCGCTTCCCATTTTTGTTATGATATTTCAAGTTTTCAAAAAATGTAAAATAAAATTATACATATACATTGAGTTGTATTTTGTGCATCTGTGAAATTTCATCCAAAAAAATATGTCAATACGTGATCTGCGTAAAAAAGAGAAGACATACGTAAATATTGTCACGTACTATTTATACATCATTTGTTCTTTTTGTGTAGGTCATATATTGACATATTTTTGGATGAAACTTTAGAGATGCCCAAGACACAACACAATGTATATCTAGAATTTTAGTTTGCATTTTTTAGAAACTTGAAAGTGTCACAATAAAAACGGGAAGCGGACGCAACTAGTTGTGTAATATCCACTCTTCGACATAGTCCATAAAAGAACTTTTATCACAACAAAGACTCCAACGAGTCAAAAATACAAATGTACAATAGAAAGATACAAATCATACAAAAAGTAAAATAACATCTAAGTAGGGATAATAATGCAAATAGAACTAAGAGTTGGGAAGATAAGAAGTGAACGTTCATAGCACTGTTGCCGAAAGGTAACTTCCGAAGAGAAAAATGTGTGTGACTCGATTGCAAGGAAGCGAATGATGTCCGTACAAGGTAGGTCTCGCGACGGGCGAGTGATAACCCACAAGTATAGGGGATCGCAGCAGTCTTCGCGGGTAGTAAAACCCAATTTATTGATTCGACACAAGGGGAGACAAAGAATACTTGAAAGCCTTAACAACTGAGTTGTCAATTCAGCTGCACCTGGAAAAAGACTTGCTCGCAAGAGTTTATCAGTA